>NW_022170738.1:35717853-36317853 GCF_008802855.1 Photinus pyralis | reverse complement strand
CGCTTATCTTTACTAGAGACATCTATGTTTAAAGTTTCAAAAAAATATCTCTATAAATAGGAAAGTTGACATTGCGCCGTTTAATCGTCAAGATTTTGCTTGGCTCAGATGCCAGAGTTATACGCTACCGAATGCAAAAAGAATGTATTAAATATCTTGAACTGTAGGAGTAGTTAAAGCCTCGGACAGACGGACAAAGAAAGTGGCTTCAGTAGTGCATCCAACTTCTTTGGAAAATGCGCTAAAAATGCCATGTTAGTTCATGAAAGAACTGCTCCAAACGATATTAAAAACTAGATGAATTATGATAAGAATTGAAGCTTCAACAGCGTTTAAAAATTCGTATTTACACCAACCACCTGCCATATTGGAGCGGGTGAAATACACTTGCTAAGACTTAACAACAGCAACTAACCACTGCATAAAGTTAGTATGATTCATATCATCGTGATAATCCCCCGATTTACTGCGCGACTTAAATATCAACAAACCATCCTCTACAAATCCCGAGGGGTAAACCGCTGGAGGAAATAGTGTACAAGTTGAGTGGAATTAAGAGGGAATTAGGGTATTTCGAAGGTATTAAAATGAATTAATAGGTATTTTGAGAATTACCGAGGAAATTAAAGGTATTATGAGGTATTAGTAGGGAATTAAAAGGAATTAAAAGGAAAAGGAGGAAATAAATAGGTTTGCGCATGCGCTAACATACATCAGAATTAAAATGACGCATCGTTTTACATCAGTGACTCGTATAGTGCATACCTCGGTGCATACTAGCTGTAAACTGTGACGTGCCGGTATAATATTTGGTATAAGATTTTATTAAAGATGCTTGTCTGTATTTAAATTTTTTATTACTCTGTCTTGGATTAAGTATCTTTTGTTTGTTTTGGTAATAACATTATGTACTGAATAAATTAATATTTTTTTATGGAATTCATATTTTTTAAACTTCACCACTTGCTTCCCTATGAACCAAAAATAAATTTATATTTTAAAACGTTTATGTTACTACGGAGAAATCAATAAGTTCAATAAATAATTTTAGTAAAGTTATAAAGGTAGATATTAGTCTTTTTTTATCTATTTTGTTTATTTATTGCCCCTCTCTTGTTCCGTGCCCTCAACAGGCTTGCGCACAGTTACAGAGTGACCCGCATAATGCTTTCAAGTTGTTCTATACTACCCCTGTATATTTACCTTACGAATTAGGGAAACTGCAGGAAAACCTAATTCAGAGTAGTCGGCAGAATGCTCGAAACTGATCTAAGGAAATTCCTATCTCTGATAGAAATGAAAAATTCTTACCTCAGCCCAGGTTCGAACACCCGTCCTCCGGTTTTGTAGCCCAATTATAGAGAATAGAGCTGTTGTAAGAATTATGGGGAATTCAGAGCAATAATGTAGGTAGGTATTAATAGAAAATAAAAAAAATTGTGGAGAATTGAGAGCATTATTAAGGTATTAATAGGAACTAAAAACGTTTTGCGGAGTTCATGGCTATAATTAAGGTATTAATAGGAAATAAAAAAATTAGGAGGAATTAAGGAATTAAAGGGAATTAAAGGGAATTTTTTTCAGGAAAAGGTATTTGGTGTACAAATTTTTGCTAGCGGTTTACCCCTCGACAAATCCAGAATGACCACCAGAATGGACTATGATGTACCTCTGACCAGCCCTATTGGATTTATAAACTCCCGATACTTCATCTGATTGCCAGCATTTACTCACTCCATACGATGGGTGGATATAGGTTTCGTCCAAGTATATAACGAGTCTATTGTCACCTTCACGTTGTTCATTTTCTCTTAATCTTCTTAAATAACGAGAACGCCATGCTACGATGTCACTTCTTTCCATTAACAACCTACGTTTGTCATGACACTTCTTGTACCGAAAACCATCGATCAAAGAATTCGATCACTTTACGGATTATATTACGAGCTTCAGAGTGAACAAGTTTCCTCTCCAAACTCATGATTTAGGACTTCTGTAACAAGTTTTACCTCAATTAGCACTCTAAGATTCATGTAAGGTTAGGTACAGTTTTACATTTAAAAACACTTTAAGGGAATTACATACCTTATCAGATCGTAGATCCAAGCTATATGCGTCTTGAAAAAGACGAGTTTGTATAAACTGGAGACGGAAAACGTAAAATAAAGCAAATACAAGAAGCAAATAACGTGAAGCGCAAACTGTCAGAACGGAATAATTAATAATTATGGCGCGGAATGTACCGCGTCGTTTCTATTGGCCAGCCTGAATTATTTCAAAATTAGTTGGCATATTTTCCGGGGCTTTTCTGAGCTTGGTGGCACTTTACCTTGAAGGTGTTCCAGACGGCCATCAACTTTCGCTATCTAAAAGGGGCCCCCCCACGATTTATTTCCTGAGATGCTGTTTTTGAAAGTAAAACGTGCATAACTAACCCAACGAAAGGAATTAATTTCTACCAACCATAGCCCTCCTCCTCGACCACTCATCGTGATCAGGTATATTCCCTTATACCTACCCCAAGAACGGATTGTCGGAAGAGGGTACTCACAAAGGGCGATTGAGACGTCTGCTAGAAATATATCCATTGGTGATGTCAAAACAAAAGTTATTTCGTTTAAAGAAAATGCGCTTTATCTGCACAAGAGTTGTGCACAATTTATACTTGTTTAATTTTTTTTAAATTATGAGATATCTTATAATAATACGGTTAAAATGTTGATCACTGTCTTTCAGTGGATGTCGTGCTAGCTCCCCTACTATTACACACTACGTGATTTACAGTTAGTCGAAATCGAGAATAACCTATACCTATCACTTTGATTTTTTTAAAATTTGACGGTTGGTAAGACCCAAAACACTTGATTTATATAATTTTCTTTATATTTTTTTCGATATTTGCTATTCTGCTATTCGGATCGGAGACGCATCAAACACATCAAAGATCATGAAAATCGGCCCAGCCGTTTTTTAGTGTACCATACACGACGTTGATTTATAGACAGTGATTTTTGTTAAGAAGTAGACATAGGGATTTATATTATTGTTTTTCCCTATGCTACTTTTAAAAGACAAAAGCTTTTCTGAAGGGCGCCTAATTTTATGCATCCAAAATCTGACATCTGACTGTCATATTTAATTAGTTTGAAAATTGCTAATCGGCACTATACCAATTGACCATATCAACTTTTTTTTCAGTTGAATACATCGCACACAAACGAAAATAAAAATACTGAAGCTCAAGCTACAATATTCAAATTAATTCATGTGACGGCCAGATCTTTATTTGTTTTAAAATGATATTTTGGTTGCATAAAATTAGGTTCCCTTCAGACGAGATTTTGTCATTTAAAAGTAGACTTATGGAAAAACGATACACATAAATCTATACTTCTTAATAAATTAATATTAGCACGGTAAAGGTTACTAACGGCGGCGGCGTTGAGTGAGAAATAGTAAAGAGGCCCAACTATAATGTAAAATTGCGATACATATTCCCCATCTCATTCGCCGCCGAATCGAAACAAGAACTAGGCCGGAAAACGTTATATTTATATGTAAGTCTAAGTACAGAAGCCTTATTGTTTTTCATGCTTGTCGCTTTCAGTCTTCTAACTAAAGTATTCATTCACCGGGGAAATCCCAGAGTAGGAGTTTGGTCTAGAATCCAAAACCACGACCTTGATCAATGGACCGAGACCACGATCTTGGACCCAAATCCAAGGCCAAGACCTTGTGAGGGTCACAAAATCCAAGATGGCGTCTAGTATCTCCCTTCTATTTACGAAGAATTTATTGTGCTAGCCGGGTACATTTCCTCGTCATTATTTCAACGTATTTTGGCTGCTCTAATGACGTAATTAAGAAAAAAAAGTAATTGCTAACATTTATTTTCTCTATTTTATTTGACGAAAAGGCGAACTTCTAGACATTGTAACGCAAATCGTTACAGCTTCAGATTTTTATCTCTAAACTCTAAAGTTTAAGTTTGACGAAACCTAACGCTTTCATCAAAGTATCTATTAATTTTTTACATAATTATGCAAACTTACTAACGACGTCCAACTCATTAAAACTGATGCGAAGATATGTACCTGTATTAAATATTGTTCGTAATTCACGAAGGATGTAACATTTATCTGATTTATCATATTCTGTAATACTTCTAAACGCTTCAGTGAGTATGTTAGAGCATCCATTTACAAATCTCAAATTTCGCTTTGTATTGTTGAACATTTTCCGTTTATGTTTCTCTTGTTCAATTGAATTTAGGTGGATGCTCATCAAGGTGTATAAAGGTCGGTTTTACTTATAGCAACCCGTGCCTTTTTAGAATGGAAAAACGTGCTTAAAATCTCGATTCACAATTTCCAAATAAGAGTCTAAACTGCATAAACTCGTTCTTGTATCACCACGTATCTGATAAAAAACCAAAATTTCAGCGTCATAGTTGGCGGGGATAAGGTGTTTATCGTGAACGGACATCAATACACTTGTCAGACGGACCTGCCAATTTATTTCCAGTTCATCGACATATAATAAATGGACTGTGCGTGTCAATGATAAGCGCAGATACTGCAGGTGAGAGAGAAGGGAAGACTAAGAAGGCAAGCTGTCTCTTACGGTTACGCTTCTGAATGGTTCTTTCAATTTAATTTGAATGCGATCGCGGTCGCTTCTGTTGAAAGAACCAATCATATGCGTAACCGTAAGAGACAGCTTGCCCTCTTAGTCTTCCCTTCTCTCTCACCTGCAGTATCCGTGCTTAGCATTGGCACGCACAGTCCAGTGATAAGTGAATTTCTACCACACCGCTTCTACACAGGCAACATAAAAAACAAGTTATGCTTTACGACTTTTCTATTTTCTAGTTACTCTCAACGACTGATTATCGGAATTTGAAGAATTGTCTGAGTCAATATCAGAATTAGCAGTAGGTCTTGAGTAATAGTCATGGGTTTTAGATCTTTTACATGGTAAGTGCCTAAAGATTTTCCGCCTTTGTTTTTTCATTCGTAAGTCCATCTAGACATAACGATCTTACTCTGCTAAAGTCCTACAAATTTAGGAGCTAGATTGGCGATCAAGTTCTTAGTAGCGGCAGAAAGTTCAAAATTACGTTTCCATACATAAACGTCTTTCTTATATGTTACCCGTCTATGTCGAAGGTTATAGCGGGCTGAATGCGTTCAGTGGACTTCCGCATTTTCGCGATTATGTCTTTCCTAATGTTATCGTAAGTCTGGGCGGATCTGTTAGCCAAATTAGTACGGTCAGGTTCTATTGTCGGCGACTGAATGCACATGAACTAGATTTTGTGGTTTTCCTGTGATACTCCATTTCTGGTTAAGTTGGTAGAGCAAACCATAACTCATAAATGCTTTTGATAAATGTTTGACCAATTTTGTTGAGAACGCAGCAAAAAGCGGGACCGCAATAGGCGGGAGCAAGGTCTACGTATCAAAAATATCCTATCATCGTCCGCACATATACGTAGACACATAACTTGTTTACTGAAACATGTATATCACCGAAAAACCTGAATAGTTTACGATTAGCGACAAAATCGATACATAATACGGGTGAGTTTTTATTTATCTATCGGAAAAGTTCTAGACATCCAAAAGTTTAAAATCAATTAATCAATGTCATACCCTTCCTCGTGTTGTCGCATGCAATGCCTAAATACGTAATGAACGAGGAAAGCAATTTCCATGTTCTTTGCACGTAGAAGGAAAATTAAATTAAGTAGGTAAATAAATCGTTTCAATTAACCTGCTTTCAACCAAACAAAAATAACTACTCTTCCTCTTTTCCCGTTTTCAGAGACTTTCTCCGAAGGGTTTGTTGACATTTAAAAGGCAAATTTCACAACCACTCAACTTTTCGTAGGACAACCGAAAACCAGCCATATTTTAGCGTATTGTTTTCGCCTCTCGAACCGTAATCGATTACAGGGGCGACCTAAATTATCTCCGTTTTTTGTGCAATATATTTAAAATCTATATTAGACGGTTTTACGTACAGCCCAGAATTCTTTATCCTATCATCGTCCGCACATATACGTAGACACATAACTTGTTTACTGAAACATGTATATCACCGAAAAACCTGAATAGTTTACGATTAGCGACAAAATCTACGGGTGAGTTTTTATTTATCTTCGGAAAAGTTCTAGACATCCAAAAGTTTAAAATCAATTAATCAATGTCATACCCTTCCTCGTGTTGTCGCATGCAATGCCTAAATACGTAATGAACGAGGAAAGCAATTTCCATGTTCTTTGCACGTAGAAGGAAAATTAAATTAAGTAGGTAAATAAATCGTTTCAATTAACCTGCTTTCAACCAAACAAAAATAACTACTCTTCCTCTTTTCCCGTTTTCAGAGACTTTCTCCGAAGGGTTTGTTGACATTTAAAAGGCAAATTTCACAACCACTCAACTTTTCGTAGGACAACCGAAAACCAGCCATATTTTAGCGTATTGTTTTCGCCTCTCGAACCGTAATCGATTACAGGGGCGACCTAAATTATCTCCGTTTTTTGTGCAATATATTTAAAATCTATATTAGACGGTTTTACGTACAGCCCAGAATTCTTTTCATTTGCACACGAATGCCTGCTTATTAATTCAACTACGTACTTGAAGAACGAACGAACGTTAATTAATCACTTTGTGATAGTGAAGTTAATTTCCTATTCAATATCCCAAATGCTCAGCACAAAGCCATGCAATTTAAGTTGGGTTGGAAAATTGTTTTTAGAAGGTAATAAGATCGCACTCTCGTTTCAGCGGGAACTTCGTTAAAGAGAACCTATTCCTATGGGGATTTGCGTCAAGTAATTCATAAGTACATTTACATATTTTACACGTACGACAAATCTATCGCATGTGAAGTTAGCTCCACATCTATAAATTTTACAATGCAAGTTCCATGATGTTGATAAGAACAGTATTTAACCTAATGAGATTAAAATATAGATCAAAACTAATAATAAACTAGTAAAAAAAATTTAAATCCGTCAATAAATGACGAAATATATTACTTAAGTTTACGTATTCAGTGGGCAACAATTCAACAAAGTAATGGTCTGTACCTACTGCCTGTAAAGTCATTTGACCTAATAGACTGCCGCCCTTACATTGGTAACGGTGCGGCGCACCAATAACCAACCGTACACGTACTATGCGAACCAATAGGCATCGTATGCGAATAGGTCAAGTGACGTCACACGCTGAAACGAAATTGTTTTTCCAAGCGCATAGTCTTATAACTTTTTCATTATACCTCTCCGAAAGTATTGTCTTTTCATGTACCCCAAGCGCACCGAAAGTTGGGTTTTCCCGTGCGAGCGCACTGGAAAACTTTTTTTGTACTCATTGAATGGAAAGATAATGTTTCCAAGCATCCTCGATGCACGGGAAAACGACTTTCCCGCATCGCGGTGTTTTTTAGTTTCCGCTGGAGAGAAGGGGTTATGTGCGTTCTTCGGTTGGTAGTACTTATTGAAGTCAACGAACGTCATGCCATGGTTAACTGTCATCTGCTGTAAAATCAATTAAACCGTTGGTTGAGGGTATTTAGTGCGATTAATCGGAAACAGACGTACACTAAGTTTTACGTAAATATATAAATAAGAACTTATAACGCAATCAAATTATTTTTCAGAATTGGAACTCAAGAAAAAGTAAGATTTATTGTTAAAACGTCTTAAAATGTGACCAGTGATATTCTGCAACTATTCGCATACGCAGTTTAAGAAAGCACATATTAACACACACAAAGCTTCCAAGGATTTTAAATGTAACGAGTGTATTTACGCAACTCAAGATATTCAGTGCAAACGATGCAATGCCGTGACCAATAGTAGCACTCATTGCAAAGGCAAAATATGTATTAACCAAAGATGTGGAAGTTTTAAATGTGACCAGTGCATTATTAAAAGTGGGTAGTTACAAAATTATGTTACCAACCAAACATATGATTGTGTTACCAACTCATGATTAAAAAAAAGCTAATTTACAAAACTTTATTAATTTTGACCTTTTTTTACGCAATTCGTTACAAAAAATATTGTACCTAACTCTTTCGGAAAGAATTTTCCCGCATTCGCACTAAATGCAGCACTCCCTACGGTCGTGCTGCAAACAAAGTGCTCATGCGGGAAAATTAACTTACCGAACTTGTTAGGTAATAGTATATTTCATAATGAGTGTCGAAAGTGACTGATATCATGCGAGTGCCGTTAGACAAACGAGGCGAAGCCGAGTTTGGCTAATAAGCATGAGCATGATAGTCACTTTCAACACGAGTTGTGAACACTATTTTTTAGACGACTTGAACAATAAAAGCTTTCACTAGTATCCCTAATATTTCAAGAATATGTTACGCCATTTTTTTAAATTTTACTGTGTTGGTTGGGTACGACCGCGGGTTGCTATGGATTGCTAATTGTTTTGTTTTGCTAGTTCTGTCATACAGTGCAGCGATTATTACTAAAACGAATTTTAAGTGGTGCGTAAAATGGAGAGCGATAAAGAAGACGATGTTTACAACTCACACCACCATCAGTAGTTGAAGCGGCCAGCGAGAATACTTTGGTGTTGCTCCAAACGAAATCGCGACTGCGTTACGAAGATGCATACACCAAATTTATGGAATGACGCAAGATATCCCAAGTGAAATCGTCATTTTCGGAAAACGTTTTGCTGGCGTATTTTGGCGAATTGTGTCCTTCAATTTGCATAATGAACCGAAATCAATTTATATGTAATTGATTATTATTTGACAATCCAGTAAAGCTTCTATCAAACTGAATTTCTAGCTGACTTATGAAAACAACCTCACTAACTCTTATCACGCACCGTGCATGATAAATTTCATATCCACATCAGTATGTTCAATTGTTAACTTTCTAAGGTAGGCTACAATATTGATATGTGTCATTTTCGAATCAAGTCGTCTAAAAATAACTATTCCGGTGCGCTACGAATAATCAAGTTTTCATAGCTAATGCGGTAACTGAAAATGGATTTACTCTATCACCAAAGAAAACAATATGCGTAGATTTTCACAAACGAAGAAACCCACAATATACTCCAAAACTCCATATTAACAACGTTCAATTAAAATTCGAAACATCGGTTAACTTTCTTGGGATAACCTTTGATCAGAAGCTAAATTGGGTTCCACATATCAACAAAATAAAAAACAAATGCAACTAACTCTATAAATCTAATTAAAACAGTTGCAAACAAAAATTGGGGATCAGACAGAGCTACACTTTTGAATTTATATAGAACTCTAGTACGATCAAAGCTGGATTATGGCTCTATTTTGTATCCAGCGAAAAAAAATGTGCACTTAAAAAAACTTGATGTAATACACAACACATGTTTACGCATTGCCATCGGAGCTTTTAGAACTAGCCCTATCATAAGTATTTACATCGATTCAGGGGAGCCACCTTTATCAGTAAGAAGAAAAATACTCCTTACTAACTATATAAGTAAAATAGCTGCAAATCCCTCAAACCCTACAAATTCTATCATAAACGATGCCTTAATGTATTCCTCAAACATCAATATCAAAACAATAACATCGGTTTCCACCCGCTTATCCCAGATTATGAGAACCTGCCAAATCCCCACTACACTCATTAGATCATTACCTCATACACCTATAAACATACCCCCATGGCTCATATCAAAACCAGTAATTGACTTCAGCCTTTCAAAATCAGCCAAGGCAGAGACAACCACAACTGAACACAAACAAAACTTCAAAGAAAAAATAAACAAAGATTACCGCAACTTTATTAAATGCTACACAGATGGATCTAAAACAGCCGGAAAAACAAGTTGTGCTCATGTAATTGATAATCAAACGACAACCTACCTGCTAAGTAATAAGTCAAGTATAATGAACGCTGAACTAATGGCTATCGATCAATGCCTAAAATCTCTAATACACTATCCTGGAAACCATTACCTTATCTCCACGGATTCTAAAAGCTCTCTACAAAGCATTCAAAATAGATATTCATACCACCCGATAACACAAGCAATACTATCAAGCCTACAAGAACTAATAGCCCAAAAAAAGACTGTTGTCTTCTTGTGGATACCGGCACACGTTGGAATTGAAGGCAATGAAATCGCGGACAGTGCAGCGAAAAGCGCTACAGGAACATCCACAACCCTAAATAGAATAACATCAGAAGATGTAGCCAACAACTTTAAAAAGGAAATATTGGAAACTTGGAACACTGAATGGAGCAGTATAACAAACAACAAATTAAGATGTATAAAACCTTCAACAAAACACTGGAAATCATCATCTAGAGCGAACAGACAGGAAGAAATCGTAATTACAAGACTACGAATAGGCCATACTAAAATAACTCATGATTACCTACTGAACAAAACGAATCAACCCATTTGTGAATTTTGTAATGTTCCAAAGACTGTTAATCACATTGTGATAGAGTGCCGAGAATACGAACAAGTTAGAAATAATCTAAGAATCCCGGAAAGAATAGAGTTAGCGCTGGGCGATAGTGAAAGTGAAGTTGACAAAATATTAGATTTTATAAAACAGACAATTACTTTTAAATGTATTTAATTTTCACATTCAGTACTTAATGTTTTTGCATTGCATATATGACCTCGTTGTTAAAAATGCGTGTACTTTTGTGCATATCTAATAAAAAAAAAAAAAAAATCATAAAGTTAAACACAGGCGCGGTTTTACCAAAGTTTTAATGCCGTCCTTTAAGCAACTTTTCCAAGTCAATATAAATGAAAGATGTAGACACTCTGTTGACACGTTTACACACAGCGGGAGAACCGTGTTTTCACGCGCCAAAAATACCTCACGCATTTTTTTAAATAATTAACTGCCTTGTTTGAGAAAAGTTGGGTCCTGAGAAAGAGTAATCTATTTTTAGAAAAAAAATGTCGATAATCCTTGTGAGAAGGCCGTCAAGTTGAGACATTGTTAATCTAACTTGAAGTAGAGATAAACTTTTTCTGTTTATTCAGGGCGAGGTTCGTGGAAAAACCTTTGTGAACGATCGTTAGCCACATCCGGATATTTCTTTTACGTTTACGCGCTCATGAACTCTTTTTTTAAACTTATAGTAAATATATTCATAAGTACATCGCTTATTTGAACCCTTAAGAAGCGTTCAAATTGTAAAACTTCTTTTGCTGGGTCAGTAAAAGCTGGCTGCTTGTTTACTCCAACAATTGTCGGTTTATTTCGAATTCGCGTGTGTCGTTAACCATAATGTTTACTTATTAAAGTACAAATTAACATGGAACCTTTATTATGTGTACAAATTTATTTTGCGCCATTATAATTTGATTAAATTGCCTTTCCTTTCCTTAAATCTTTCAAAATGAATGCTTTTAAAAGGAACGATGTCAAAAATAGTTATTTACCTGAAGGTCGGGAAAATGACACATTACTGGGAAGTCAGGTAATGTAATTTTTCCGTCAATTGTTTATTTATAGACTTATTAAATTAATGCATGATTTGTCCTGAAAAATCGTTGATTATTGGCCCGCTTTTCACAACTACTTGCGTTTCTCTGAACAATCGTTTATATCATTGCGCGTAAGACTTTAATTTATAGTTGAATTTTGTATTAGAATATCCATTCAATTTGTATATTAAAGTTTAGAAAGCTGTTTTTCATTTATATTTCGAAACTACATACATTGAATTGTTTATAATACTGTTTACATTGTAACCTATAACGTTTGCATCATAAATTAAGCAGAGGATCAGCTAGTACCTGCATTTGACATTATTTATTGATTTACAAAATATAACTCAGGTAACGTTTCGATTTTGATCTTGCTGGGATATTCAAATTGGCATTTTATCTGCGCACAACGTTCCCAAATGTTATTGTCATATATCTACCCAAATTAAGTTTTGAATATACCACCGCCACATTATTTCTTTACTACAAAATACATAACAGGTATTTTGGTAGTTCATGCAATTTTTTTGTATTATAATTTTTATATGTAAGTACAGGATGTCTCAAGTATGACGGCGACGTTATTTTTTTAAATAGAACACTTTAAATGTGGCATGTAACGGTTAAATTTTTGAACTAGTCCCACAAATAGAAAAATATAATTGTACATAATGAAGTACGGTTAGAGGTTTTGTTATACATGCATGTAGCGGAGAATAGTATACTTGTGAATGTAGATTGTAGTTATTGATCTCCAGTGGCGGAGACATTAGGAATTTCGTTGTTAATCATTTGTTCCCGTTTGCTACTGTTTTTACGCAAGCAACTGTTTTGCTAGGTTAGTAGGTTACTTATTATAGGATCCAGTCATCAATTTAAGGGCTGTAAGCGGCCTGCCATGTTTGTCAATGTAGGGAACGTCTATGTTGGTTTATCTGAGGAATTTTTGGAGGTCTTTAGGTCAGAGCCGGTATCTTCAAAACCGATAATAACGTTGAAAATCCTTCCTTTTTGATCACCGACCGTTGTGGCACTCCCATGTTTGAGGAAATCGTTAAATCCTTAATTATTGGAAATTTGTCAGTACTCCAGTCTTCTGGGTTAATTACGAAAAGCGATAGTACTTGGTATTGCCGTGTATCATTGTGGATACGTTTATTTTGGGCAATTCTTCACCTTTAGTGTGGTTTTGTTATCGCTTAACGTTCTGAGGTAAGCGCCATTTTGTACACATTGTAGATTGGTAACGATGTTCGTTCTTTTAAGGCTGACTGGATTGGGAAAAAACCCTGTACGTGTATTGCACTGCTTATTGGTTGAAATTGTTCAACGTAGGGATATTTCCGAAAATTGTACAGGTACGGCTTGAGGCTTTGAAATTCCAAAGACTTATTCTTTTGACCTTTTAGGGTTTTTTTTTGTATTATTTGTCTAATTTAATAAATTACCTTCAAACTGGGAATCGGTAAATGGAATGCATATGTTTGGCTTGGCTGTGATTGTTGAAGATTGTTTACCTGCGATTGGTGGGTGTTAATTGTACACCGCCTACCAGCTTTTATCGTCACCCCGTATTAGGAAGTGGTGTCGCCTGGTCCACGCCATCTAGTGGGCTGAATGGCCATCTGGAACTGTACAACCGTCTCAGAAGCTACTTCAATAGGATAAATAAAATACTCAAATAACTTACCAAGGCAAGCTCGACTGCGACTACATTACTCCCTGTAAGTTCAAACCCGTAAGTACTTTTGTTAAGGGTATGGCCATACTTATCAAGCATATCAGCACGCCTATGTGATCTGTACAGTAGGTACGTTGTCTGTTTATTATTGTTATAATCTTATATACTTACCGGTTAACGAATATTTTATTGTTGCCGCAGTTTTGCTTTGTTGTTGGTTATGTACCCATGCAGCATCTGATTTTAGCTACCTATTTGCTTATTTATTATATGTATTGAAACAAGGTTGAGTTTTCTTACCTAACATCTGATCGGCAGAGTAACGAGGCAACCGAAGCTGCTAGGAATCACGCCTGGAGAGGTGGGTATCATTACCCGCCGATATTTGGAATGTTCCTCATGCTCGTCTGTAGTATCATTGTGTAGATTCGTTGCACTATGGTAGTATATAAATTTTCGTGATAGGCATTTAACTCCTAACGTTAACGGTTATGATGTAATTGTAATAGACATACAACGCAGAAAACGGAGTGAGATTAAATTTGAAATAATATTCGAAATCAGTTCCAAAACTTTGCTAATTTAACGTTCATTACTAATGACTGGAATCCAACTATGGATTTTCTACTTGGAAACGTTGCTATCGCAGCGTTAATTAAGCACATCAGAAATCGATAAGGCGTAGGTAATACAGGCGATGTATGTACGTATAAAGTTAAACGTAACTTGTGATATCAAGCATAAAACAGCCATTTAGGCACCCATAATTATGCAAATTAGAGTAAAAATATAAAAATCTACATACCTCACATGATACATACCTACTGATAGGGTTAATAGTAAATTTGCATAAAATGCATTAGAAACGCAGAACGTGTAATACATGTATTTGGGGTTATGTTAATGACCTACCGACATTTTTTCCAGAAGTATTTATTAGATATGGAAAAATTATTTTTCGTTTAAGGGTCATAGGTATTTTTCCATTAGTTTCAAGTTCACGGCCCCGGGACCAGGTTTTAACTTTTAAATGTCTTCAAGTAACGATATCGTTTTTTAATGGCACCAAGTGCGAGATACCTATTCAAATCGAGGGTAGGTGGATGAAGGGTAAAATTGTTCAACCTGAGTTTACTTTGAAATGAACTTGAGCAAAATCTGAGAACAAGGACTTGGGATCAACTTGAGGAGCTCGAATGCAGCGGATCAGGAAATTAACAGAATGGTAAGCGCCTGTCTTCTCCATGTAGTTTGTTTATTACATAGCTGAGATATGTGCGAGGATATGTGTCGAAGTAGTACGAGAGCGATTGTCACGTAATGAAGACAAGATAACAACGAACCAAGAATCGCTTGAAGGAAACATAATAGTTATTTGTACAGCTAGTTTTGAAAGTGATACCTTTCTTCATGAATTTGCAGTTTGATTAATGAGGGCAGAGACTTGCTATAACTAGACCGCGCGTAACGTAGATTTTACTATAAACGCCTGTTGTCAAGATAGGATAGGCAACCGACTGTTCATCGCGGGGCAGACGTACGTTCTGCAGCTTGCTTTAGCATATGTTTATTCTAAATTTTAGTAGCAAAAAAAGATAAAATATAACTGTTAACTGTTTTAATCGAATTTATTGGTATTTTATTTGAACTAAATTGCTATATAACTGCCTTACTAGTTACTCTAGTCCTAATTCGATTTATATGTGTATTTTGGTGGTGAACACGTATGGGAAAATATACTCTTAAAACCAAAGATGTAAGTAGTGAGATATGATTATTTAGCGGATTTTGATTCAATATATGCCTATCCAAAAACCCAAATGGGCTGTAACTGTTATTTATTTTTCTTAGACAGCTGATAACCATTTTGTTTACAACGCGGTGTGGTGTGGATTGAATGAAAAACCTAAACACTTTTCAGCAATTTGGCAAATTTTTAATGCATCGCTTGATACGTGCAACCATTGAATAATTTATTCAATGGTGCAACAATCCTCCACGAATTTTTCTAGTTAAAAGCTTTGAATGACTCTGATGCGAATATCGCATCTGCACATATGGAACATTTAACAGACTTAGCTATTTTTCTTGTAACAAAACCTGAAATATACTTAGTACCAGTAAGTACTTAGGTACGTCTATACCTAATAGGCAAATAGGTACTGCCGTTGTCTTACTGGTAAGGGATGTCGTTCTACGTTATCTTAAGGGAATGGGAAAGTCGAAAACGTTCGGTATTGCATTATTGTTTAACACCTTCGTCGGTACCTTTCTAAAATCGGCTTCATTTCCCGCAAATTCACTATGGTGGGAGTAAATTTTCTCTTCGAATGGCTCCGATCCATTGGCCCTTTAAACTTTTATCCGTTGAAAATCTACATATTACTTAAAATTTTATAGACAGAGTACATGTTGATACGTACGAGTTAACCTAAGTTTATTGGTTTATTCTCAACAGAAATTTATCTGTTTACTAATTCGAGGTAATCACGAGAATGATTAATGAACGGAACATCTAAAATAACAGCTTATTTCATTATATTACACATCATCTCTGCGATTTTTGCCCCGCGGTGCATTGTGTGTTGCATACTGTGTCGACAACACCTTAGATACGTTAAGCGCAGTCTAGTTATAGCAAGTCTCTGAATGAGGGCGATTGCAAACGAAAGAATTTAAGATATGTTGTGGAAGTGGACAAGTTCAATATTGTGGTAGCATACCCCTATGGTTAGGCAACACACCTTCCATATCAAACAATCGCATCAGTGTGGGTCAAAAATACGAAACGCTTTGTATATATAAAAACTATGAAATCTTCCGACTTTATCCGTCCTGCTCAGATTAAGGGGAACAAGGACTTTACGCAACGAAGGTTGGCGAAGTTAGCGTCCGTTTACGGTATTAGAATCCGAGTCGAGTTTAAGTAATGGCGTATCAAGCGTTTATTTTGTAGTTTTGTTTGAAAAGTGTATTTACAAATAATAATCTATATATTCTTTCTTGTACTATTAACCATTGAATTTCATGTCACAATTTGTTATTGTTTACATTTTGCATAAAACACTGATATTGAAGCGTGACGTACTTCAAGCTAAACCGTTACTGAATCATCTGTTTGTTATACTATAATACAGGTGATTATGCTTTATATTGTTTCGTTAAGTATTTATTTATCTATTCACGAGGAAGTTTATCAGTGTCATGATTCGACTTAACTATTGCGTGAAGAAAGTACCTAATACAGTTCTATTCTTCTATGTGTCTGTTACTTTCTTTCTCCTACGGACCTTAACTCTGGCGTCTTAGCAATACGAGAAGGGGGTCCTCTAATTCGCCTTTCTTCTATTACTTAATGTGATTTTGCTTGGGCCAATAATAGACTTTAACACGAATACTCACTACTGGCACTCTCACATGTACTTTCGTGTTAAATTATAGTAGCAGAGGGTGGAGTAGGCACGCCAATTTGAGATTTTTAACTGTACAGAGTGGTTGAAGTTTGTGGCCCGCAATTGGGATCTCCGTAACGGTGGGAGATACAGTGTAGCTTAAATGGAGGCAAAGTTATCCCTTTTTTTGTGACTAAAAAAAACGCTTAAAATTTTTGAAAAATCTTTGAAATATCACCGAAAAACTGAAAATGTCGTATTCATTTTCCTTAGCTTAAAAGGTCGTAAGTGGACGGTTGCCGTAAACACCTTCTATAGGCGGAGATCCCAATGGTGAGCCACGAATTTGAACCACCCTGTACATGTAATTTCCCATTGTACGTTTGCGTAAATTGATAGTACTTATATGTGTTTTGTACTTGATTTGACTTATCGTGTTTTCCACTTGTATTTATGATGTCTCTTGTGTTTCGTTCTTATTGATTTATTGCATCTGACAGATAGCTGATTTTTATTACCGGATTTGAGATGTTTGATTTTTATATTTTTCTCTTTTACATTTTGCTGTCGTAGCCGATTTATTTCTTGTATTTGTGTGGGTTATGCTAGGTTTTCTCTCATAAAAGGTTTTCCTTGTATCTCCTTCTTGTGTGTGTGATATGTTTTATTTGTTCCTGTCTTCTCTTAGGCATAAAATGTGCATTTTATCCAATAACCGTCGCACGTCTCAACATATAACCGAAACGCCGAAGAACCGATTATTTGCGATTGTCTTCTTTTGAAGTATGTGGAAGAAAAATGTCTAACCGTTGAGTGAAGATATTTAATTACTCAATGGTCTAACTTTAAAAGAAGTCAAGGTCTCAAGAACATTCCACCAATCAAATATTACTTGTGACAAGATCTGGTTGGTGTTGAATTACATGCTGGAAACAGGTCGACCTTGTGATTCATTAAAATCCAGGAAAGAATCCATTCGATCCAAGAAGTAAAATGGCGAAACGGAGATATCCATGATGTGAACTCAAAATGGGGTTGACGTCAACTTGAAGAATCGGTAACTGTAACACCAAACCTTCCCCATACCACAGATAAATTTATCTGTGCCCATACTAGTGTAATAGATTTTATAACCAGAAGATGACCATCGGTCGAAACTAGTCGAAACTAGGTTTGGTGTTTCAGTTACTGATTCTTCGAGTAAATTGGCGATTCAACACCCCTTATATTCACGTTGTTGGGTCGACGATGTCGACATTTTTTGTGCGATGAGCGATGAACGAGGCTGCGACTAACAAAATAGATCCAAACATATTTCTTTGATGAAATTTTCCTATTGAAGAGTGAGCTATTATTGTATGGTTGCGCCGTTCTCATTTCATTTATGCTTTCAGAATTTTTATTTTGGGGTTCACGGCCGTATTTGGTTTTGGATTACTTGTGGAAATGGAGGCGCGTTTGAAATTCGAATTAAGTATACCTAAAGCTCTCCGCCTACTTAAAAATTAATTTCTATTAGAGCGAAAATGAATTTTAAGAGCAGATTATTTACATCCTCTACGTATTTAAAAGGTAGGCGTGTTGTAGACAGCTTAGGATAGGAAAGATAATACAATTTCCTCAACGTGTAAAGCTGAAAATTAATGTTTATTAAAAAAATTCGTATTCTGTATTTTTTTAATTCTTGGGGTAATTAGAAAAATAAATTCGCATCATGTTTTTTGTTACAGTTTGTGATTAATATTTTCGTATAATAGAAGTAGACGTTGTTGTTAAATCGATACACAGTTGCTATTCATCTGAGTTTTCCGAGTCCCTATCTTCCGCAACAATTGTTTACCATAGCAACTTTATTCTTTTATCCAATTCAGATATTGCTCCATAAATCCTCTCTTGTTCTCGAGTTAGTAATTTTGGATATGATGTACGAACAAATTGGCTTAGAACATGCAAAAGGACGAGAGTGAATAAATGTCAGCTTTGGGATATGCATGATTAATATAATATGATATGGCACAAGCTTTGGGCACTTAATTCGTTACTCGGAAAAGTTCCACTCTACTACTTTCAACAAACAATATTCCGCACTACTTTATAAACAACAAAAGCCATCTACCTACGACCTACGTGCTGTACAGTTTTAATATGCTCCGCAGTACAGCTACAGCTGCACTTTGGATATTTCTCTAGTTTCAGTTGTAATGTAATCTTAGAGTTTCTAGTTTAAATAGAACATCAAAGACTGTCTTATGCCGTTAAAAAGTTTAACAACTAAATTTTAATATTGGCACAAAAAGTATATAAACGTGACTTTAAGATTCATGAAAAAATTATCAAAGTCCTCGTTTGAGATCGAAGGGACTTCAGCGCATTTTTGTGTGGCAGAGTAGAGCAGACGGAATAACACGGTTTATTCCAGTCTGAACTTCGCCCTATTGAGTCACACGTTATGTAATGTAATGTATAATATCTGTTCTTTGTATGGTGTGTGCTCAATAAATGTCATTATTATTAGATCAGTATTCTATTAGCCACTTTCGACTCAACCATCAATAACAGATCTTGTCGAAGGCTACTACATTCACTAACCGCTTCCCACTTTCCGCGTGCATCCGCAATTCGCTTTTAAAGATTTAACTCCACCATCAGTAAGATCGTGTTGGGGGCTACCACATTCCCTTTGACGGTACCCACTTCCGACGTTCCGTTCACCCGCAATTCGCGTTTGAAGATTTGACTCCACCATCAGGAAGATCGTGTCGGGGGCTACCACATTTCCTTTGACGGTACCCCCTTCCGACGTTCGGTTCACCCGCAATTCGCGTTTGAAGATTTGACTCCACCATCAGGAAGATCGTGTCGGGGGCTACCACATTTCCTTTGACGTTACCCCCTTCCGACGTCCCGTTCACCCGCAATTCGCGATTGAAGATTTGACTCCACCATCAGTGAGATCGTGTCGCGGGCTACCACATTCTCTTTTACGGTACCCACTTCCGACGTCCCGTTCACTCGCAATTCACTTCTATTGACGACACGAGAAAGAGAGACAGCGATTCGAGATTTACGAAACGTTAAACCGCGTGAGTTCGCAACGGAAGGTAAAAGGCGCCCGAAGTTGACTACTTCTCGAAGACGCGCGCGCATGCCTCGCAAAAGGTCGTTAATTTCGCCCCTATGACAAAAAATAAAATTCCGCCACGCAGGAGTTGTGCGCGTTTACAACATCTTTCCGACGACACCAATTTCAAAAGAATCGGACCAAAACTGTAGTAGAAGATAGGAAAAAACTGAAAAACCTTCACGTTAGTATACTACGCTCGAGGATGACGCCCAGATGTCGCCAACCCCACATCTTGTAGCCATGTCCCTAAGGTTGACAATTTTCACGGCCCTGTAGATACACGTACACCCGTTGCCTTTCTACAAGAGTTCTTCTACGCGCCCACATTTGCTGCCAGCCAGCCAGCCAGCCAGCCAGCCAGCCAGCCAGCCAAAGTGAGATTAAAAGCTACTTTTTACAAATAAATTTGCAAAAATGCGCTAAAAAGTAAGTACCTATTCGTCAGATTTGAATCAAAAGATTTGAAATGATTTTATACGATACAAGCTAAGACAGGCGGGGTACTTTCATGACCGCCTCTGCTGTGGTAATAACGAACCAATGACATTAATTTAAAAACCGTTTGTAAAACAATTTTTCTAGCAATTTTTAAACGAATTGAGTTTTTACCAAGACACTCCAACTGATTCGCGGCAGGGCACAACAGAGCCATGCCCTTCCTGGCGATTTTACGAAAAATATCCATACCTACCATTTTAGAAATTATTGCGACAAACGAGAATAGGAGGAAGAGCAATGTGTGGCTTCTAGAATATGAAGAATTCTCATCCCCCTGTACGATTGTTATTACAAAAAACCTACGGTTTTCATTCGTCCGCTAGAAGTGTATTATATACAGGGTGTCCCTAAAAGGTCTGTACAACGCGCTACCAGGGGTTCTTGGTATCAAAATAGGACGATTTAACCCAACTTACCTCTATCCAAAAGTGCTTCGGTAAGGCGCTATCTACCGCCAAAGATTTAAACAAAATCGTTATTTTTATTTTATCGGAAAATGGTTTTGCCGATTAAAATGAAATTCGGGATGTGAATGTCTAGTGCAAAAAGGGTCTTTGTGATATCATCGTATCATCGTTTTGATTGTAGTTGCTATGTCGGTGGTAAAATACTGACCATCCACATCTGAACTACTATTTTGACGGTTCTGAATTTTTAGACACTGATAGACAGTTTACTTGCAAGCATTTTTGGTCTCTTGATGAATATCGCTATCTGTGATGGTTTACGAAAAAAAAAATAATTTAGGCATGATGAATGGCATGTACCATACATGCGATTGTTCCTAAAAAAATCAGAAGATGGCCGTGAAACCTTAGAGTGGCGTAACGTTTGTTTGTTGTTTCTTAAACTTTAACAATTTACGTTTTGCTTGAAGACTTAAAATTTCCTTGTTAAAATTGTAATATGGCGTTTCAATACAGTAACGCAGAGTTAACTGATATGCTATTAGTGTTTGGATACTGTCGTGGAAATGGTCGCAAAAAAAAACGTGAATTGTTAAAGTTTAAGAAACAACAAACAAACGTTACGCCACTCTAAGGTTTCACAGCCGTCCTCTGATTTTTTGAGGAACAATTGCATGTATGGTACATGCCATTCATCATGCCTAAATTATTTTTTTTTTCGTAAACCATCACAGATAGCGATATTCATCAAGAGACCAAAAATGCTTGCAAGTAAACTGTCTATCAGTGTCTAAAAATTCAGAACCGTCAAAATAGTAGTTAAAAAGTTTTAGACCTCTTCAGATGAGGATGGTCAGTATTTTACCACCTACATAGCAACTACAATCAAAACGATGATATCACAAAGACCCTTTTTACATTAGACATTCACATCCCGAATTTCATTTTAAACGGCAAAACCGTTTTCCGATAACATAAAAATAACGATTTTTTTTTAATCTTTGGCGGTAGATAGCGCCTTACCGAAGCACTTTTGGATAGAGGTAAGTTGGGTTATATCGTCCTATTTTGGTACTAAGAACCCCTGGTAGCGCGTTGTACAGACCTTTTAGGGACACCCTGTATATTATAGTGTATTGTATGCGCTACAATCTGTAGGAAATTTAGTTGCTAGTGGTCACCCTGGAGTCTGCATATCGCGGTGAATTCAAAATATAGTAGGTACCCATGTTTCATTATGCCATTCTTCCAAACGTCCCAATCGCCCTTTGTGAGTACCCTCTTCCGACACTCCGATCTTGAAGTAGGAGGACGAGGAGCTGTGGTTGGTCGACATTAATTCCTTTCGTTGAGACCTTTCATTAGAGTACCACGCAGGATAAAACCAAGTCCCCTCCCCAACCACCGATTTTGATAAGCGGTGGAGGAGCAGGACTGTGGTTCCTTTTGTTGAGACCTTTAATTAGAACAATCTCTATCTCCCCGTCACTTCTTGATATCGAAAAGAAGTCGCGGAGAAAGATTATAGTTTGTAGAATCCAAATTCCTTTCGATGAGAAATAATCAAAGATTCCCCATTTTGTGGCTAAAAAACGTATTTGAAAAAATCTTTAAAAATAGCTGAGGCATCACCGAAAAACTGAAAACGTCAAATTTCGTTTCAATTTTCCCTAGCTTATATGGTGGGAAATGGGCGGTTTCCGTTAGCACATCCTGCGGGCACTTTGTTTCGGTGGATCTGAATCTGATGTGAAAATTTCCATAACACGGTAGATGTACTTATGCATCGCCATCATAGAGATGTTGATTCAACAAGATCTAGTTACCAGTGGATGTGTTGTTGAGAAAAATCATGCACTCTTTGAATTATTCTCGTAAATTTATGTATATGTAAGAGTGTGCCAGTTCATTCTTTATCTTTATTTTATTCTGTGAAAATCTAATATGGCGGGCATAAGAGATAAGAAAGTGTGCCATTTCATTCTTTACCTATATCTTATTCTGTAAAAATGTAATATGGCATGGTGACCATAAGAAATAAGAAAGTGTGCCGCTTCATTTTTTATCTTTATTTCATTCTGTAAAAATCTAATATGGCGGCCATAATAAATAAGAAATTGTGCCAGTTCATTCTTTATCTTTATTTTAATCTGTAAAAATCTAATATGGCGGCCATAAGAAATAAGAACGTATGCCACTTCATTCTTTACCTTTATCTTATTCTGTAAAAATCTAATATGGCGGCCATAAGAAATAAAAAAGTGTCCCACTTCATTCTTTATCTTTATTTCATTCTGTAAAAATCTAAGATGGCGGCCATAAGAAATAAGAAAGTGCGCCGCTTCATTCTTTATCTTTATTTTATTCTGTAAAAATCTAATATGGCGGCCATAAGAAATAAGAAAGTAGTAAAATTTCGAAACTGGAAAAAGCGCGATTTTGTCTCAAAAATTGAAATTTTGGATTCTTCCTCAGCAACAATCAGATTTTTATAGCGGTACAGGTACAAATTTACCGCGCGGAATAATCATTTGTGCTTGCTACACTTCTTTTGTGCAGGTAGCAGACAAAAAATATTAGAGAGGGAAGTTCATCGATACCTTTGAAGTAAAGATTTGATTACGATATGGTTCGCCAGATAGATAAATAAACAAAGGTGCCACAGCAATATACCACGCATTTTCTTAAACATGTCCATAAGAAGTATAGAACATTTTTTAATGCTATTTTGGAGTTCTGACCACACAACACTATTCATAATCAGATTTTCCTGTAAAATGTATATTATGTACTCGTACTATAATCAATATGGGGAGTTTTTATTTCAGAACATTTGATCAGATCTTCTGCATTAACTTTTCGCGGAACCTAATGACTTGTCAGGAACGTTGTTTATGGATAACCTTTCAAAACAGAAAAAAGTTCACTTTTGACGTCATGGGGGTGGGGGGGGGGGGCTGCATGAAGTTGGTCCCTCATATTTTCAAAATTGATCTCTTATAACTTAATGGTCGAAACTCTTTCCAAGATTTATCAAGAACTTTATAAATAAAGGACCAACTTCGCATGCGCCGTTGAAATGTGGCATTAAAATGTACCTAATTCCGTGAATCGAGTAGATATCAAACATTACATCATTCCAATTTCAATTAAATTACATAGTAATGTACAAACAACCCTCGATTAGTTTATTAACCTACCAAATGCCCCAAAACGGTTTATATTACTAATTTCGATTTGAAAGCATTCATTTCGCCGCAAATCCGGAACAAACGACCTTCATGCCTAAATAATACAAAATTGATCGGTTCAGTCATTGAATAAAAAATGGTCCATTCGAGTTGGGTCAGAAATTACCTATTTACGAGCTCCGTTTATAATCACCACCCACCTGACCTTCCAAATAGTACGCTATCATTGTTCTTCTACAAGAGTAACTAAATAAACTTGACGCCTGGATTATCCCGAAACAATGCAACCTGCGCCTGTTTAATTGAAACGTTCGGAGCGAACCAAATTCCTCATTATGCTAATGTATGTTCGAATTCGTAACGTTGGAGAAATGGTTTGATGCACAGTGGAAATGAAACATTCAAAGCGCTACCCGAATTCGTACCGGAAAAATGTGAAAGCATCCAATCAATTTAATTATGAACCTTTGATTATGGCGCAACCGCTCATTTTAATAATGTCGGGATCAAAGCGTACTAAATGTCAAATTTTCTGTTGGGAAATCGTGGGGAAGCACATTAAAATTAAAACGGAAATTAAATTATAATGAAACACAAACTCGTGCTTATGTTACAGCGTTACCATTTCACTTGTTTGTTAGAAATAATCAACCGAGCGCATAAAAGAAACGTTTATTAGCAAATTGAGCGTTTTATGAAGACGGTAATCTTAATTCCAATGGGGATTGAAACTCTAATTACGTACAATAGCGAGGGGTATTCTCTCCATCGTAGACATTTATCTTTTAGCTTACAAGATACATGTACAGAAAATAATCAAAAAATGTAGCAAAGAAAGAAGAATGGAAAATTGGATGGGATCGTAAAATTTATAGCACTTGTATTAGAATAGTAGTGTTTCCAGACATAATTAATAACGGTCGCTTTTATATAAAGACTGGAAGCTTATTCCGTCCTTCCTAGTCATCTTAAAAATGAGCAAAACACACTAGCTTTGTTTAGTGCAAATAGCAGTAACCAAAGAGGGTGCAAATATGTAGAAAAACTACTCTTTACTTAATGTGGCAGTCGAACATTGGTGATGTAATGTCTCACGTGACGTCACCAATATCAATCTCACTAATATGGCGGGTAGGTAAAAATCCGAAGTCATCCAGATTCTAGGTCGATGTAAGTCGAAATACTCCAGTAAACCAGAAGAAAAACTTAATAGAGAACTGTGAGAGAACACAAAGCTCTAAAAGCAAATTACGTGTTAAGAATAATGTCGAGTTATATCTGTACATACCTCACAGCGTGTAGGTAAATTTTTTTGCAAATATAAATCCACTAAGCGTATTCAATCGAGCAGCCACAACACATCATAAATGGAGAGAACAATTCCAAAGAACTATTGTAACGGAAACGCTCCAGACATGACGTCACCTTTGGCGCTCTGGAATTTTCTACGCGCGCGATAGTGGGATTTGTGTAGGAATATTCGAGACTGTACGCGAATGTTCTGGACTTACATTGCTTGCGTGTATAAATGGTTGCGGACCGAACATCGCAGCAGTTTACTATCGAACGAGATCGAGTACGGACGAAACATTGAGCGCGAAAATCTGATATAAATTGCGAAGTGTGATATAAATAGTCGATATAAATTGTACAGTTTTTATAGTGTTTTAGTCTTGTTTAATAAATATTGATATAAATCGAACCCGAATTTATAAATCACGTTACACTATGATAATATTCACTACAAAGAGTCCTTATTCAGGTAGACATAAGTCAAGTAACAGTACCTAATGGCGTATTAAGATAAAAAATGTACAAGCAACCACTATGAATGCAGAATCTTCTCTGAAAAAGGAAGTACAGAAGACAAAATTAAAGAAAGAAGGAAGTGCAGAAAGGTACATAGCATGACCTCTAGCGTCCAAAGAACTATTGTAAATGAAGCCTATAATACTCAACTAACTACTACTACTACTACAACTAAACTACACCGATTTACAGAGGAAATACATACATGGCGTAAGGATACCACTTAATGAAAGTGTATTTAAATTGTGGGTGAAAAGAACATCTTTCCACATATTTGAATGGGTGCTAAAGATTAAAAACAAGTATAAGTCTCTTGCAATTACCTTATTTTACAGCTTTACGGATATTGAAAACTTTCTGCGCATACGCTCCCCTTGGAGCGGTTTTGCGAGCGTATTTTCTGAAGGAACTTACTCAGAGAACTCATTGCACGAAAAAATCTGCTACTTCTATGAAGAAAGCGAATCGCGGTTTTCCGTGAGAAATATTAAAAATGAACTGCACCATTCATCTGTTCGTCGAACACAAATTTTATAATGAAAGTGTGTTAACGGCCAGCGTATCATGTAATTTCGGAGGCCAGGCTACGTCATAATTTATAAATCCCGCCGACGATCGTATGTCGACGTGATTGGTCAATTTGCCGTTGCACTTTATGCCGGCCTCTGTGGCACAGTTGAATTGAAGCTTGATTGGGGCACTAAGGGTCCTTGGTTCGAATCCGGGTTCGAACATGGGATATTTGTAAATTTATAGTGGGCTGTGTTCGTAGAGCAGCCAATGGCCGAAACCCCGCCCACTTAAAAATAAAATGAATAAATAAACAAATTTTATTTTATTTTATTTTTATTTACACTGAAACGTTCCGCATTCGATTTATTAGTTTAATTAACATTCACTCAAATTCGGTTTCAGCGGCCATTTTGATTCGTTCTACCAATAGACTTCACCCCCTTTCACCAATCCCATGTTTAGCAATTCAGTTGCCAGAATCCTCGGTCACTGGCCAGAACCCTCAGCGTCACATTTGTCAGGCTGCGTCACGAAACGTATGCAATCAGAAATTTGCTATGGCTAGCGCAGATACCACTCGAACACTTTCGCGTGCGTGATTCTGCTCAAAAGCTTTTCAGATCTTCCGTTTATGTCTAAGAATATGTGTACCAAATTTCGTTCCTATTGGTTCAGCCGTGTAGCCGGAAATGAGAGTACAGACAGACAGACCGATAGACGGCATTCAAAAAGGAAATGCGTTTTCTCGTTTCCCCCACAAAAATGGCATATGGATTGAATTTTTGGACCCTCTTGCAGAGCTCCGATCTCGAGATATTCTCATGGCTACTGCCAAAATTTCAATAAAATCGGTTCACAAAAATTAACCTCTGCGCATTCGCACGTACGCAGCTTTTCAAGAGTTTAATATAATCGATCGTGGATCGGTCCATAGGAATTTGCTGCCACTACATCCAGACCTCGATCCAGACACAAATTTCTGGCGATTCTTGGACGTTTCCCGCCTTCTTCACGGATTAAAAAAATAGTGCAACTTACTTATGCGACAGATCTCGTCTATTGAATTATGCAGAATTTTTCTTTTTCGAACGCTTGCTTGAATTTTTTGTATTTTGAACCGAACTTTAGAGGCGCATCATTTCGGTGGTGGCAATGAACAGGTAAGGAAACGTTAGGACAAACCAAAAAAAAATGGAATAAAGGTTTTCGCTAAAAAGCATTATGCGGGTCACTCTGTAATTGGGCACAAAACAAGAGAAGGATAATAAATAAATAAATTTTATGGAACTCAAATTCAACTGAAATTAATCTACTACCTACTACTTAAAAATCAAAAATCTCGAGACAAGTTTGTTGCGTGGAAAACGCACGTACCAGGTGAGGCCGCCGTTCTTTTAAAAAATGGCTTCTAGAGCGCCCTTAGATCATACATTAAGAGAGCGCCCATCTCGATGCACATAAGCTACGATATAAATAAAGATACTGTATACCGCTATAACTCTTTCTAACAGTCGTTTTCTGTGTCCTTGCCTTTTGTTTAAATAAAGATAAGATGAATTTAGTACAAAAAAACGTCTTTAAGAAACAGTAAAAGAAAAGGCGATAAGAATGTCAATACAATAAAATTTTAACAGTGAGAACTTGTGTAAGTTAAACTCATTATGAATACTCAGGGAGGAAATGAAATAATTAAAAATCTTTTATTTATTTACCGTAGTAATTTAATTGTAATAATGAGGACAAACGGTTGTTTTACAAGGCGTACGTACAGCCATCCACAAGAGAAATCCAAACGTTGTGTTTAGATTGTATCAAAATCCCACCCAACCCATAGAAAACAACACGTCAACAGCAAATGCTTTGTTATCCGGGATGCGTCTACTTACACTTTTACAAATGTGGATTTTTAGAAAATCATTAATTAGGACGATGGTAAATTTGATGGGAGACTGACGAGTACATGTCGTGTCGTGTACGAAAATTCTAAGCAGTAAAACTGTCATACATCTTTACCCGCAATAAAAATTCATCCGAACTTGGCTACGTGTGAAAAATAACACGGCAGTGTAATAATATTGACAAAAACTGCGTCTGGGGCGGAATCGTAATTTCTAAGCTCGTATTGCATTAGCTATATCTATAGTGATATTCATTTAGAAGTAGACATAGGGCTTTCCTATATGTCTACGCTCAGTGGCGGAACAACGTAGTCACGGGCCTGTGTGCGAAATTTTTTGGTGGGCCCCCACTATGATACGAAGTATTGATAACAATATTAATTTAGGTATAAATTTTGGCTACAAAAAAAACCAATTGATAAGTATTTATGTTCCTGAACCACAACATAGAAAAATACGAGGAAAAATATGTGGTAACCTTAGAGTCAGAGGGCGGATTCAGCGTTTACGCTTATCATTTCTCCACGATTTAGAAAATTGAATCTTACTTTCTCAGTTAACTTTTACTATTCAGAAAGTCATTCGTTCGGTTATAGTGTTATCTCATGACTCATGACAATTTATAGCTAATTTTTTTGTACCCTTGAAGTTATGCTGCGTATTTTAGTACAAAAAAATTAAATTTAGTACATTTCATTGACATTTCATTTTCAGTGCAATTAAAAAAATTACTCAATCGCTGGCTGTAGTTGGTCTCACGCCGTGCTAGAGGTATGCTGCAAAAGGTTCCATTTACCGTGTTTCCGTCTTTCCGTGAACAGTGTATTATTTCCGAGTGACAATTCCGGGTCCTGGGCCCCTTTTTAGCCCGGGCCCGTGTACTTCGCACACATTGAACACCGGTAGTTCCGCCACTGTTTACGCTTCTGAAAGACGCCTAATTTTATGCAACCAAAATAACTTCTTAAAACAAATGAAGACTTTACTGCCATATTAATATTAATTAATTGGAATATTATTGCTATGGCTTTATTATTTATTATTTATTAGAAAAAGTTGATATTGTGAATTGTTATAGTGCCGGTAGTAGTTTAAGGAGCCGTAAGAGACTTATTTTCTGTGTTGATCACTTTATCATAAAACACCCTAATTTTAACGGAATATATGAACCTGAATGTTATAATTTTTGTGGAAGAGAATCACATAAGAAACTTAAAGGAAATAGCAGCCGAATTTAATACTTCGTCATCACAACCTAAAAGCATACTATTTACTGTCGTATTTATTAATTAATAATTAATATCTATAATGGCAATGTAAAATGCGTATTTTGGTTGCATAAAATTAGGCGTCTTTCAAAAGCATTTTTGTAATTTGAAAGTAGACGTAGGAAAACTCAGCAGATAAAATTTAGCAGAGTTACCAAGTCTACAAATCATGCACTCGTTACAGAAGCAGGAAACTTTCAGTCGATGCGCAAACCTAGCGAGTGGGAAAGCATTCGGTATGAAAAAGGTAACCGTGCGGAACGAGGGAATCCTGTCCATTATATATCAATTATTAATGACCATTTCCAATTATATTGGCATTCGAATTTGGCATAATTATTGAAGATGTTAACAAACAGCTAGAGGGTGATCTCGATCTGCATGTGTATTCACAGGGAGGGCAATGGGAGGCATAGATCGCCGGTGGTTGGTCTATTGGGCAAGGGCCCTAGTCAGATGAGGGTCGAAACGGGAAATAATACACGTGAGCACGGCGCAACCCTTTCTCAAATAGGTATGAGATATGAGCTCCATCTTAACCCTTCAGGATGTCATCTCAAACGATGCATTCAACCCCAATCGCCAGTCGGAGCGGACGTCCAGGAGAGCTCAGCGCGATTTCGGGGCGAGAGGCCTCCAGGTGAGTTGCCTAATTAGTTGGCGGTTAAAGCAGACGGCCAGTCAGACCGAATGCTGCCAATGCCAACCCTTAAGACCGTACGTGTAGATTACAGAGGGACGTTTCTAATGAAAGGTGAATTTGCAATAGGTTTGTTGCATCCTTAGATTACACATATTATATGATCTAAGGTTGCATCTTAATAATGAGTTCTGACAGAATAAATTCTATGGTTCTTACCAACAACATAGAATAACCACTCTATGCCAACAATTAGCCCCACCTAATTAGCTTGTTAAAAATACCTACCCTTCCGCCCATTTCATTACAATTCTTTGTATCATTTTCGTGTTCTACTTAAATAAAGCGTGGCAACTCTGGTGGTGGAAGATGGAATAGAAAAATAACGCGAGTGATATAAAATGTTATTTTCCGGTGTTAAGATAGATTGGAAACTCAATCTCGTGGTGATTATTTCGTCAAAAACACTCGTTAGTCTGGTTGGATGTGTTTCCTTCGATTCGATTTTCTAAACTCCACTCGTTATTTAAATTTCTTTGGTATTGATTTTCACCTGTTGCCGTAAAGCGGTAAAGCTTTCAAGCTGAAAGGTTTTATATTATAACTTGCTGAAGGAATTGAGGACTACTGACACGCGTTGCGATCTTATTCATTTAGAACTGACAGTTTCGCGATAGAGTGACATAGAAACTCTTCTATAGTCCAGAAACGGGGATATGTAAACAAAGGGCTTCAGAGGGTTACAAACGCCCACGCTGCTTTCAATGCAGTGACAAAGTTACCCATAGCAAATTGTCTATTAGAGCATTCGATGCTCTGGAATGATGTAAATAGTGGCGGTATAAAGCCACACTTGGTAATGTGATTAAATAGAAATAACTTTGTTAGAATCATTGATTTAAGCTTTCCGAATGAATGTCACTTGTTGAGAATAATTCAGAGCTATGCTGTAATGTAATTAACTATCCTTGCTGTACGAACGGTTCTCATATTTACACAAGTTTTTTAGAGCGCGATTTCAGCTGAAAAGCTATTTTTGTTTCTCCATTTCAACTGAAGTTGATTAGTCTTTGGAGCGTGTTTGGACAGTACAACTGATTGTAGAAATTTCGTTCTTTTGTTCCTTTTCAGTTTAAAAATAGATGATGAGTACCTATCATAATGTTGTTAAGAAAATTTATTGTAGCTACTCTACAAAAAAAGTGTTATACACAGGGATTTTGATGCTCTTTAATTTTGCATAGAACAATTTTTTTCCTAAAAGCAATTCTGACTTAGTTATGAGTCAAAAACCATTTATTTCCGGGTTGTCATTTGCGGTTAAGGCATTTCGCGGCGGGAAACTTTATTCCATCGTGTTCAACACATTTTTTTCATCCAGAAACCGCTTAGATCAATTCTTTTGCAATTTGTTCTCGGTTACTATCAGGAGATTATTAATTTCCCTTTATCGTTATGAAACGTGTACAAAACTTTATTTCATAGCAAAGGCCACAGAAATCAATATAAAATTTCTAAAAATACTCTAAGTATTTACTTTACACATCCAAAATAGCAACCTTTAGTTCGCATCTCGTCGTTTTCATGGACACAATATTGTATTTTGTTCGGAACTTCATTTTATACCGTGCTCCGCGTCCCATTTTTAATAAGAATGGCAGGTGTCATTGAAAGGCACAATGATTTATTGCACTGTATCTACCCTTGCCGTTAAAGTGATTACATACTACTCTTACGAATAAAAAGACACTTGACTACTCGTTCAAACCTATTAAAATGTCATCTGCTATAAAATAATTAAATTTCTCCTCCTAATACAAAAATATCCCCATATATCAAAACTTATTAAGTTAAAAATTGAACATAAACCCTCAATGAATTCCAAACTAATAAATCTCCTTATTCAATAATGATCGACCACGCTAATTTACAGAATTCACAATAATTTTCCAAAAGACAAATATGATCACGGGCAAAAATTTGCATAGATAATGGAGGTACAAGTAACAATATAAAAATCTTACCTGTAATGTAGTAAAGGCCGTCGCAAGAAAAGAGCTCTCTTCGAACGATACCAGCCTAAAACAAACGAACGAAAAAAGGAAAACCACAACCCGAGTTAAGTGACTCGGTAATTGATTAATTAATTAGTGTTTGAAGAGCGTACTGCAACTCTGTGTAACCGACATTCAAAATCGAATACCTCAACAAAGTACGACGGTTCCTGAAGGAGGACAACGTACCCAACAATAATCGTACCGCGTTCAAAATCGATCATATATCGATGTGAGTAACAACAGTGAATAATTACGAACAATTAATGACATTTAGATAAAAGAATTGTCTTTGCAATGCTCCTTGAAGAGGAGTTTTCTAATTTTTTGGTAGTGATCCTAACAACATATAAAAAAATCAGCTAGCGATTTCTAGTGCTAGCCTAACTGCTAGGCGTTAACGTATTAATACGCAAGCGAACATTTTTCGTTTCGGTGCATATTTGGATTAAGGTTTTCCCGTTTAAATAAATTGTTCCCATGAAACTGTTTGGGGTCTAAGGTGCAAAACATTCCTTTGCGCCAAATTTGTAGTGGCAAGTTACCTAAAAAAGACTAATTTATTAATCGAAGTCCAATTTGTTTAGATGAAGTGCGCACAAAATTACGAACTAAACGGATACTGGTAAAATGGTTAAGGATAATTAATTCAAGCTTATATTTGCAGTTAAAACCCTAACTTACAAAGGTGCACTTTTTGGTATTTATACATTGCGGAACATCAATAATTTATTCCTGTGAATAACTTAAAGTTCAACTAATTAATCAAAGTAAGGCCAACGTGATTATGATTTTATTAAAAATTTAATTTACATTTGGTACATCAAGTTTATGACTTTCCCTTTGTTGGTTGGCTATAATGAGGGTTAACAGTGCTCAAAGATTCGGGAGCTGAGTCGTGGATCTTGTACTGAGTGTTGTTTGAAGGGGGCGCCAACCTGTCTTAAACCAACTTGCCCAATGACAGGTAATCGGACAAGCTCATAACGAAATGCAAAAATCGATCCTATTATTAATTTATTTAAACAGGTAATTGACTCGGTAGGTAAGTATAACTTGACGATGATATCGATAACGTAATTTTTGTGTTTCAGATGAATGATCATTCAACGGACTTCAATATTGGACTGATAACTCTAAATAACAATTGACAATTTAAGGACAGCACAACATTAGCAATTAATTCTAGGATGGACAATTAATAATAGACAAATATGCTTAATTTAAACAAATAAACTTGACATCTCCTTTCAAATTTTGTTATCTCAAACCTCAGAGCATTGTGTGAACCATTATCCACATGGACAGCACGTACATACAGGTGGACGGTGGGATGGCGGCTTATCACCATAGAATTAAAATCTTATCATCAGGAACAGCGCTTGTTATTCCGCAGTTACTTGTGCAGGTAATAAATTTGCGTCCCACGTGACGTCAGGGGCGGCTACTATATATTTTTTCCAATTTCCAGTACTTAGGGGTAAGAGCCCTAAAAGGTAACGCGTACGCTAATATGACGAATATTCCAAATTAATAGCTTACTTAAGGTGACAAACGGCTCTTGAAAGAATTTTAGACAACCATTGAAATGTAGATTAAGTTATTGCCTAATTAGGTTTGTACCGGAATAATTGCACGTAGTATAGGTAGGTAACCAAAATCGCGTTATTCTCGCTACCCAGCCCCACTGACTTAAATAAGTCTCGAATCACAACGTAAATTATTATGTCCGTGGGAACGTTTCTTTTTCCACGACCGCCACTCGCCCCTTTTCTTGGTCCCGCTCAAAAATCCCTCCCATCACAAGTTGTGTATACACGCATGCGTTCCCACATCAGACACAGTGTCCTCCATCGGCCACACCACCCAACCGTTCCCGCCTCATTCAAAAAAGAATAAATTGTTCATAAACCTAATCCACAATTTCTGCAAATTTAGAACGCTACAAGTTCATCGATCTTTTAAATAATAACCGATGTATGGAAAACGGGAGTTAGAACGATCGTATTTTCATTATGTAATATATTCAAACTCGTCAATTTATGTTTCATGTTATAAAAAGATAAACAGAACCAACGTTCCGCAAGGTAAGAGTAATTATTTATTACTAGCTAATCGTGATATTATAGCTATTTATATATCAAGTACATAAACTGGGTCTTTATGGACGAGCCGTTTATTTAGCCGAGCGAACTTGCGAGCGAGGCACAAATAAACAAGGCGAGTCCCCATAAAGCGTATTTATGGATGCGATATATACAAAGCTTTATGTACGAGTAGAACAACCCTTAAAAATGAAAATTTCATCGAATTCAATAAACGATAAAATCTATATATCATTTACAACAGATGTCAAGCATTTGTCAAGTATTTCTAAAATACTTGAATTTACCTTGGATTGATACATAAATACGACTGTCACATTGACAGGCGGCCGTTTTACTTTATCATTATGGACTAGGCCATAATATTGCAAATTATGGCCACTAATTGCGACCGTAATCACCGCATTATCAAGCAGTCGTACATAAAGTATTTTATTGCAAAAGCTTAATTGTTACAGTACAATTTTTCCCTGCAAAAAGGCGGCCTACCTATTCACGTGGAAAAAGCTCCGAAAAACATAACTTTAAGCATGTATTACATAATACCACTACGAGTATATGTTACACGAGATTGCAGAACTTTTCCTTCCACTTGCACATGAAAGGAAATGTAACGATACCTCGAACGATACACAACAAGGGATATAATGAAAGGCAATCCTCTTTTTCTTTCAGTTATTAATAATGCTTCATCGTTTGACTATGCCTTCATAATTTATCTCCTTTGTCGTTTCGATCCTTTATTTCAAATAATCCGAGTATTCCTGAATTTCAAAATTCGTAACATTGACAAAGGCATTCGACAAGTGGATGATATTTTAAGATGATTTATTATCTTAATAGTGAAATGTAATCTCCGCCAAAGGGAATTAAGGGCTAATTGTGCGGGAATCTAACTAATGATATTATTTCCTAAAACGCTATTTGTAAATAGAGCGTGACTATTAAATCCATTATCTGTACATATATCACATTTATAAGTAGTACCAGCAATCGACCTGTTAACAGAGCGATTTGCTGTTACAGCACAATAGTCGAAAATGCAACCCTCTGGGGTAGATTTCCGTTTCTTGGCATTCCTTCCATAAATGTCAGTTTTATTCAAATTAGCATTAAAAAAATAAAGCAGTAATACAGAAGAAGCGCATAATTATCAAATATGCGAAAAGTTTCTCGAACTCTAAAGGAACAACTTTTAGTTTAATTTCCCCAGGTACAATATTGACATTATATTTTTGGGAGACTAAGCACGATTCATATTTTAGCTCAGTATGGTAAGATTTCCAACACCCTACCTCAGAGACAGCGTGCAAAAAAAACACGCGCGCTAGTACGTTTTCTTTGAAAATTCTCTGTAACGCGGTTACATAATATAAGAATTGAAAATTGTGACTCTACCTTGCCATGTATCTGCAGTAGAGCTCGCAGAAGCGGCCTTTTTTAACGAACTGAAGAACCCGCTCATGAGGGCATTTCTTCAAGTACCACACACTCATCACTACACTGAGCATATGACACTCTGTCTGCGGAACTCCGTTGCAAGTAAATTCAAAGAAAAAGTTATACGCGCGTTACAACTTCATCCGCTTACATCCCGTGTAAACGAGCGAGACAAAGGATTCGTGGTGTTACAAGAAGCGTGCATGGATGGGGAAAGTATTGATCAAACTTACGTTTATGAAGGTGGTTACTGATGACGTCACAGTGGGCCTCTCTCTGACGACGCAGCGCATCGCGACGCTTGAGTTTTCGTACCAAAGCACAGCCGCTGCGAATAACATGGTTTTCCAATTGCTGTATTAGCGCCGAAAGTTCGACAACACCTACAAAGTAAACAAGTCTTAAAATAAGTTTAAGTTTTAATTAAAAATTAAGCTGGCAAATATCATAAATTTTGGGAAACGCACGTTCTTTCATAATCCACATTTAGGGATGTTTAATATCAAATACGCTCTAGCTAGACAAATTGTTAGCGCGCTACAAAAGTTTGCGTGGGATCATAGTTATCTGTGAGGTGTTTACCAACAGAGTGTTGCAATTGATCCATCATACTATTTTATTTATATAAGTCATGCATTATTTAGCTTCTGCTCTTTTTCTATACTTTAACCATTAATCTTCACAAAAAAGAAGGACGTTTCAATGCACCGCAGAGAATATTTTTAGACATCTTTTGTATTCATTTTCTCATATCAAATTCTCAAATATCGTTCCTTCGGAATTTTTACTTCAAATCGGACACGTCTGTTTGATTCGTAACAAGAAATATCACGCGACTCGATAAAAACTCGTTAATCTCGACCTCCACTAATTATCTTTCGTCCAATAAAGATCAACTTAATTCTTGCTGCTCAGTTGTAACAAAAAAGATACATCTAACAGTATATTATTCAACGAGCAAGTAATGAAATCTATTAATCATGAAGATGTGGAATTTATCCGAATCAGTAATAGCCATTATTACTACGAATATTAACAAAATTGAAATGAAAATAAGTAGCCTCGAATTGTCTTGCATGAGCCTTTCCATTTACCGTTGGTCGGATGATATTGGTGTAGTCAGAATGATTTATAGCAGGTTGATACTATACTAGTGCTGTCAACAACACTAGACAGAATAATTTAAGGAAAATAAACCAATAGCGTCGCGAATAAACTAACGTAACTACTGAATCTTCAACCGTCCATTTTGGATGATCAAAGTTGAATAATCTGAATGAACTGAATGTCCCTCTTTATTCCTTCAACCCACCTTTTATGCAACCACTTATGGCGTTCCACTTCTCTTTCGTAAGGTCATTTTTCACAAAGTTAAACGCTCATATCGCACGTAAGCAGCATGCTACCAATTGTTTTATTATCAAAGGCACTAAACTTATCACAGCTGTACAGCTTTATATAAAAATGCTTAAACAAACCTTAAAAGACAATAAAATTTAACAAAAAATACAATTTCATTCAATTTACACGTCTTATCCAATTAAAAAAAAGTTATCATTTGTAATACCTACCTAATATTTTTTTCTAGAACTTGTAACCACTTATTATAGAGTGTCTTTGTTTCGTAATAATACAATACGTGTTTCTTTCACCGTATTCAAGTAGGATAAATTACTTAGATACTCCAATAAGTCTGTCAAACGTAACGCTGACTTGAGTTAAGTCAACGATCCATATCGATCACGACAATCACGTCACGCCGATATTAATTAAAACTTCGATTACGAATTCTAAAGGGGGATTTGGGTCAGTTTATGTTGTGTATTTCGTGCACTCATTTATTGCATTGCTTAAGGTGGATGCCTCTGCTTGCATTTCTATTGTATGTATGCAATTAGGTTCATTGTTCCTTGAATTGTGATGTGATTGCTGGCGTTGTTTGTAATAAGTACTGAAGCTAGACGGTACCTTCTTGTCTTAAATGTTATTTCCTTACCGTTTGGTATTACGAATTTGGTTTCCGCTTAAGTAACCTTTGATCTGTGCTTTTATTTAGATTCAACGTTTTATTCAATATTCTTACGCCATCTAGGTGGTCTCTAATTTAGATGTTAATTTCGTAGTAGATTTCTCATTACCTTAATTCTTTATTTTCGTTGTAGAGATTTCTTACTTCAAATAGTTCTTGGTTTCGCCCCCAAGGTCATGCAGTGTTTTACATGTTTTTTTTTCTATCCCTTCTCCCATTAATTTGGTCTTACGCATTCGCTTTATCTCTTCCTCTTAGTACCGATTTTGCTTTTGCATTGATTGGATGCAAATGTCTTTTGGTAGGTACGTCATTACTTTTCTGACTTCACGTCTACCTGAACAATGGCTTTTCTTTTGGATTTACCATATTTATCCATATATCTTTGGAGTGATTCTTTCACGAACTTATAAATTAAGATGGACTGCTGATCAAACAGTTGCATAGAGGTAGAAATGGCCCTAGCATGGGCGCGGCCATGATGTGCACGTTTTAGTTATTTTCTAGGGGAATTTTCGTAGTGCTCAAGTTTTGAGACTATTGCAGCCTTGGAAAATGACATGTCACAATAATTTATTTAGAACACGTGAGGTTAATGCTTGTTTATTAGTTGATTTGAATTTCTTTCCTTCTCTTGATGTCTGTGGCTGTGGTTCGATTGAAACGTTTTTACGGATCTGTGTTTTGCATTTAAACAATACGAGATATGTACAGGGTGGTTCAAAATGGTAACTGATAGCACCTTCGATTGACACTTTTATTCAGAGAATATGATTATGATAGAAGTTTCATACCACGCTAGATCGTAGAAGCTACAGTCTACTACTGTTTTATTTCAAATGGAGGCCATATTGGAAATGCAATTGAGGACAAAAAAAGAACTTCATTTGAATATATCGCCATCATAGCCATGCTATTTCAGCAGGATCTAGTTACCCGTGGATGTTTTCTTGAGAAATGAATGGAAAATTCAATTTTTTGTTACAAATTTATGTAAAAGTATATCATTCCGTAACAATCCAATATGGCGCCCATAAGACATACGAAAGTAGTAGCCTGTAACTTTTACATCTAGCGTGCTATGGAAATTCTGATAACAGATTCAGATTCCCTGAAAAAGTGCCCATAGAAGCTGCTAACGAGAACCATCCATTTCCGAAAATGGGAAAATAAAAACGTAATTTGACATTTTCAGTGTTTATGGGATATCTCAGATTTTTCAACATTTCAAAAGCATTTTTTTAGTCACAAAATGGGGCCCCAATTTAACCTGCTCAGTATTTCTTCCTGTTGCGGAGATTTCAATTGTGAGCCACGAATTTGAACCACCCTGCACATTTATTACGCAGCATATTTTTATCATTACGTACCTATATACTATACTAGTTTATTTAAATTGGAAATTAATTATATCAATAGAAATTTAGGTATTTGTGTACCGCAAAGTACATTTCTTGAATTTACGATCACGCCGCCGTCACGTTTATGCTTGCATATTTGATATTGTACGAGAAACCCGTGGTCGAACCAAATTTTACTTTTATAGTGTAAAGTCATTCCAATTATTAATTCTTTTTGAGTATTAATTACAGTTTTAGTGTCAGATTTGCCTCCGTGTCACACGTTAGCATTGCTATTTCGCAATATTTTATGGGAAGCACGATACACTACCCCTTTCATTTGTTTGTTTTGTTATTGTCTGTTACAGATTAACAGAACGTGCCCTTTTGAGCTCACAAGGGCGCGACCCGAAGTTCAAAGATAAATTTGGTTATTCTCGTCGATTCCTTGATTAACGTTTGATTACATGCTGGTTTCCAATACAATCAAATTGGAATTATTACATTTTCTGAGCGATTAGAGCTCCGTCATTTCTACGGAAGCCTATTTTGATATTAATATTTTCTCTGACTATTTGTTGATCCCTTTTACTAAAAATCAATTGAAATTCAAATATTGACATCGCAGATCTATATATTACAGTGACCTATTTGTAATATTTTTGAGATCATTACGCTCGATTGTGACATCAATTATTGCTTATGTTCTATGCATACCATGGATATTATTCCTTTGGCTTTTCAAGACCAAAACAAGGATCTCTTGGTCTGCCTTGTTTTTCCCTTTTTAAGGGTTTTTTTGTGCCTATATGCAAAAAAGTGTACTATTTAAGAATATGTAATGAAAACTAGTGGTTGCTATTTAAGAAAAGATATGCTCTCTTTAACCGTACAGAAGAACGCCACTGGCCGCAAAATTAAAGTACGTAGATTGGAAGACAGCTTTCGTAAAAAGTTTCTTTAAAGTATATGTTCTGTTGGAGATATATTCAGTGTTCCCAACAAAATTTTCACATTGTATATTTCTGAGGAGAAGGTTTTCAATCGAACGTGAGCCGCTCAGGTGGAGTCTAGATCCTTTACCACAAGACGCCACACGTTACATTGCGACAGCACTGGATTCGCCTTCTAATATAAGTAGTTGATTGAACGGTCAATGGACAAGCTTCATGATGTTGATAATACAATATTTAACCTATGCCATTAAATTATAGATCGGAACTAATACACTAGTAAAAAAAATCTGTACTGCCTGTGACGTCATTTGACCTAATCGAGTGCGATCGTTACTGTGGTAATGGTGCGACGCACCAATAACCAACGGTACACGTACTAAGCAAACGAATAGGCATCGTATGCGAATTATTTTTCCAGGTGCAATTTTAAAGTTTTGTAACTTTTTCATTTGTGGAGGTATTTTAATGACTCTTTTGTACTTGTTTTCATTTTACTTAAATTTTCATAATTAATTTACAACAAAAAACTGGAAACTTCTCTATTATGTATTATTTTTCGCATTTTTCGCATGCACCGTGAATGGTACGGAAGAACAGAAGGACCCACTTATCTCTGTTAATGACATTCTCGGCGCCAAGTTTAAATGATCGTTACGATTTCTGAAATAATCCAATTTTCTGCGCGCACATTACAGTCGTTTAACAAATGGACAAACAAATACATGTCGATATAAACATTGAACAAAAACACTATTTTTATTCAATGATATAAAGTACATTGTAGTCCATGCACATAAATACAGAGTATATTATTTACATCCATTAGGTATGTGCTATGTATGTACGTACATAGTACACACACTGTATGTGTACCCGTAGTAGTGTTACCCATCTCGAGACTCAAGCAGAATCACTCCTGTAGAGTAAGATATGATAATACATTTTACTTTTACCTAACGTGCGAAAAGAAGTAAAAACGAACGGACAGATAATGTTAATATTTTTTTAAACGAATCGAAATTGAGTGCCTAATTTTTTTTACTTTTGTAACATAATGGCCTACAAATCGAAGACAATTTTATTTAATATGCGACATTCAAATACACTTCGTGCTTTATCTCCAACGCGATAGCAGGGTACCATTCCCGTAATGTCTATCATTCCACCCGAAACAAAGTGAAGCCGAAGAGCATATTGTGTATCATTTGGCACAACCATTATGGGGTAATTTATAGGTAGTGAATTTTCTCAAAGGCTCAATACCGAAAAAGAAAAGACAGTTATTTCGTTTATGCGATGACAATCTTCTAAAACCGACGTTGATGTCTCTACGGATTTAGATTACTAATGCTTTTCGTATAACTTATTACATAATACGGCATGTAATGTAATTACGAGGAAGTAAACGTGGCAGATTTAGTAGTGAAAGGAAACGTGATAATGTTTTTAATACCCTCTTGCCTCGGGGTAAGTTGTACATCTTACAAATCCAGCGACATGCTCTTTAATTTTATATTAGAAGTTTGGAAACACCCATTTGGTCTTGAAAATGTAGTAGACCAGCTAATTAGGTTTGAATACAGTACATAAAAAGAAGCCCTTGTATTTTCATAGCCCGAAAAAGAGAATAAACGATTCATCACATCTGACACTTCCCCGATTTTATCTCTGGAAAAACAGTGAATTCCGAGCAAAATCCCTACTTTCAGTATTGGATGCTATTAGAATTGGAAATTTCTTTTCTACACACAAACTTTATAATTGTGTGGACAAAAAAGATACACTCCAGCTAAAGCTAACGCAACGATCTTATGAAACACGTTGAAAATTGCGTACACCATAACGCCAGGAAGCAACATAACATTCATCCCTAATATATAAGAAAAAGTGCATAACATCCCGAGTTTCCAGAAAGCTCATTACCGTCTCGAGAAAATTCATACTACCAAGTGGGATAGATACACGGTTTCGTGTAATTTATTTTTCCCCCGGGCTACTGTATTTTACATTTTATCTAAATAAAGCCCTGATGCATATTCACCGAATCTCCATAAATTTAAGCAATTATTTATGATAATTGTATTTCGTGAAGTAATAAACAGCTTTTGGTATTTCATGCGCCGTTATAGGTGAGCAATAGCATTTTTCGCCACGTTTTAATGTACGCTTCGGCATACATTCTCGAACCGTCATTTTTTGTGCATTTTCCAACGACATTTGGTGCGCTATTACAGTCACTTTATCCGTCCGTCCGTCCGTCTCTCTACTCCTGCAGCTTTCAATATATTTAGTTCGTTCTTTTTTAATTCGGTAGCTTATAGCTCTGACACCTGAATCAAGAAAATCTTTACGATTAATGTGCACATGCGCAGACTGTGCAATATCAATTTTCTTATTTATGGAGATATTTCTTTAAAATTTTAACCAAAGATGCTTTTAGTAAAAGAAAAGAAGCTTGTGCCTAATTACAGAGTGACCCACATAATGATTTTTAGAGGTGCCCCTGCAGAAGGTCTTAAGATCTTCTATACTACTCCGGTATTTACATTCCGAATTAGGAAAACTGCAGGAAACACTAATTCGGAGTAGCCGGTAGAATGCTCGAAACTGATCTAAGGAATTTCCCATCTCTTCCACAGATAAAAAATTCTTACTTCAGTCCAGGTTCGAACACTCGACCTTCCGGCTATGTAGCCAAACGCTCTACCACTGAGACACATACGATTTTTGTTCGTCCAAAGAGCGACAATATTTACTTTAATACCTTCCCAGTGATACGGTGAAGCGAATTGGACACTGGGGGATCGAAGCGATTAGTATTAAATGCTTTTCGATTAAAAATTTGAGGTGTGTCAATTATAGCAAGTAAAAAAGTGTCATTTTAGTCTAGCCACAATTACAAAGATGTCGCTTTAAACAAACAACAAATCCGTAATTAGTAATATTACCCACAGATTTGCAATTGTGAGTATATAATATTGCATTTTGAGTCAACGAAGAACAGAAGAATTTTCTTGAACGTAACTAGAGACATCTATCAATGACAAGCAGAAGTAGCGCGATTGTTTAAAGCAAAATAACGAGCGATCAAAAATGAGTTGCTGTCGAGTCGCCTTTGGAAATTCAAGTTAAGTACGATTTACCATGTAAACAAAAATTCTAAAGGTGACTCGACAGCAACTCATTTTTGATCGCATTGTATAAAGCAAAAGTAATAAGTCACCTCCATTTGTGGCGCGCCCTTAAGGCGAAAACCTATTTTTTTTCATTTTTTTGGTTAGTGAACAAAAACGGACGGCATTCTACCACTTTAGGTCGGTCTCTGAGGGGAAGCAGAAAGTCACGTCAAATTTCAACACAGAGAGGCATTAGCGATTTTGGATTTGGTGCAAGCATAGTTTCTGATTGTCTTTTAGTGAGTACTCAGGTATGAGGTACTCTCCGATTAACATAATCGAATATGTAGTTTGAACCCTAGTGATAATGAAAAATCCCTAATAGTAAATTTGGACGCGAATACTAATATCCTGTTTCGCCACTGAACTGAAAGGTTTTTAATATGAATCGAGTATAAAATAGCAAGAGCGTTTGACCTTTCGTCGAGTGTGATATCCTTTTGTACTGCGACAGAAAAGCTTTCATATGAAACTGTCTAAAGAAAATGTTGATCTTTTTTCTAACTAAATCGTGAGAAATAAATTTTGTTTTCACGGAGTTAGTAACTAATATTTATTGCTTTTAGAATTTTTTTCTGTTTATTAAGTGATTCTTTGGTTATTGAATTTCACTGCTTACATTGCTTACATGAAACTTCCAGTTTTTCTCCGACTAAGCTTTTTGGACGCATCCTTTTCACTTTTTCAGTGACCACCATCGCCATCTTGTACTGAGACAGCAGGAAACTACCAGCCGCACCCCCATCTTGGTCTGGAGGTTTTAAGCAACGTTTTATTGTCCCTCGTCGCCAACATCTTTATCTATTGTGTTTTAATCCCTCACCGAAGCTAAAAATCGTTGCGGATTTCTGGGTGTGAAATTCCTAAAATTCTATGCTTTTAATGCTATTAACAAACACCGCATCCCTTTTCTCGGCAAACTTCACATGCGATGTAGTACTTTCTGTAAGTACTAAACTAAAAAACCCTACATTGTAACAGAGGTGCTCGTTGTAGGCTTAGAAAAATTTTGAATTCACAAATTTTCCAGTATAGGAAATTTTATATGTGTATCGCTTCATAGTAAATGAGAACGAAATGCGATAGAATTTCAGATATGAAGCGAGTGTGCAAGCAGATAAGACTCAAAACGTCACAGTGTTGCCGGATTTTCTGATATACCCAAACATGTATTAAAAAGCCTAAGATTGACTTGCGTCGAGTCTGTTTTGGTTTTCAGGCTTGACGATATTAGGAAAAATTGGGTGTGAGAGAAAGATTTTTCTCCGAACCTTCAAGGGGAACCTATGTGAGGGGAAACTGTGCCGCCAATTCGAAGAAATTATTGTCGTCTGTCCTTTTACATCCTTTGTGAGTTGCCGTCACGAGTAAAACACATACAAAATAGCGCATTTTTGCGTACTGTTATGTACAGGAATCGACCGTCTGGCTGATTAGACGACCTTTGCGCTTTGTCGCTCTTCTTTTTCATCTTTTCCTTTTTACACAACGCCAGCTAGACTCCTCGTCGTGTTCTCTAATCAATAGATCTCTATCTGGAAACTGGCCGGCTAGAAACGGAACCAACGGAATGATGTGAAATCTTATTGCAGCGAATTGATGTCTAACCAATGCTATCAACACCCGCCTGGCTGTCGTCGTTAGACCTATGCGAGATCACCATTCGGATGAAGTGGTACATATGTAAATTTACGTGGCAGTACTAAAAATCTAAAAATTTAAATAGAATTAATATTAATTGAAATCCACTAAAGGGCTTCAGTCCCACGTAAATTGTGTGTTATGGTTTTTTGTGTGAATTTATCTTTATGTTCATGTAATAGGAAATATTTGGAGTTGATCTGCGATTATAAATACGTACATTTTTGAACTAAACGCATACGTAAGCTAGTAACATTAATGCTATTCGCTGTACTACGAATTTACTTTCGTAACTTTTGACTCGCTTTTGGATGCGACCAAATACTCAAAAACTAATTTGGAATTGTGGCATTTTTAATTGCTGGCTATTTCTACAAATGCAATAACCACAGTGTAAAATAAGAGAGGAGTATGAATTCACTTTCTTTAGTATAAGCAAAATTAATCTAGTTTAGGTCCTAATTTTCCTAGTCCTAGCAGATTCGTATGGTGTTTTCTTATGAAAATCGCGATCGCGCGCGTTCACTTCAAAACGTGGAGCAAACCGACATAGAAAAAATGTATACAAGATAAGTTTGTAGAAAACTGAATTTCCCAACACCAAAGTCTATCTCTAAGCATTTATGAATAATAAGTATGTTTTACCGCAATACCTTTGAATGCACGATTTTATCGAGATTTTCGACATCTGCTATCTACGCATGCTTCTCATCCATTTATAAGCTTTCAAATTTTGTTTTGCGCCAATCGCACAATGTTCGTAAACTCTGTAAAATCCACACAATACTCAGAAAAACCACAGAATATCTCCTTAAATCGCTTACCAACTATAAGCATTGCGGACGTCAACACTCATTTGAATACTTATTATTCATAAACGGTTAAAACTAGACATGCCGTCGCGGGCATTTTGTGGAAAACTTATTCCTCTACAAGTCTACAGTATATCTTCTATAAATTTACCTTACGTTTACGTTTACACCCGTCTATATTTTAATAAACGTTACCTAACAAGGCACTCCGATTTAAGTGAGCATCTGGTAATTACAACCGATAATTTGTTTAACATCCATTAGCTTAGCAGGGTATTTTGTTTATGCTCTACTAATACATTGCCTATTAGCAACACTGCTAATACTGCGTAGTGCCATTATTAATTAAATTCTACTACAACAGCAATTTCAATTAAAACAAATCGACGGACGTACCTGATTGCGTACAATAATAGTATGGGGTTGGTCATTGTATAATATACGTTCTCCACTAACCATCATGCAGCTACGACACGTATACTGATTACAAAAGGGAGTAAATGTTTAATAGCATTTAAAACCTGCCATTCGTTAAATTAGAGGAGAAAGAGCCACAATTTGCATTCGATGTGCTTAAAATAGACACAAAATGTTAAAGTTACGTTGCATAACATTGTATTGTATGAGTTTGCGGAAAATGCGGTTGCAATTTCGGATGTATAATAAAGTTTTATATGAGAAAGTTGGCAATTATTCACGAATTCGGAGTTAATTTATCTGAGTGAATAATGCCTTTCACGAGTTAAATACTATACTTTTTCTACTTGTATTCAATAATTACAGTAATAATAACATTATGCATAATGGTTTTATTTTGTCATCAAACAATTGACAAAATTAGCAATGTACGTAAAATCCGGAGAAGTTAGAATTATATCGTCGTCACTGCTCATCATGATTGCACTACTGTCCATTTTTATCACAAAACTGATTTCTCGTAATTTGTTTGATTGACATTAATGTTTGACAACTGAATTTATCACGATCCGAGATCTTGATTTTTGCTACACACATGTTTCCAAGGCAACCCTACAATGTGAGCAGAAGAGTAATGACAAACTCGGAATACGATTGGCTGACAACAGTTGAATAATGAAAACATATTGAATAATAGATAACTTGTATTCTACCTAAGATGAAATGCTGAAATGGCAATATTCGAGCAGTATCTTGAAAAGATGAAATGCTGAAATGGCAATATTCGAGCACAAAACAGCACTAACGTAGCACTAATAATCACATGTGGTTTCACCTAGTTAAAAATGTATGGGGGGGGGGGCTAGTGAAGTTTCACACTTGACTTTTTTAGAAGCGGCGAAAGAATTTTAGATACTGGAATTTAACAGCACTAACATAGCACTAACACAGGAACACCGTTCATTATTCCGAGAAGTAAAATTTGAGTGTGAATTTGGCCCCGCCCCGGCTTTTATTTTTCTCATGTTACATAACAGCACTCACGACAAGCTTGGAGCACTAAAGAGCACTAACGTAGCACTAACTGTCGACACATGTCAAATCATTTCATGTGGGCGGGGCCAACTTTTGGTTTTAGTAATTTATGACAATTTCATAGACAACAATTCATGCGTAGGCTTTGTTACAGGTCTAACTAGACATTTTAGACATTTCTTCGCGATGAATTTAAGAACCAATTGTTTACATTGGTTGTTGTTTATAAATGAGTAACGAATAAAATATTGTACATTATACGCCAAGTAATAGTTTTTACTGGCTCTAGGAGATTACAGACTCGCCTAACGGCTCGCTTGAATATAAGATCTAATGGGTAGTATCATTATAGGGTAGGTTCGCTGTTATATTTGTGGGTGAAGGGTTTCCGAGGGCAGCCCTGGCGTGTTAAGTTCGAAAGAGCCAGATTATCGCGACATAAAATAAAATAAGAAATATGTGACGGTTCAGCGGAATCAAATCTGTATCTGGAAAACGGTTATTCTGGAGATATGATTGGTAGAATAGAATAGAATGGTCGATTAGCGTGTTTTTCAAAACATGCATGCGGTGGGAAAGGAGTTGTTCCGAGATAAACGTGGAAGAATACAAGAATACACTGGTAACATTGATTAAATAAAATAAATAAGTATTTAAACAATGCTGGTGCTCATGAGAGAGTTCGCGTCGAACAAATACGAAAGTAATAAGTCACTACCGAGTAATTTCATGATTGTTGTAAAAGGAAGTCGGGGAGTAGGTACGATAAGAACTAACAACATTTCGATATCAAGCATCCGTAATCTGACGCCGAAGTGTAGAACTACGAGGTATGTAAATTAAGTAATGAGACTGGCAACGTTGCATTTGATCTGGCAACACTGGAAGCACGGGGCTTGGTGGGGCGGCAGAGGAACATGTGATCCATCTTCAGTACGAGTTTGACCTCGCTCGAGCCATTTGGTTGTGCGTAGCGATTGTTTTTGTGAAACAGTTTTTTCTATTGTGTTCTAAAAATGAATGACATCAATTTCGAGCAACGGTGTGCTATCAGGTTTTGCTTCAGACTTGGGCACAGTGCAACGGAAACTCTCCTGCAGCAGGCCTACGAAGATAGTGTTTTGTCAAGAGCCCAGGTTTTTCGGTGGTTTAAGGCATTTTCAAGAGTGTGCCACTCCATGCTCTGGCGCTTGATTTCTGGGTCGTACTCAAACTCCCCAAGACTCGTCACCAGTAATGACACGTTCCAGAAAATGGGGGTCATTTTCAATTAAATCCAAAAAGTCAAGGCACCTTTCCTTCCTGATGTTCTTCTGGTCTTGCGAAAGGATTTTGGAACCATTTTAGCGCAGATTTTTCTCATCCCCAATTCATTGGTCAAAATTTGATGAACGGTGGTGTGAGTCAAATTTAACTCTTCCCAGATCATTCTGACCGTCAACCGACGATCTGAACGCACAAGATCCCGGATTCTGTCGACATTTTCATCGGTTCTTGAAGATGAAGGCCTTCCGCTTCGTGGTTCACCTTCAATCGACTCTCTTCCTTCTGAAAATGCCCTAAACCACCGAAAAACCTGGGCTCTTGACAAAACACTACCTCCGTAAGCCTGCTGAAGTTTAAGGAGAGTTTCCGTTGCACTGTGCCCAAGTCTGAAGCAAAACCTGATAGCACACCGTTGCTCGAAATTGATGTCATTCATTTTTAGAACACAATAGAAAAAACTGTTTCACAAAAACAATCGCTACGCACAACCAAATCACAGATGAGTTTACGTTAGTAGCTCTTGCTCTGGCTACAAGCCGGGTCCTGAGTTCGAATCCCAGGTAAGGCATGGCTGTTTGTGATTGTATGGTGGATTGAGTGGGGAGAATAGCTAATTAGCTAACACTCCGCCCACTATAAAATAAAGGCAATAAAAAAAGAAATGACTCGAACGAGGTCAAACTCGTACTGAAGGTGGATCACATGTTCCTCTGGCGCCCCACCAAGCCCCGCGCTTCCAGTGTTGCCAGATCAAACGCAACGTTGCCAGTCTCATTACTTAATTTACATACCTCCTATGTCTTACGAGAATATTTGCTCTTTTTTATAGCGCGCAATGGGGGTTTACAGTATAGTTGAATTCCGTAGTCCTAATTTAATAAGCCTGAACCTGAAACCATAAAACATTTTTTTGGACAGTAAAATTTTATTTAAAAATAGAGGCTGATTACCAAAAAAATAATGAAAATGTGCGGTTTTAAGGGTTTATTCAAAACGATATGATTGTGGGGGGCTCTGTGACATAATAAGCCCGACCAATCAGATGACATAACGAATTGGCAATATTGCAGGAGAATGTCATTTGTAACTTGCGTCACCTGTCACAGGCCCTTGTCACTTGTCGTTCACTTTCGCCACAGATCTACACATACAACAGATTGTTAACCTTATGCATTTTATGGGAAACACATTTAGGTATACTTAAAAGCGCCCTCTATTGAGCAGCAGATAATGCACGCTTAGTGAAGTGACAGACGGAAAACGCCAAACGTCAAGTAGCGGAAAGCCGTTTTATTGTTTTAGGAATCTTGTTTACCTTAACATCAATAACATATCTTAAATTTGATCAAAATCGGATGAATACTTTAGGAGATAGTGTTAGATTGCAGAAACGTCAACGCTACTCTTACAAAATGACAAATTACGCATTTCAAATTTTACAAAACAGAAGAAAAGCAAAGCACTGAAGCAAAAAAGCAACAACAATAAAGGTTCTATACTGTACATGTATAATGTTTTTGTAGTTCTTGTTTGAAAATCCTTATTTTTTCAGAGTTTACACATATTATGTGCACGCAGAAAAGATGCACCGTTATTAATATTACTATAACTACGTGTTAACGCGAAGGAAGGCAACCATATACTAACTGGTACTAGAAAGTATTACAGTGAAAACGCACTCCGAAGATAAGTTAACCTTAGTATTACGAATTTTATTAGCCTTTCAAATAATCTGCTAAAGTTTACATAATTATAGTGATGTTCTTAACGGTGCACAACTCTCGCGTGTGCATAATGTGTGTAAATTTGGAATAAAATAAGGATTTTCAAACAAGAACCAAAAAAAACATTATACATGTAAGTACAAAACTCTTATTGTTTTTGCTTTCTTGATTGCTTTCTGTAAAATAAAATTTGAAATGCGCAATGTGTCATTTTTTAAGGGTAGCGTTGCCGTTTTAGCAATAATGTGTAACTGCACAAACGGAAGCAGTGAAACTCTTGGAGGCCATCAATCTTACAACAAGGTGGAAAGTACTCGACGCGCGTGAGCGTTTTTGTGCGACGGATCGAGGTTTTATTAGCGCTAAAATATAATCTGCATGCAAAGAATTGTGACACAAACCGAATGCTTCAAACCGGAAACGATGATTCCTTCGAGAGTTATACTTAAAAAACCTTTGCAGCCGACCGACTGACCGTCCGACCGATCGATCGACCGACCGACCAGCCAAAGTGAATATATAAGCGCTACCAAAGCGGCACCAAGAAGGTTTCCAGGTGCTAAGTGACACAACGACTTAAGTGAGAAAAAATGCTCAGTCTATTAGTCAACATTTAGAGCACTTTACAATAAAATTCGGTTTCATCAGTACTGTAACATGAACGTAATAAGTGTACTGACAAAAGCCATGGTAAGTTTGATCGTAACTTTAATTAATTGGAAATTCTTGACGTACTTTATCACATAATTCAACATACAATTGCCAACGTTTAAATGTTTCTGATTAGGACTGACAGCAAACGTGACAGAATTTTTAATACTCTTGAGTACAAGATCTGGTTCTGTTTCGAACATTTTTAAATTCTCACGCCGTCGTTTTGCTTCAATTTCCTTGTTCTGTTTTCCAAATAAAGCGCTTGTTAATTTGGAAACGTTCATTACGGGTTATACACTGGACTTCTCAACAATAATTAATATCTACGTTGGGTAAATTGAAAAGGTCTAATTATTAAGTTTCGCTATAGTCCCTACATCCACAACAATATTAAAACGAATTGCTCTGTTGTTTTGGGAATGTTGCCAGAGAAACAAAATAAACAATCTCATGTCTGCGTTACGATTTTAATTAATGAAAAAGCAACGAAGATAAAATACAGCTTTTGTTAATATGCGGAAGGGAAGGTTTGTGTTACAAAGATAGCGTTCGTCTTAAACAGTACGAAACCGTTAATCACCCAAATAGGACGGCTATAATTAATCCCGTATTTTGTAAGAAAAAACTAAACACCATGTTCTGATTGGCGAAAATTTGGGAGCTCAGCTCAATTATATATTACCATTACACACCAAATGCGAATGAAGTTCAAGAACATTAAATTATTTCCTTAGTCTGATAAATCTACCGATAAACACCCCTACATTCGCCCGGGCACGATTCGTTACAACTAACCAACCCTTCTTACTAGTAAGCAAGCTTCATTTAAGTAAATTATGATTAATGACATACTGCGCCTAGATTACCGCCCTTATTCCATCCTTTGTTTACGGATGAGATCCAGATTCTACCATGTTAACAACTACTTTTAAATGTTTGCCAGACAGGCTCAAGCTCAGGACAAGAAATAAAGGACACATACGCTGTTTAAGCGCCTTTTTATAACGAACATGTACAATGTGGTCCACTTTCTATGAGTAAATGGGTTATGTCATATTATCGCAGAGAAAACGGCTTAGGTACTAGCACAGATCTACACATACACAGATTATTGCTAACCTTATGCATTTTCTGGGAAACAAATTTAGGTATACTTAAAGGCGCCCTCTATTGTGGAGCAGTATAAACATGTATCGTTTAAAACTGTAATATGACGCTTATGGATTTATGCGTTAGATGTCGCTGAAACAAAATTAAAGCGCTAAAGTTTGCACAATTCGAATTCCTTAATATTCGTATTATTACAGTGATATGATATGATAGGAGGTACGCTGAGCCATAATTGTTTAATTTAACACTGGAGCTACTCGTTCGTCGTAAAGGAGTTATTAAAAGCGGGTACCTGTGGTCACAGATACACACGAACATAGGGCAGGTTCTTAAAGAATCGTGAAGGTTTTTTGAAGTTGGCGGAAATTATTTGCAGCTTTAAAGGTCTTGACAGATTGCTAACCGCAAAGGTTACTTAAAAACTATGTATATCTCTGCCATAATTAACGTTACACTCTTTACCTCGCCGATAAGATTTGGAATACGTATGTAGGTATACATATATGATCTCTTGAATACGTGTCTATAAACAAATCACAAAATAAATTCACAGATTACAAATATCAAATGCCAAAAATAACGAATTCGAATTATGCACACTTTACCGCTTTAAATTTTTTGCAGCGACATCTAATGCATAAATCCATAAGCGTCATATTACAGTTTTAAACGGTACATGTTTCTACTGCTCCGCAATAGAGGGCGCTTTTAAGTATACCTAAATTTGTTTCCCAAAAAATGCATAAGGTTAGCAATCTGTGTATGTGTAGATCTGTGGTACTAGTGACCTTTTTTTTCATGATTAGTCCGTTACCGTTGCCGGAAATAAGATCTTTAGTGCAAAAAAAGTGGCTGTACACAAGATATAGGTAACAAACAATAAACATGTTAGTCAGTGACGTCCTGAGGGAATGGCCCGGCGATTGATCGTATGGGACGCTAGCCCCAACGTCTAATATGTGCTCGTGGGTCGTAAAACAGCAACTGGAAGCAGTAAATAAGGCCCGATGCACACGAGCGCGTGGATTCGCGGCGTGCGTGTAGCGCTCTCGCCGCCACACCACAATACACAAATTCGCAACACGAATCGTCAGTATGCTGTCTACTTCAAGCATGGATGTGTTAAGAAGAAGGTATGCAAGGCCGATCCTGGCTCAGTTCAAGGTCGCCCGTCCCTTGGTGTTGACCTTGGAAAATAGGTCAAGGCAGCGTGCCACGTGGTGGTGCCCTTGGAAGTTGGGTCAAGGTGAAAGTTGCGTGCCACGTGGGTGTTAAATTACATTTTTAAGGGCATACTAGGTCAATGGCCACATTTGTAAAGTGTCAAATTACATGACCGAGGTCATCCTAGGCAAATTGCCTCATTGTTATGTGGCGTCTAATTACACTCTCAAGGTCAAGGTCCATTTCTTGCAGACTTAAATTTTCAAGGACATACAGGATCAATGGTTCCATTTTTTGAGGTGTCAAATTATTTGTTAAGTCATACAAGACAACATTTTTTCAGTATCTGATTCAATTTTTAAGGACACGAAAATGACCTCATTTTTATCTATTGCATAATTACATTTTCAAGGTCATACAAGACCAATGTCCCCATGTTTGCTGTATCAAAATACATGTTCGAGGTAATCCAAGGTCAATGACTTCCTATGTATGAGGTGTCTAATTACAATGTCGAGGTCATCAAATATCATTTCCATGGTCAGTAATCCCATTTTTGTGGTGCCATAATCATATTCAATTACATCAAAGTTCTATGACCTCCACTTTTTTACTGTGTTACATTCTACTTGAAAGGCTACACAATCGATTAAAACAGTGGGGCCCATGCGGGAACCAAAGCCAAGCGATGCGGCTGCTACAATCTCCCGGTTGAAATTTGACTATCCAAATCCGGAGGTTATACTTATCTAAAAGGAGGGCGTACGGATTCGATGAACTGGAAGAGGTACTTGTTGCGCGCCGCTGCACAGAGGAGAAGCCTTGCATATCGCCTGCTCCGACCAGAGGCTACAGTAAAATCCTTGGACGCGAAGATACAGCGAAAAGCACCTTCGGTTCCGTGAAATTCCGGGGTCCATAGAACAACGGAAAATACAAGCGCCTGTGTGGGCAAAACCCGGCCGTCACCATTGGAGAGTAATGAAGCGTAAGGAGGGCAGAGCAATTGTCTATTAAATTGATGAATCCGAATTGATGTTTTGATAGATTACAAACTGCCTTCCCTTTCTGAAAAAAAAATTGGTGCTACGTGTAAACTCTTGTAACTTCGCTAACCCACATTTCGGCTTTTCAACCGGTTTAAAAAGGCACCGACGGGTTTTTGAGGACCAAAGACGCGGCAACAGCGCACGTTTTCCCCGAGTACGTTCGTCGCTTTTGCGCAGACTACTACTACTACAAAGGGGCCATTTGTTTCACCCATTACACAAGAACCGTTTTAAAGGAAATTTTTCGAAAGAAAAAATTCCCCTTATATCATGGTTTTGTCCGTCTGTCCGCCTGTTCCTCGTCTAACTCGAAAACGAAAAGAGGAGGCGATGTCAAACCTTCGCCAATCGATTTCTACGAGTTCAAGGATCAGTGCTATTGAATATGAGCCGGATTAAAAGTCTGGTTTCCAAATGCGCCCTGAGTGGCAAAATTTTCCCTTACTGAAAATCGTGTGCGATTCTTCGTATCTTATTTGATGTACGATAATTACACGAACTCCTTATTCTAAACGTTCTGTAATGTGTACAGAATATCAGTATGTGTATGTTGTGTTATTGTTCGCGCCCGCGTCTTTTGTGTTTTTTTTATTTTTTTTGTGCTTGCTAGTTCCCAGTTCTTCTTTTTGTCGTCCATACTGGAATAGGCAAGTTTTATGTTTTAGGATTATGGATCCCTTGTTTGTGCTTTTGGAGCAAAAGCTTTAATGTGTCTTTGTCGGACTTCCATCACTTTTCTGAAGGTTTTCTATCTTTCTTTCATGTTTCTATGAAAGAGCTTTTGGAGTCATTGCGATGTCCTCGCAGAATTTTCTACAGGACTGGTGTGGTGGGAAGTGGCCTCTGTAGGTACAGCTTTTTGTTTTGCAGCGTCAAAGTTGTGTTCTTTCCAGGACGATGTGTGCCATTTTCCCCAAATACCTTTTTAAATGTATGCAATAACTGGCGGCACCAATGCGTTGTGGACATACAGCGAGTAGTTCGAATTATACAGGGAGATTTTGCTTATTTTGCAGTCGTTATCGACGCGACGGTGCGACATAGCGTGAGAATTGCTAACTGGACAGGAAATACTGTACGTGGGGTTAAGTTATTGATGTCAATGAGCTTTATTGGTTGTGTAAAATTATTGTTAGTGGAACAAGTTATGCATCCCGGAATGGGTGTCAATCAAAGAGAAAAATAGTGGGAAGTAAATAGTTCGGTAACGCAATGTGCGTTAAACAGTAAGCAACGTTGTGTCAAGAACCTATCAATGAGTGACGGGTGTGTTTATATTGTTTTAAAAAAATTTGGCGTTGAGCGGCGAGCAAACTTAAGTCAGCCGGCGAGAATTTATCGCAGGGTGGATTTTATTATGTGTAATATGAATACAATACCTATCGAGCCAGTTAAGTCGATCACCCTTAATTTTTCACAGGGTATTTTTATACATTTATTTTTGAGTGGGGGGGGCTGCTCTGCCAACCCAACCCACTATACATTTACCAATATTCATACCGGATTCGAACCGGGGACCCTTAGTACCGCAAGTCCAGCTTCAACTGAACTGCGCCACGCGGTCCGGCATATGGTGTGACACTCGACAGCGTGTTTTGCTTGTAAGAGAATTGCGGTAACCAAGTAGAAGCACGTGTAAAACAAACGCGTAAAATTGCAAATTAGAAACTATTACGATAAATACGAACGATAGCGAAGCTAAAATTCTGTGACCCTAAACTGTAATGCGTATTTTCTCGCAGGCACGCAGCGGCTGAATGAGCGCAAAGATTTTATATGATCGAGATTTACCGTCGTATTAGAATCAGAGGAGCCATTCATTATACGAGACCTAGGATTTTGTAGAAACTGTTCTTTTCAATAGATAGTGCTCTCTCGCATAGGTATTAGGCAAAATTTAAAACGTGAAATAATGAAAATACGAGTCGATATGATGGGTATATTTTAGAGACTTTTGGAGTGATGACAGAGTGATACATACAGAAACGATTGAGAGCAGCTGAGATGAAGGCGGAGTAGGAGTGGTACAAAGATTTAGGAAAGAGGGTTAAGGGATATGTACAATACAGTGGTAGATTTATTTTGTTGGACACACCCGATACGATAACCGTTCAAGTGTATATGCGAACATCGAAACATAGACGAGGTAGTAGCTATAGTATTATTTTAATAATCTAATTAATAACCTAAAGTCTAGGGATAATCTTATAGCAATGGGGGATTGGAATGCGGTGGTAGGAAAACGAAGAGGGTTGGACCTTTTGGTCTAGGCAAACGAAATGAGAGAGGAGAAAAAAATACTGACGAAGAAGGTTCTTTAAGTCAATCAGAGCTCGTAACCTTCCACTTTCACGTGTAATTAGCATAAATAGGGTCATATTTGTATGTAGGTATTTTATCTTACAGTTGTGATGATGACAGTTGAAACGCGTTCCTATTAATATATTCTTGTGGTTTATTGGTGATTTTACTTTTTATAATGTTAATGAAGCATACTTACACTGCCATGAAAGTTTTTAATGTACACTTTGAGAAGGGCATCAAGTACTCGAAGCTCAACTTTGCTTAGCGTTAATAAACTAGGAATGTGCTTTAGAATGAAGCTGACACGTATACAGTAATTACCAAGCTCGAATAAAAAAACGGCTTAATTAATGAACCCCGTTAACATATACAAGGCGTATTTTGGGTTTGGTATGGACGCGGTTCGTGTTCGTAATTTATTGATGACTTTTCGCTATGTATCTATCGAATGAGCGCTTCCATTTAAATTTGTAGCGTAGCTTATCTATCTTTTTGGTAAGCATAAGGGTGGATAGTTACAAGGAAGTTTTTAATTAACTTTCCTTTGAAACTTTGCAAATTATTAAGTAGATAAAAACCCCGACGGCCATTTGGAACCTACTTATGCACTTTTTTCACATAAACCTTCCGGTTGCTGCTACTTCAAAACAAACGATCCTTTTTACGACCTTTTCTCTCGTTTAGAGCTTATTGAACTTCGAACTGTTATCGTAAGTTTTTAATAAAACATTTTATCGCGTGTATATACGTCATGTATGAATTTCAAATTTTGTTGCTTTTGCCTTTTTTCCATTTGTTACATTGTTGACATTAACATAAAAAGGTATTTTCAAGCAGATATTTCCTTTACGCTCGTTGTTAATATTTCACTATGCGTTTTCATTTCAATCATAAAAGTCGTCGTACAATTACACATGCGTACAGCGAAATAAATAAGATCGCGACGTAAGTGAGACTTTTCTATTTTCTTTTGTGACATTTGACGTAGGTAGGTAGATGAAATTTAGTTGTAGGTAATTTTGGGGAGGATTGGGACTTGGGAGTTCATTTTAGATTCATAATTACTGTAATTATTTAAAAAAATTGTCGTATGTGTTTACGAACCCAATGAATGTTTAATTTCATGTTAGTTTGTGCAAGCCAAGTGGCCGATGCCAATGTCAAATAATATTCCTGTTGTTTCAATAAGTAGTTACCCTGAAATTCTGTGTGACATTTTACAGATTTTCCAAACCTCAACAGCGCTTACTATGATACCGATGCAGAGGAACCATAGGTGCATTTTCTTAAAATCCTATCTTTGCCGTCTGCCTGTCCGTCCGTCGTGCATGCGGGTGATAAAGTTGCCCTTTTGTCCAAGGTAGACAAATTATTTTTGTGTAAGCTACCACATGCGAAAGTTTTGTTTGGCTTCAGCACCTATAATAACGGTGGATCACCCTGTATGGTGAAGTTCAATGTGGTCGTTAATTTGATAATAAACACAATTTCGATCATTTTATTTGAATTTGAAGTCATTGCTATTCTGTATCAGAAATTTGTTTCATCTGTCTGTCCATGTTGTGTTTAATCGAACCCAAATTAGGACCCAGGATATAAAAGGTCTCATGCTAAATTTTTCTGATGGTACCCAGGGTACCCGTTAATTAACAAATTACCGTTTTATCCAAATTTTTCCCTTTTTGCCCTCGAAACATTATAATCATCTCGTATAAAATATTTTGTTAGTACCTGTGTTTAATTGAGCTATACTGGACAGGTACTTGTGAGTTTGTAGATGCACATGGCATTTTTATTTGGCGCCTTTCACTATAAACGGCGTAATAAAACTCTTTTAGAGCGCTCAACGAACTTTCTTCTACAAAACTGTACAACTGGAAAAACTGCTGTCTTGTAACAAAATACACTCAATTACGATACACCAAAACCCTCTGCCAAAAAAAACAACGATTTACGTCCACCACTAAACAAGTCACGATTCACGTCTTCCTCTGCGATTTAAAACAATTTTTCAAATGATAACCAAATTAAATTGCGGTGGCAATTTCTGGCATATAACACTTTTTTTGTGGACGGCATATTGGATTAGTACATGATTAAAGAAAGTGCTTTTGTTCAACTATATATATATATAAACTGCTTGACCAAAAAATACTATACTGCATTCATTATAAAAAGGTAATAGATGGTACTGTGTTTGAAGATCGACACACACAGGAAAAATATAAAACGGCACAAAATTTGAAAAATATACATATAAATCAAACGATATCACGCTTGGATCTTTGAAATTGACAGCTAATGACAATTCGACAGTTTAGTTCGTAACTGAAAATTCTAAAAGACAGAATTCGTCACTGGTTTTATTTTTCAGGGTAATACTGACTCGTGTTTTAACCAATAACAGTGAAGGTCAAGCTGTCCCTATGCTTTCTACCGCTACCTTCTTAAAATGAATAGCGTATAGTAGCACTAATTGTTACACTATAATCAAGTAGCCATAGTTAAATTAATATACTAACTTAACAATTAGATAGTAAAAAAGTGCTATTATTTTATTCAACTGATCATTAAATTTACTCAGCTTACTATATTCAGTGTAAATATTATTTATTTAATCATTGGGACATCGGTAGAAAGAAAACAAAAAATATAAGATACTTTCTGGAAATCGTCGGTTTTACATTTCTTAATTCGTACTGTTTTTTCCGATTTTTAGAGGTTACGTAATAATCCCTGTCCACTTAACAATTTTATTTCTAAGCGACGCCGACATTTGATAGGCCAATGGATATGAGAATTGTAATTAGCTCCATAGCAGCATTAAATAGTACTTTCTACTAAAGGTTGTCGCACAATTGTCACTTCCGGTCCGGCGACCGTTCCTATCCGTTAAAAATCGGGTCGAACAGGACGTGACGGAACAGAACCACACCTATACTGTAACTATACGATACTGTAACTGGTCGCGTTATTTGTATACCTATTTTAAGTAATAGGTAAAAACAAAAACAATAAGTTCATTTAAAATCTTAGATGGGATGTTGAATTGAAAAAACTTAAGTTACACTCAGAGCAAGTTATTTAAGGAGGAGTTTTTTTGCCCATTCCGTTTTCTACCACTCTTATGTTACTATATTCGGAGCTATATCCAATTCCCAATCAGAATTCCTGTTCGTGATGCCGCAGTGTTTGGATCTGCAACGGTTTGTCCAAGATTGGCATTTTCTGCAAAAAGACGTTAGCAGCCCTCCTATCGGCGCCAGACCAACTGTAGAAGGTAGTTCCGGTTGACGAACAGATTCGAAGACCGATATATTATTGGGTGTTATTTGGTTTTCGTGCAGTTAATAACGAGTGTTTCATAAATAGACAAGAGACAACGATTCACATTGACTCACTTATACTTTGTAAGAACGAAACAATTTCCCTCTCAAATTTACGTTGTAGATTTCTGCGTGTTTTGATAAATGTTGCGTAGTATTTCTTGCTATAACTTGTGTTTTAACGACCACGGCCGAAAACATTAAAGCTACGGAAGATTAATGCAAAAAACGAATCGAATTCCCAATCGGGGTACATAACGTTATGCGGACCCCGAACTACGATCATGAAAATAGTACAAATTGTGAGAGGGTATCTCAAATAAGCGCTTTCAATTAAAAAAAATTGCGGAAGAATTCCGAAATTTTGTAAAATCTTAATATAAAGTTCGGTTAATTTCGTCCAAATGTGAGGTTGTTACTTCATATTTCCTCATTCGTAATGATTGGTAAAATTTAAAAAGCTGATCAGTTTGAGAAAGCGACAGCTTCAATTTTGTAAGTGGTTTTGTTAACTTCTTCGTCTACTAAATTGAAATATATTAGGTTGTTACAGTGACACTCTGTATTTAGTCGTACAATATTCAATTATAATTTTTCTGAACACGGCATTCGTTCACGCTTCCACGCGAAGCTGGGTACAACGTGTATATTAACAGTGAATGCAGTAGAAGTAATATAATAGATCTAATAAACAGTACAATTTTAGGTATACTCCGAGTGATACACAATATATGCGACACGAGATGCGACACTTCCAAGTTCCATGTGGATACACTTTCATAAAACCACTATTGGAAGGGCGCACAGTCTAAATTTGAACGCCTTAGAGAAGAAGAGAAGCTTTTTCCGTATCGACCGCCCTTTACACTCGAGAGAGGAAAGGGCACCTCTCGCATCTTTCATGGGCAACATTTTTCGTATCGACCGCCGATTAGCATCAACCATCTTGTACACCCGAATGCTACATTCTACAATAGTTCTTAATCAAACGAGTTAAAGTGTACATATCTCATGTTTCCAATTGGTAAACATTTTAATTATGATGCATGGATAAAATGCTGCTTATCTATAAACAATTTACATAAGAATTATGTAAAACATGTAGAGAACTACTTACTGCTATCATAGTTTGTATAATCACAAACACATGCATGGTTTTACATAACCATTTTCTAATTTTTTTACCATTTATTAAAATATCTAGAGAACAATCGAAAAATGTTAACGTAACCTCTTTGGACATTGAAGTTGGCACTCGGGAATATTACGTACATTCTTACCAACTTAAAGTGATCATGAAATATGAAAATAGCCTCACGTTTTGACGTAATAAACAACTTTTTATTAAAATTATGGAAAATTTCGGGTTTCTCCCGCAATTTTTTTGTTAGAAACGCTTCTATCAACTTTTATTAACTTCATAATCGTAGCTCGGGGTCCGAATAGCATCATGTAACTCCCAATCGAATTAAAAGAAGAAACTACCATTGCAATACAAAGTTTGTCGAGTCCAGTGTGACAAACTTAAAGATAACCTAAGGATGTGTATGGAAAAAGCGCGAATAACTTTTGACTCGAGTATGTATAATGCACTACGATGTAAAATGTGTAATCCATCCAATAAAGAACTCATTTACGTTCAATTTTAGTGGAAAAAATTACACATTATGCAGTGGATAATATTATAAATCACCACAACTCCATGGAAACCTCGCCCTAAGCGCCTTCAATTTGTTTCATGTAGGTAATGAATTTATAATTCCTACATTAACAATCACGATCCATTTCGGAAAACGTATCAGGTTTTAATAACTGCTAAAAACCTGCTCATTGAGCTGTTTTGGATAAAATGTTGCATATGACGCGTGTGTCATTGGCACTTTATCCACTTGAGAAATTAACTTCCTCGAGCCTTATGACCCACTTGAGAATAGCTATTATATTAACTAATGTGATTTAATGACGACACTTGCAAATGTATTAACTTGATGTCTAGGAATTAAATTTAATTCGTTTTTGATATCACGATTGTTATATCTGCCCAATTTTGGGAAGGCTCAGTGTCAAACTGCGCCATTTTTAATTACGTATTTTCAGGTTTTAATATAAGTTACAATTTTTATAGACATTAAGAAAATAACTTTCAATAAATCCGATCATGCCTGTTTTCACAAAATGGTTATATAAACTGAATTGGACGAATCGACTGACGCCACGGAGAACGGTAATACAAAAACCAAAAATTATTCAACTGTATAGTTAATAAATCACCATGAGAAATCTAATAGCGCTCGGCTTACTTGCTTAGTCCAATTATTAACGGTGGAAAAAGTCGTATCGAATGCTCGTTAACGCAAAGGGCGGTCAATAAAATATTATCTAATCGTTCCACGAATACGAAACTTCATCTACTATCAGATTCCATTTATCAGTTACATTTCAGTAGCCATTATCTGAAATTCGGTGAATAATTTTTCCACTCACATTGAAGTGCGTTTCATGCATCCACCAATTTACTAAGAAACCCGTTGCAATTAATTGCAACAATTTGAAATGCTCTTCCACAATTCAAACAAACATGGTCGTAAAGTTGCAGAAACACTTACAGGATTCCGTGACAGTTTTCTGAGTTCAACAAGGAATTTGAGGTTGATTTGTTGCTCCATCTTCTAACACAATCTAACAGTGAATTCGTCACAAACCGCGTAGTCTAGCTTTCATATTTCGTATTTTGTATCGAAAATATCTCAGAACATGTGTAGCATTTTTGCAAATATTTAAAACATTTAAGAGATGTATCGAAAATGTGTACAATTTTTGAACAATGTTTAAAGTTCAAAATTAAAATTTTGTAATAAATAATTATAGAGTGTTTCAGAAATGTTGGAAACGTGGACAAAAACTTGAAAATCTTTCAAGAATTTTCATAATTATTTGGAAATAATAATAGTGAAGATCCATTTCCTAACCAAAATGCATCTTAAGGAAGAAATTGATATCTCTTTTATTTATTGGTCGATATCGATGCAAATAAGTGCTGAAAGACTCGTCGTTGACCACCCTGTATTTATTGCTATATTTTTCCTAATATATCAAGATCTTATACATTGTTGTCTAAATTTACGTGGGTTAGTCGATGTTAATTTTTAATTATAGCCGCATTGTAATTTGTTTATTTAGTTTATTTAATTGTAAAAAAATATGTGTTATGGGATAAGAAACGTCTCAAAGTTATTTGCGTAATATTTGAAAAGCTTATCTCATGTGTTGCTCCGGCGCGAATAAGAGTTGCGCTTATCGATAAAGTTAATTAATTTTGTAAGCAGATGTCGCAGATGCGGATTTAGATAAGAGAATTTTGTTTATTTTAACTAGAGAATTTGGAAGTGTAATCCAAGATGGGATAAGAGGGGGAAAGGTGTTAAATAGAAGAAGGAAGACGCTATGGCTTTTTGCCGTTCGCCTTTTCGCCACTGCCACCGGCACGTTTTAGCCGTTGGGTAGAGTGGGGCCCATTTGTTGGAGCCGTGCAGGCTCCCGGATTGAGGAAAGTTAGTTAGTGTCACGCGAGGTGTCACGTATTCGGAGAAAAGTTGAACTGTTATGTAATAAAGAAGTGAAGTTTCTGAGACGAATTCAGTGTTTCTTTGTACACGTCTGTTTAATGGAAATCGCAGTGCCAGACTGGATTTGGATTATGGACATTACAAGATAATTTAATCTATTTCGATCGAGTCTTGTAGCGTGGTATATTTGTCCTATTTGTTTGGGAGTGAGTTTATTAAATTGAGCTACTTTGAGGTGCTTCAAAACGTGTATTTCCGTAAAAAAAGTGAGAGGTCATTTTTTAACCCAATGCAATACCTCCCTTACTGCGCGTGGTAAAAATGGATGGTGGAAAGAACTACGACATTCAACAAGCAGCTTTTCGAAATTCAAAATTGTTTGTTTGGAAGCAAGGCCCCAAGCCACAAAATATGCGTTTCCTCGAGCGATTATTTTATAATTTTTTGGCTCAAGAACCATTATAATGAAGCACCTATTTTCCACCTTGAAGTTTACATACTTTTACAGGTGAACACCCGGTATCTGAAAGCGCTTCGTTACGAAAAGTGTCGTGCCGAACATATTTGTGTTGGTCGAGGTGTTGGTTTTAGTAGTTGAAGATAGTAGGTAAAGGTAATTGATTTCATTTCTAGACTTGTGGTTCAGCCGCCGCGGCGTTACCGTAAACAAAAGCTGTAATTAGTGCGCCGTTTGAAACCGTTCCCGTCAAGATATTTCAATTATTTTTGTTGCGTCCAAAATGACTTTTTAGAAGACAAATGCGAATTAATATTTTAAAATTTCACCTCTGTTAATCATTATTTAGCCGGTTTTACCAGTCGAGGCCGTACAGTCTACGTGTTTATTACCTTACTATCTCCGACCCTGCCGGTTGTTCCCCACATTCCAATTAACAGTAGGCGTTAATTGGAATACCGAATTTTGGAATTTTATTTCTCCCATTGAAGTGAGTATAATTAACAGTAGTCGTGAGTGGTTTCGTTAGAAGCGCGCTTAATTAATTGGGGTTTTGAAATATGACTTCGAATGCGAGTTCAGTTTTGCAAAAATGGTACTCACTTTTTTCCTCAAGGTCGGAAGATGAGTATTTGCTGAAACTAGTTTGCGACCTTAATGATGTAGTTGAAGTATATCCACTGCAACTCAAACACTTATTCCTGTGATAAATTTGCAAAAGTAGCTCGTCGACTAATTGCGATGCCCTCCTCTTGCTCTCTATTTCCGACTGTTCCCGCGATTTAGAGAGCCCTTTGAAGGGCGTCCTCGACAGACTGGGCAGAGGAATGAGCTCTTGCTGAGATTTCATAGGTAAACTTTGGTTCAGTATCACAACATCCCCAAAAACACTGGTGTAACGGCACTGTTCTAACGCTTGCACACGTCCCCTCGAGGTAAACATTATAAACTGTCGTATTTCAATTTTGCTGATAAGTGTTTCCGGCACTCTAAGCCGCAGATATGCACCACGCGATTAAAAACGTACAGCCAGTCCTGAAAACAAAAACTTGCATTAATTTAAATGGCAAGCGATGTGCTTATTTACCTTACGTTAAATGACCCGTATGGAAATTATCAGTTTTCTTTATCAGAATGGCTAAGCACATATTTGCAGGGTTCGTTTATGAGGCAGATGTTACACATGCGGTTAATGAAGGGGTTCACCTACGCTTTCAGGTGGGAATATTAATTTCTATTCTAAAATTGGAAGGAAAAGTACTGAGCAATTTCGCTCAAAACCGCAAATACGCGTTAAATGTTTATCTCACCGCCAATCTAAAACTCCATCATAGTAAACAAAACCTAAAAACGAATGGAAGAAAAGGTTTTTAATTGGCAACGTCAACGGGGTGTGGGTTGATAATTATTGGTAAAAATCGCTACCCTACCACCACCAATAACAATTCTAAACGAACAAAATATATAGGTGGAGACAATTAAATGACCGTCGTAACTCCAGCCAACCAAAAGATATCGGTGTGAAGTGAAGAAGGTTCACTGTGGCACATAACATCTGCAGTTGTAGAGAAATGAACATTGAATCTTTCTTTCAAGGGGATGTTGTAAAGAGAACAATTACAAGTTAGGAGTTAAATTCACATAAATAGGTTGTAAAAAATGTCAACGTTCTGAAGTGCCTTCCCAAACAAATTTTGGTTGTGTAAAGAATTTATCTGGTCGATTGCGGTCAATATAATATGCGTCACGTTTACCTATCCATTTCGTAGGGGCTTTTGTTTTCTAATAATCCTGCGGGTCCTTCCTGTTTCAGTTTAGTGCCAGGTTTCACACCCTTAATGAGCTATATTGAATTACATTGGTGAACCCATCATGAGATAAACTCGTACCGTGGAAAGTGCGGAAAGTGCATAATTATTTTGAATTTATTAACGACCGTTAAAACCAACTGGGATTGGTAATAAAAAAGACACTAACCAATGGAAATTTAAACATCGCCATTTTGAGTGATAATCCACCATTGTAGGCGTTTAAAATTTTACGAAGTAATTAAGAGGGAAGATGGGTTTTGGGGGACTGGGAAGGATTCGCTTGCTGGGATGACCAGAAAGTCATCAAAAAGATTAACTGCAAAAATTTTTCACTGTATTCACTAAATTTTGCGCTAATTAAAAAAGTGGTACCAAGTATCGAAAGTTTCCTGGTACAACCCCAACGTTTCCTTATCTTCAAAATTTTACTCGGAGTCTACAATTTCAAGGCGATTTTGAAACACTAGCCGTTTAGTCACTTTCTATTGAGTCGATATCCTAGTCTCCTCCAGAGCGTTTAGTGCCGTCGGTACTTACACCATAATTTTTGGAAAGATGCCATCTAACATAACTCCACGTTCCTGCTGAGGTATAAAATACTAGCTAAAAAAAGAGGAGTCGATGTTCCTGTATGAAAGACTATCAAGAGAGTCTTTAGGACTGAGCAGTTTAAAGGGTACTGTAACACCGAGAGTCTGAGGAGTATGGAATACGCCCGAAGATCCAAGCTTATTTGCAGAAAAAATGAAAACTGAATTTTTCTTGCTAATTTTGAAGGCTTGTTGATTATAGTGGGAGCAGGGGCGCTAAGAATACTAGCATTGTCGAGATCTCATATGCTACTCGTGTTTATGAACAACATAGTTTTCAGTTTGGAAAAGCATTTGAGATTAATAATCACTTTGTAAACCGTTCTAGGTAGACTTGCACATAACATATAAATAAATAAATGAGGCTGTTTTGCTACCGTATCTCTAAAAGTCGGTCAGTAAGGAAAAATGAATAAGTGGGAACTCCTGTAAATTTCAAGAGATTGTACAATTTACGCAATCCGTCGGTGGACGAATGAAAAGCATTGCCGGCTTACGTTGTACTGTTTATTTACTGCCCATTCTTCCTAAATTGAGTATCCACGAGTTCAAATTCAATTTTCGAACTGCCGCTATCGGTAATTCACCATTTATTTCTTCCTTTGCAACTTTTCTTTAAATGAATATGTCCAACAGTCAAAGATTTACTTATTTCAAATCCACTCATGCCGTTCAAACTAGCACAGTTACACACAGCTGTTTCCTCCCGACAAAATTTTGATTGCGCTAAACTAAATTTTTTATCTCTTCTTCAAGAGATAATAAGTAAATTGAAATAAATAAATAAATAATCATCTCACGTAAAACTCACTTATGTTCAATTTAGACCCTTTTCCCTGCTGACGCGCGTGTTACTGTCTTACAGCGGATTTCCTTTCCGTCGTTGATTCACAACTTGAAGCGACGATCTAACGCGTAATGCCTTCATGTTTACTTTCACCGTCGCGCTTCTACCAAGTATAAATGTACCTAAGGCCGTTCGTCCATCTACGCAACGCAACTGCGATTCGAACAATAAAAAGTTGCTTGCGACAATCGGCTAGGCGATAAACGATACATTTTCCCGTCCATCAAGTGACCCAAAAATGACTCTGTGCGCATGACTTAATTATAAAGCAACTGACATTCCCCGTCACCATACGATCAGTTGAGCCCGAGTTGCGCGATAGTTGCGTTGCCGTCGCCTTGGTGGACGAGAAACTGTATAAAATACAGGGTCAGACGCATTAGCAATTATTTCCGGATTGTAATGTGATTTTATTAACGGTCGGATCGCAGTTGCGTCGCGTCGATGGACGAACGGCCTTAATGTATATTAATTTTAATTTTAACCATTCTGTTTTATGTACAACTTAAATGACTATTATTATTATTATTATTAACAGAAATCTCTAGCTTGTCAGTTGCAATAGTCGAAAAACGACGGATCTCAATCAGCCGACGGTCACGTACATCTACATACATTAACTTGCTTAACACCCGACCATTGGCGCTTCTAATTTTTTCACATGCAAATACATAATTCAATGACCATCCAGCCAAGCTGCATGCAAAAGTAATTCCAACCAACACCCCCTTAACCGGTTTTGTACATTTTCACGAAAAAAATTAATGGCGTACAAATAATTTTCATATTTAACAAGAGATTTTAGGAAATAAACAAATGTTGAAAGACTGTATCTCTGTATGTACTGTACAGTCAATGGCAAAGGATTTGATAAATATTGCTCACCGCTTCAAACTAATCATTCATCCTTCAATTAGACACTCAGAGATATAGTGAAAATGACACGAGTGCCGAGCATTGATTTTTATCAGTTTGGTAGTTGAAGTTTGGTGAAGCAGCGGTTTCTTCCAGTTTGGGATCAAAAGAAGAATTTTCGTACAGTAGCTTTTCAAATTGTAGGTATCATGCAAAATATAAGGAGTGGTCTTTGAATACGGTCCTGACTTTGTCAACTGCGTTTGAAAACATAAGGTGCTGGTGAGTCGTGGCGTTATTTATTCAGACTACAAGAGAGATTTTGTTTACTTTGCTGAGTCGTGTGTAATGTGCAAGATCAGCAGGAAATTATTACACGTTGAGTAAGGAATCAAGTCAAGGAATCTGATTGGTTGTGTAAAATTAGTTTATTAGAGGAACTGGTGTGCGTCACCGGATGAATTGTGATGTTGAACCTCTACCGATAGGCAACACATCTTACTACTAAAGGAATTTTAAAATCCCGTTCTGCGCAGACGTGAATTTAGTACCTACAGGAAGCTGGAAAGTGGCGTCGGCGGGAGCACTGGTGGTCCAGATTTTGATGGTGGCGTATCGGTTTTGTGTGCTTTTCATAGTTTAGTGTTTGATATATTTTTCCAAGCGATATCAAGGTAGTACTCGTTTTATTTAAGCTATTTTAAATTCGATGTTTAAATTTCATGCCTTATTTGGTTTCGTTTTGAACTCTGCTTTAGATTTGACCTCTGCTGATTGCAGGCATGGCGTGGGCGGCTATTGTTTGAGTTTACCGTTAAATGAGTCATGTTTTAGCTTGGTTCTCTTGTGCACCTGATTATGCCGCAATGTTTCCCATTATTATTTGAATGTGTTTACGCGGGAGTGGATTGCCAGAATGTTACTGCCCTGAATGTTTGGATTAATAATTTATTTCCGTGGAAGAGAAGAACCACATGCAGTTTGCCCTGTCGCTGTATATGTTTTTCATCTCGCGCAGGCTGCAGTTCTTAGCGTCTCGCATTGCGAGAAAGGGGGGCCCTCTGATTAATTTCTCTTCTGTTTAAAATGTGGATTTTGTATGTGGTGTGGTCTGCTTCCGCTTGAATACCTGTGTTGGCATTCTCAGGTGTACGTGCACTTTTCACGTAATAAATGAATGGTAAGCAAGGTCGGGACACGGTCATGCCTGCTCTACGTTGTTTAAATTGAACCCTTGATGTGTTTTTTTTTCAGATAGTGTTTTATACCCCAATGATTTATTTTGTTCACAATTTGTAATTATGTCATTTTTATCTATCGTTTTTGATTAATTTGTTCTAGCCACATTTGCCTCTATTACTTGATTTTTGTTGTACGATTTGAGATGTTTGATTTTCGTATTTCTGTTTGCACATTGTTACCTGTAATTGATTTATTTCTTGTATTTGTGTTATGCCAGGTTTTTTTACTGCTGGTTCTTTTTTCCTGGCTTTTCGGTTTGGATTTGCTCTGCTGAACCAAGCCCCGTGGGTAATAAATTTTATTTTCTCATTCCCTTTCGGACGCACAAAAATTCTGTCTTTTATTTAATTCTCTTCCCGATTGTGTCTCACGTTCGAACGCATAAAAGACCGCCATAGGAAAATGACAACGTAGCAGTCCATTCGTACAATTTCGTCCAAGCCGAATGTTACCGAGATCTGAAGGTGGCGCGAACGTCCGACATTTTGACAGCTAAAGTTAGATGGCGCTGTCTGCAATTTGTTTCCCCAGAGTTGCCAACTGTAAGTACAGGGTAAGTAATATTTCCAGTACCGCCTGAGGACCCCTAGGAACATTACAGGGTGTTAACTGAAAAGTGAAGTAGTGAGAAGTTGGTTGTTCTGGGACACACGTAGGCAATTCGCGTTGAGCCGCGAATGTAGTAAGGTCAAATACCTGTAAATTACCGCGGAGTCTTTTGTTTGTGAAAAGAAAATTCACGCTCAGCCGCGACCGAAGTCAAATCAACCAACTGTGTATTACCGTGGGGTGTTTTTTAATTCGCGCGTATAAGCTATAAACAATAAATAATAATACAAAGGGTAGAGTAGTTTAATAGATTGCTGTGACATTCTAATAAACGAGAACTATTATTTTCGGAGAAATTGCACGCGCTTCGGTTAGCTAGCTTAAACAAAGTAAACGCGTAAAGTTTAAATGCGCGATTTAAAGGTTTTGGTAACCTTTAGTAAGTTATCAGGGATAATTTACGACTTAGAAACTACGTATTACCACAGATTTTAGTGTATTTAAATTTGTGGTATTACGTTAAATACAGACAATGTCGGAAGTTTTAAATGCGCGAAATTAAATTCTTGTGGCCTTAAAAACTAAAGAACTGACTTATTGAAATTCGTCGCACATCTGAGGCGGCTGGTCGTGAGCAATAGTTAGTTACAAATAAAAGTCAGGAAAATGACACATTACTGGCGAGGCAATACTGAAAACCGATGTTCCGAAATCGACTTTTTTAATGTACAATTTCTAATCATATAAAGCTTTTTATTAATATTAATGTGTCAGTTTTGACAGGAGTGTGGTAAAGTGGTAAGTAGTCAGGTAAAGTGTTACTGCCACTGTCATGGAAACTGACCTCAAGTGGGCATGAAAATGAAGGTTTCATACCGATTTCAGGAATAGTTATTGACATAAGAGTCAGAAAAATGATTAGATTACTGGTGAGGAAATATTGAGGCACGAAACCTCGTTGGGGCCGGGTACTTTAATTTCCGAGTCAAATAGTGTCATTTTACTGACGATTTTTGTAATGAATTTTACCCGAAATCATCTTTTTTAATATAAAATTGTAATTTGCATAGAACTTTTGATTAATGTCAATCTGTCGGTGATGACAGGAATCATTAGACATTACCGACATTACCAATGTGACAGATGCAGCCGAAAATGCGACCGGTAAGGTGACATGGTGCAGGAAAAGTAGTCAGATAACGTATTTCTGCCACTGTCATGGAATCTAAAATTTCCAGACATAAAAGTAAGCATGAAAATGATATCATGACGATTTCGGGAAAATTGTATTTTTATACGACATTGGCATTTACCATCGGACCACGCAATTTTGAATGCGCGTAATTAAAACCATTTATCAAAGGTGCCATTCATTATGCGAGACCTAGGAATTTGTATCGATTTGGCTCAATCAGTTTTTTAACGACCCAGTATTGCTGTATGTTTAAGGGAACCATTTTTTGTATTCAGACCAGTAATAACTGATTCCTTTAAAGGTTGAAAATTTACATTTGTCTATCAGTTAAAAGGAAGTAAAGAAAACCTCTTAAAGATTCGGTCATTTACTTTAACCGACGTGCAAGACCGTTCGATTTTATCCATACACTCCCAATTTCTTTGTCCGATCGTGTCAACTGATTTACACGTTGTGCAAATCGAATGAAAAATCGGAAGTCTATGAGGCCCTTTACAAGATATTTCTCCTGCTGTACTGGCTATTAAGGATGTGGAAACCCTACGGAATCTAACCAAGGCAACAGGAGTATCCAATTTCAATAAAAGGTTGTTTTTTTTACCTACATGAAAATTTTCCACACTATCTGCGACGAAGATGAAACCTATAGACTGGAGTTCTGTTACTGGATAGGATGAAGCGACCTTCTCTACAAATTGAGTCGTCGCCTCGCAGCAGGATATAGGCATTGGTCTCCATCCAAATTTCAAAATCAATTCTAGCAGTCAAACATTGAAAACTGTCAGTGTTTGGTGTGCAGTTCAGTATAGAACAAAATTATTAGTCCTTATTTCATACCGGGAGAACTACATCTTTGAGCTTTCTACAAAGCTTTTTTGTTGCCTCCAATTGAAGATGGTGCTAATAAAGAAGAAATTTATTTCCAGTAAGATGGCTATTATTCTGCAAATCGCGTTTCCGCATTTCTCAACACTCATTTGGTTGGAAAATGGATAAACCTTTATGGTCCAAAACCTTCATGGTCCAATAGACAATATATTTTTTTCTTAAGCAAAAAGTTTATCGCCACGTATTTAAAGATGATGCTGAAATGCTGATAGAGAAATTAACTGAGACTGTACGAGAAAATATACCAGGAATGTTTATAGTAATTTTATTAAAAGAAGTGAGTTGTGCGTTACTAATGGGGGTCCCTAGGTTGAATAAAGCTTTATCTGGAACGTGTAGGTATACCTATGTAATTTACGTACTGTGCTTGTGTCAATATTTGAACTCAAACATAGTATATGTTGTCTGTGCTACTGGTATTATACTGCATACTAAGGACTACTTTGTTTGTAAAGGAGAGTGCCCACTAAACTTGGGGCCACCTAAGTGCCCTCTCCTACAAAATTCTCTCTATAGCTACGTCCTCGACCATTATTGGAGACTTCCTGAACCAACATCAAAGCACAAAATGGGTAGTCGTAATAAAAGGTGTTTACCGAACATTCTCGACATCAGATTCTTTGAAATATCTAGAGAACGCTGAAGCAGGCAAAAACGACGAACAGATAATACTTTCTAAAATGAAATTATAGACTGCATGCAAATCCATGGAGGGAACTAACTAAATCATGGATAAAGAACAGTTACACTATGACATGATTTTTTATATTCACAACTTAGGGTGGACACGCTGCTTGCCCGCATGTTGCATACCAAACTGATAACTAAGTTGCGGATAGCTAGGCGAAGATTGCTTCAACATTTATAATAATATTGGGAACGAATATTTTATTGTTAATTTTCTGAGAGGCGACACAGCGATTATGCCTATTCTAAGTGCTACATAGTATAATGTAAAATCTATTTCATACTATACAGAGTGTTCCTTTTAAAGCAGTGCACTCGAAGTATCACTTAAACTAATTACATTAATGGAATTAAAAAATCAGGCACGTAATTTTACAATTTCACCTCTAATTGTATAGGTAGGTACGTTTATAATTACGCAGTATGTTAACTAAATCATAATAAAATGCTGATGGTTTTCTTTCAAAGTATGATATATTTTGGAAACATACTGTGTAATGTTAACACTTGCAACAATTTTGTGCCTTTCTTACTGAATAATGGCAAACCATACGCCAGTTGAGGGGATTGTAAGTAGAAACCTAAGGATACCTTAAAATGAATACCCTGTAAATGACTTAACTATCCCGGTGCATTTCCTTCATTCTACTTCACTCAGAATAAACCCGCTAAGGTAGATTGGTAAACCATAAAACTCTTAACAAACATACAACAAAGTTTACATATGCCACAAAAATGACACTCTTTTTCAGTTGCCTACATTCATCTACTCGTACTAATGAATTCAAAAACTACCATCTAATTTTAAACGACCTACAGCAATGACGCCATGATTGGCATTATCTCAAATGATATGTGCCTAACCACAAAATCCAAACGAATGGAGCTATTGCTAAAATGCTGTAGAAAACAATCCCCCTTTTGCATCCACGTCTCTTTTGGATCACTTATTTTTTGCATTCATATAGGGCGCTGCTAATTTATTTAGTTGATGAGTATGTTTAGTGTGATTAGAAAATGTAGGTGTTCTCAAAGATTTTCTACATTGTGCATTAGATAACTAAATCTTCTGGCTCGTTGTTATGAAATCGATGAATCTCACATGGTTCAAAAATTGAAGCACGGAAAATGTATAGGATACATCAGATAAAAATTACATTAGATACATGGTATAATATACACAATCAATATTGTCACTGTACGTTAAACTTCTACTAATAGGTAATGGATTTCAAAAACGGCACTTGAAGTACCGCATCTCATCCTGTAACAAAATGATCTAGTATAACGACATCGGTTAATATTATACACTTTAACAACTACCCTAAACATAACAAAAGGTACCGAGTACCTGGCCTGAGGCAGTGACATAACATCCATCTTGAACTTATATTGCTGAGCGAATCGGCGATAAGTACACCCAATTTTAAATGCAGCAAACTAGCCACTATATGCATAAATAAATATCACATTTTCTTTCTTAATCGATATAAAAATCTCTACAAAATTCTAATCAAAGATCTAAAGCACACCAAGCTTGCACAATTTTATAAGATTTAAAGAGTAATACCTTAGTTTAATTTCTGAGTATATCCAAGTACACATCCATGACACTTACTACTAACAGCTCTCTCAACTCAACGCAATATTGCTGGACACTGACTTGTGTCATCAAAAAAATTATTGCTAATCAAAATTGCTCGATAAAACCGACTTGATAATTTGTGAAAAATTATTGCGGACCGTTTAATTCAAAATAATTTCCCTACTCTCTTGCGCTCTAACATTTATTCACTATTCTCCCATCTAATTTATGACAAACTTTAAGGTGGTATGTCCGACATAAAAAATTCGCCTACAATGGAAAATGAACGTTGACTCGTTTGCTGCGTTTAAAAGCGTCCGCTCATCGTTTAACATCGACTTATACAAGTGAAACCGTGACTGCAAGTTACATATCGCCGAAAATGCCCGCAAAGGTTTTTCTAAGGTTCTTCATTGTGTCCTCGGTGTCTTCGGACGAGGCCTGCTGACTCCCTTGACGCTGGAAAGGTCGAGGTGGCGGATCGGGGAGACGACCGGTACTTGGAGCGCTACTGCTCACGCTGCTCGATTGGGATGCTGTAAGATAATTTGATAATTTTAGTGAAACCATATTACGAGACATGCGAAACATACTATTATGAAATTCGTTTAGGAACTGGAGGTCAAAAAAACCGGACAGTGTACGTGGAACACCATTTCATGAAATAGAATAAATGCAAACTATTAACAGCAATTATACTGTCAAGTACTTTATATTGGGGATAGAATGAACACGGATATACTACTATCTTGTTATCAAAATCAGAACAGGTATAAGTAGTGTTTGTTTACATAAAATTAATTATTATTATCTACAGGAACACAGGAACTAACACTATTAACGACAGGCTAAATATAAAACGGTCGTTAAATAGATGGTTTATAACAGTTGAAATTAATATTTAAAAGTGCTTGCAATTACATTTTTAACACCTAAACTTAAACACGAGCGCGGATTTTATTCACAAATTTATCACTTCGACATCAATATTAAAATTGAAACTAAGTACAATTCAATTTACTTATACTTATACCAAACAAAAAGCTCTATTGTTAGCTAACTGCCTATTATGGCAAAATTTAACATAATCACATGGTAATCAGAGTTCCCAACCAAACAACACGGAAACTGGGCTATATCCTATGGTTTCCTGCGCTGCAGAATAGTGCGCCATCACGAATGAATGTAGTAGATGATGGTCGCACACAACTTTTGACAGGTATTTGTCCTATTCACATGTTCTATTATTCCGTCTAACTGCAGGTGTAAAACAGTGGCTCTGTTTTTAAGAATCCCAGGACTCATAACACCGACTCAAAGTTTCGTCTCTAATCGGTGTGTAGTTCCAGGAGTACAGTTCTTTACCAGAACGTCTGCAACAGTTGACGCTTCATTCTTAATTTGGCAAGGCGTGTGCTTTTCTGTCCATTTACTGAAATAGTCTATGACCACATCGATCTATTCAGTTCTAGAAGCTGCCTCTGGGAAGAGGTAACATTTTATTGCCTTATTAACTTTGGTCGGCGGCCTCATACAATAAATATCACCTTCTGTTTTAATTCGGTTTTTCGCCGTTCTCCTGGGAAGCGCTTTCGAAGTACACTTTAACGGTTTCAAAAAAACTTGCGCTCTTAATGTCAAATTTCTATCTTTTGCAGTTTCGATGGCCATAGTTAATAAATCGCAAGTCGAACGGCATTTAATAAGCCATTTTGGAAACATGCGTCTATAAGAGTAAAAATGTCTGCTGAACCCGAATTCGGATGTTGCCAAGCTGATTTTTGGCTAATTTCAAAATGGCGGTCAAATATATAAATTTTTATGCCAGACGCATTTTACATAGTTTTTCGGATTGAGGAGTTAAAAAAATTCACAGATTTCGCAATCTTTGCAACCATCGGAGACATTGGAAATGATAACCGTATAACCTATAAAGTCATAAATAACCCTTCACACGGAATAATCTCGTGTCGCAAACGTAAACTTTCTGAATAATACGCGGCGTAACATGCTTGTAATACTATCACGGGCGATGTGCGAGAATTTTCAATTCGAATTAACAAAACCCCTGCGCACTTTTAAGTAAGTACCTACCGTATCGACAGTATCCGCGACTTTTCCTGAATCTACCGATTACAGTCGAGTACGGTACAATCAACACTAGACGCGACACCACTTGTCTTCTTTTCTACTCGGCAAACCTGGTAAATTCATACCCATACAAAACATAAGCATTTCCAATGCTAAAACATACAGGAGGCACAGAAAATTGCAAAACTTACTGGTATATATTGGGTACATTATACAGACAACACGGTAACAATAACAATATACCAATAATTCTGACGACAATTCAACTCATGTATAAAAAATCGCATAAGCCGCAGTGAAATTGTCACTTTGACAGCGGCAAAAGTTACCTGCAACTTTTCCAGCGACAAATGCACTAGTGGTTTTTTCACTTATTCATTTTCGAACCAATTATCGCATTATCCTTTCCCATATGACTAGTTTGACGTCTGTCAATAATTGATTAGTTTGGTGAATTTCTTGTTCGTTAAATTGTCCTGCCGAATTACACTCGAGGTTTGTATTTAAACCGAGTAAATTTGGGTTGTTGCAATTCAAATCTGTTTCCTTTTAGCAATTGAACTCGAAAAACTGTCAACTAAAAATGCTCCACCTTCGGTGTCGCATTTTTATTAGTTGACAGTTTTTCTCGTCTAATTGCTAGGCAACAGATTTTCATTACCTTAACAACCCAAATTTATTCGGTAAAATACAAACCTCTTGTGCAATTATAAGTGACAAATGTTATATTTCGTTCAAAAATTTTAACGGAACTTAAATTTCTTCAACGTCCTGGTCATTTTTAGCGCATTTCCACAAAAATAAAAAAAAAATGCGCTATTGTGGCCACTTTGTCCGTCCGTCCTTTACGATTGAAGCAGTCACCAAGGCACTTGCAGATATTTGTGCACCTCTTAGTTCATTGCATAATTTATTTAATGTCAAGTTTTTAGTTGGATTAGTCTGACCATTGGATCTTATCGCATTTGCGAGACAATATGTGTGGCACAAAATGTCCCCGGCAACAGCATCATCAGAAGATGCAACTCTACGCCTTAAGTCATATCATACTAGGAGAGATTCTGAATTTTCTCAATAATTACGAACGTTGAAGCTTTAAGCCATCCTTGGTCGCTGAATCAGTTTGAAGGGTCACTAGAGGGTCCATATATCTAATAAATGGAAAGTATGACATAAAACAAAAAAACCCTGAGAATAGAAAACACATCAATTGTTTTAAATTTTAGAACACCAGAATTACAGATGTGAATTTCGGATATACTTGACATTTATATTAAAAAGCACAAAATTTAATAACAATCAAAATTTTCCGAGGAAAATGTAAAACACTAATTTAATTAATTCACAGCTTTTTTTTGGGACACCCTATATATCATCACCGGATATATTTTCCTACATTTTTCCGAACTAGCTATAAAGTTAATTAACCAACTCTAACCTATATAAGTAATAAATTATGGAAGACAATTTAATAGTAAATAGTACACAATACAATAGATAGTGGCGCCATCGTGCTGTATTTGTTAACTGGTGCAAAATTCGGCCTGGCAACATCCATAATCGGATTCAGCACATTTTTTTACACCTAAAAAACCATGTGACCAAAATGGCTCAAAAAATGCCGTTAGAACTTCGGTTAGGACTAAGGAACAGAGTCGTTTTTCGGTTTGTCCACTTAAATAGAAGAGATTTACATACAGTGTTCCTAAATATGATGTAACATACGGAAGGGCTTATTTTATAACTCAAAGTTCATACAAACATAGGTCCGCATTCCGCGAACATTTCGTTACCGATCTACAGGGTGTTATAATTTCAAGATTACATATACAATACACAAAATGCGAACTGTTAAAACTAATAAAAAGAAGAGATTATCCAAATAAAACCAGAGCCAGCTGGACCATTTTAAAAGTGTTACTTTCATTTAGCTACCTACCGAAAATTGATTTGTAATTTTTTTTCGACAACCAAAAGTTTCTAAACAAAATTTCTTGTTTTACGATCTACCGACCCTTACCAGCGGCGCACCGAACAACATTTTTAGAGGTAGAACAGACAACATGAGCTCTGAAAAAACATCTCCCTGTAGATTGTCACTATCATTAGCATGACCCCCAAAGCAAAATGTTTCTGCCCTTCCCCAAAACTATTTCGAAATGTGAATCCAGTTTAATCACGATTGAATGTGTCATGTGTCCATAATGGGTTTCGTCTGTATGAATTCAATAAAGTAAAATGAATGGCGGGAGTAATAGTAATTGCTTGACAATAGACAATATGGTAAGAAATCAATAAACGGAAAGCGGATGTATGACGCCTTGAAATATACTGAGTACGAATGCAGATTGCAGGACTGCAGGAGATATAACTTTTTTACTTGGTTTACAGTTTGGATGCACCAAATTCTGCCCCTTTGTGGGAGTGAGACAGTTGCGCGAGAGATGCGCATCATTCAGTTCATTGAGTCACGGTAATAAAATTTAAATACGAATCCGAAGGAAGTGGTCATACCGTCTTTACGCATAGGTATAGGGAGTTATGAAAGCATAGACCGAGAAAGGAAAGCTTTTATACATGTTCAAGAAAAATTTCCACGTATAAGCGATGCTAAAACCAAAGAAGGTAGATATATTCGATGGACCTCAGATCAGAGAGCTTATGAACGATGAACTGACAACTTCAAACAGACGTGCATTTCAGTACATTTCCTGCATTGCCGCGTAGATTTGTTTCCGGATAACTGCGGAGCAATCTCCGACGAACAGGATCGGGATATTTTAACATGGAAAGCAGATACAAAGGAAAGTGGGACCCTAACATGCCGAATGTATCTAATAAAACTGTACCTAATCAACATGTGTTAAATCGAAAGTTGTCACAGAATGATAAAATTATCTTGAACCCACGACAACATAGAGAGAATATTTCTTAGAAATTGTCTCGAGCAAAAAACATTTTTTCGACGAATGATTTGAGGAACATACTTTGAATTGTCTTAATTTGTATATTATGTTTCAACAGAGTAGTATATTGTAGCGAATCTTCCAGAAATCCCGAAGATATCGAGGCGCCATGAAAGATTATTCATCGGCTATCATGAACGAAGGCGGATTGACGTAATTTTTCGGGAAATGTGACGTGTTTTGTTCTAGAATGTTCGAAAACATTCGGTAGTACTCGCGAAATAGTATAAGCAAATCGAATTGCGTTTCAGGAAAGTTCCAATTTCAACGCGGAAGTAGTAAATGTTTGGTACTGTCACAAATCAATTCATTTCAAGACTGTTCTTAATTTATTGTTAATTAATTGTAAATAAATAAAGCACGTACTCTCACACCAACGCAGCTTATTTTCTCATTTTATGTTAAGGCTATAAGCTCTTTGCATAAGACGTCTATGAATTAAAAAAAGTTGACATTTGTTGACCACTGATAATTAGATAAACACAAATTGGTGTGTTTTGTTTTGTAGCTTTCATGACACCGATCTACAATCATGTATTTCGACCAATTACTCAAAAGTGTTTATTTAAATTTTGATTAAATCTATAAAATAATCCTCACCTTGACTATCTCTCCTTCCAATACTAGACAAAGATGCATGTTCAGATGTCGGAGGGGGAGTATCCGAATGTGTTAGGCTACTCAAACTTCCCAATATTCCACGGGGTCCCACGGGGGGCGGTGGAATGTCTTCGTTAGCCGGTGGGGTTCTTGGTCTACAAATTGCCTGCATCCTCGAAACAACCAAATCGGCAATATGACGTCGATCCTCCTCCTGCGAATCACCGAGCAAGGTGAGCGCGCTATCGTTGACTTCAATGATGTATTCCTTGCCATCCTTGCTTACGACCACCTCCAAGGCGCATATGTCTAAACCGCCAAATAAATCCGATACCTCGTCCACCCAAGCCCGATAGCGTTCAGGCATTTGAATTTGCTCTAACATCGCCGAACCGGTGTTCGTCTTCCAACAGCCCGATATTGACTTACGCATGAAGGCTTTGTAGTTGGTTCCAATTTTTTGTACATGAATATCATATTTTGAGTCGACGTACGCTTCTACGGTACAGTACGTGTTAGCCACCGCAACGACGCTGGCCATGTCTTGAAAATCGCCGATGTTTTCCACCTTCACCTTTCCCAAACCACCATGTGCGTGTCCCAGTTTCAGTACCACGGGAAACTTCGACGCTGTTATCTGAAAGAAACAATACGTCAATTAGCACAATGATCACGAGGTTACTACCTATATATAACTCTATTTCTGTACACACAATAACGCCAACACGAGATTTAAAAAGACGTAAACTCAAATTTATCTCTCCATAAGAAGAAACCTATTTATAAGACAAGTTGCAGTCACATAAACGTAATCCCAAGCTCAGTTGCTGCTTATAAATTTGATCAAAAATAAAAAAAGTTAACTTTTAAAGCTCACTTCCACGCAAACGACTCCGACCAATTAATTACAAATTGTCATAAAGCTTTCAGTATGCCTGTTTATTTCCGGACGGATCGATATCCAGTCTGTTTATTTTTAACACAATTCAATTTCAGTATTTTATGTTTCGGTCGTTATCATTTGTTCGCAGACACACAAATAGAAACATTAATATTAACTGCTTTTCCACCTGTCAAGCCTCACGGTTTTTGGTGCTAATCATTAGTCGGATACAAAGGAAAGGGCTTTAATTAGTGAAAAACGGAAATTTGATTTCATCGTTAATTATGATCTATACTGACTTCATTAAGTTAATTTTTAGTTGGTTTTCAATTGTAATTAGCGTTCGTAGGAAATAGTATTGGAGAAATCTTAGCAACGGAGTTTCTTTTACCCTGCGGTTGAAGTGAAAAAGCTCCAGTAAAGGGCGGTAATCCATTTATATGACCTTTCCTCAGTGCCCGCAATGTTCTCATCTTACTGCCATCCATACAAAAGCGAAATTCGCAATAAAAGCCAACATTTCCGTTACTGCGTTCATTGCCATCAAACCTTCGTATGGTGGAACATGCTGTATATGATAAATGTTTCAAATCATGAAGTAAATCTGAGGGAAATAAGCACAAACTTGGTTCGTTGCATTTGAATTTGGATCTCTGTGTTGTTTTTGCTTTTAGAAATATTATAAATGCGTAATTCTTGTTTAAATTTTATCGCTTGTGTAATTTATTCAATTTAGATAACGTGTTAGAAGTAAGACACATCGGGTCATTACGGAGGAGTTTTATCAGGCGAAAATTAACTAACGCTCCTGCTTCCAAGTACTGCACATTCGTATTGGAGAAGTGGGAAGGTTTCGCGCGTTCGTTGATTATCGTTTAATTTGAGACAACGAGTAAACGAGGCTACTGCTGCTGTTAGTTTTTGCGACGGATGAAGAGAATGTACATCTGTTGACACTAATTTACGGGCAGTCAGTTCTATTTTTTGGTTCGTCATTTTTTAAATAATAAATCTGTGCAGAGGCAAGTTCACCAAGATTTTTGCCATTATCAATTAATTAATTTTGTGTTCATTCGAATCCAAAGTGCAACCCAGATAGAGTTTTCATGTCAGATTTCTTTTCCATTCGTGTCCAAGAATTGTTTCAGGTGTTTATCAAAAATGGTGTAATTCTTTAGAATTTTCGCAAGTTGATCGAGGCTATCAAGCCTTTCAAATTGAGAAATGTTAAGTCAATATTAGCATTTTTCTTCGAGTAGATGCCGGATGTGTACGGAGAGAAATTATAAAATTCGAAGTTTTTAATTTTGATTTTGAAATTCAGTGAAAAGACGTGGAGGATTGACACCGGCATACAACGGAAAGATAGTAAGTGGGGACATTTTTCTGGTTTATTCTATGTTATTTGATGAACATTAAATTTATTTCGTTTTAGATTTAAGTGTCTTGTTAATGTGGAAAAGTCTAGTGGTCATTTGTAAAATAAAATTTTAAAAAGTGCATGTGAAAATATAGCAAGTAAATTTTGTGTTGGCCCTTTGAAATCATTCTTAGCTACGGATAACGGGGTGACAGTTTCATTTACTTTGATAAGTAATAGCCCCGAAATTCGGCGTGATATTTACTCGTTTTAGTACTCTTGGGTAGGTGATCCAGCCGAATTACACAACAGTATTTTGTAGGATTTTCTTTGACCATTTGCGGTATAAAGTTCACGTTTTCGGTTTTCTTTTAAAACAATTCAAGATTATTCATGCATTCGAATTTATTAGAATTTTATATTGAATTGAAACGTAAATCTTTATGTCCAATCAATTTAGTAAACTTTTATTAGAGTACGAAAGAATGTTTTTTTTTCCAATTACGTATTTCAGCTACTGCCTCATCTCATCCCTATTTACTAACGTGTATTTTTTTCGTACCTCTGTGAGACGTACCAGGGCAGTAAGCTCGAGTTATCTGCGAAATTCGTCATAAATTAAATTTTTTTTAATGTGAATATGATACTCTTAGAAATATACACAATGTCCTAACGGATATTTGCGCCCCCTCCCCCCTCATAATATTGGTGCAAATAAAATATAAAAGAAATATACACAATGTCTTGACGGACATTTGCACCCCCCCCCCCCAAATTACCAAATTAATGTATTAATAAAAACCCAAATACCGGTTGAGGGGACAGTTTGTATACAAAAATAATGTACCGTTATGTTAGGGGTTACCACTCTCTACAAATGCCTAAATGGGACGACCGGTCAAATAACCGATTTTTTAAAAGGAGTTTTCACTACATACAAGCGTATTTTTTTTTAATGGGGCGATCAGTTACTAAGAAATCGCACTTTAAAGTTTCAAATTTTAATAAAAGTAATAAAAGCCCAAAAAGATTTAAACCACCACATGGATTGGTCGAAGTGGCCTTCACTAGCTTCCATACAGTAATATAATCTTGATTCAAACCCAGATTTGACATTTCTCGAGACCAGTTTACTGTCCAGAATTCAGCGACAATTCTTTGTCGTAGTACTATAAATTTTTGGTGCCAAGCTGCCAAAGAAGCGATACAGACGATACAGTTGTTCGTAATAAAATACAGTAAGTGTGCCCCTGCGTACAGCTGTACAGCTGCGAAGCAAGCAAAAAAGAAGCTGTTTTCCAATAACATTTTCGACGCTTCTCAAAGAAACCTAGATGCGCGCTTGAGCAAACCTATAAAATCTATGCTCAGCAACTCAGACGCAGATAAATCGTGCGACAAAATGATGTCGTGTAAACAGCGATTAGGTTAAAACCTTATGTTTTATCATCAAAATTTAATGGAGATTTCTTATGAAAATTACACTCGCGCCCCTTCGATTCAAAAGATAAATTGTAGAGGACTAAATTCCCGCAAACCTACACATTTAGATGCTTGTTATTGTGAAAACTTTGGTGGGAAATTTAGTACCCTACAGTATACCGTCTATAAATTTCTTCGTATCTCTTAGGATTTTCCCTGCGTTGTCAACAAAATGTGCGAGATCGTAATTTTCGTAAGAAAGCACCACAAGATTGCACTAGCACAAGCCTTATATACTCCAACGAACCTTTCTGCCTTTTTCTTTCGCTGTATCGATCACGTTATTGCTATTCGCATTAATCTCCCACATCAATCATCATAATCGATTCAGGTCGTCGGTTACTGTACTGTACATACATTTTCAGATATATTGCTCGCCAGGAGAGAATGTCGGTCACAGAACACTTGATCCCGATCTACAATCGTGTGTGTTTCATATTAAACCACACGATCATCAAGTGTTCTGTGACCGGCATTCTCTCGTGTTCAGTGTATTAAATATGTAAATTCCCAGAAAGACATGACAATTTCCAGACAGATCTGTAAATTCCCAGAATTATCTAGCAATTCCTTCAAATTCCCTGATAAATGTGTATAGACTTAAAGTCCACTCAAACCGATACAGGAATGCGGGCACTAGGGCAAGAGCGGTATGGATATTTGTAAACCGGGTTATGCAAGTACACATACGGATGCGGCGATTGGCACGTATATACCTACCGCTGAAAAAATATATCCCGCAACCGTACCACTCCCGCTCCCGTGCTCGTATTCCCGCGTCGGTTTGAGTGGACCTTTACACATTACATTTTCACAAGAAGTAACTTAACTCTTCTACGGTTCCGTACGGACACGAAGGGCGTCTTTTTCCAAAAGTGTCTTATCCAGCCTCTTTAGGCTTTAAAGGCACGTTTAACCCTGAACATGGTCTCTCACACGCTGGAATGGTATGGAAACTACCTACTTAATTGATCACAGAAAGCCTTGAAATCAAATCGAAAAAACAATGAGCGAGCCAAACCGAACTTTACTTTTTCATTGAATTGAATTGTGAATTGAAATAAATAAATAAATAAATTGAATGCGTTATTTATCGGAGTTCGTCGATAATATGTCGAACAGACAGTATCAGAATTCCAAGAGAGGCTACATACATCTAGTTGTGTCGGTCTCTAATTTGCCTCTCATCGGGTACCTACATCGAAACCACAGATATAGGTACGTTACGTATATCTGTGTCGAAACTGAGAAATCAAGAAAGTCGAGAAGACAATAATGGCTTCTGCGAAGGCTGGATTACATGGGAACCTACGTATCTAAAAATCTTATGGTAATCCAGTTGGTCATATCATTAGGATGAGAAATCGACGACATAGGCATCCCACTTTTGTGGACTGCGTCAAAACTGGATTGTTTGAGGGGCAGTTCCTTGAGGAAGCATTTCCTACCATCGATGTATTTAGAGAAAGTGCTCATGTTGGTGTCCTTCTTTTTTCTACCTACTTCACTGCTTGTTTCTCCCTGCAGTAGCCAATTAATTAACTACTTTCCGATTAAAACCTTAATATCATTAGATACACATCACGCTAACTTTTACACGCGGAAATGTTATAGCAAAAGCATGAAAGCCCCGAGCATTCGAACGTCATTTTCGAGCAAATCGCATGCATTCTGTTCTGATTTTCATTAATAAAAAAAGCCTTCAAGGAAACCAACCACATATTTTGTGTAAATGCGTGGCCAGGTTATTTTAATGCAGGAGTGCAGACTGCTTTTAAATTGATATTGCAAACCATTTGGCATTTGGCAACTAACACCGTCGCCCGAAATGGAAATGATCTCTAGTAAAATTAATTACCCCGATAATTGCAGTGGAATTAGTTTTCCTTTCATCGCTACAAGCTGGATTAAAAAATAATCAAAATTTCATATCATCGAAAAATTCTCAAAATATTTTCCAATTCACAGCTTCTATTTGTTATGACATTGACAATTCGGAGGGTAACGGGCCAATGTAAATAATGTTAAAGAGTTAACACGAAGCATCTCACGAATTTTTTCAGTAATCCATTTTTAAAAGCGCAAGCAGACATAAATAATATTTCGCCTGAAAGCTTCACCGATGCAATAAAAATTGTGCAAATAAATTGACTTACGAATGGGTGTTTACAAAACGCCGTTAATTCCAATTTATAACCGCAGCTAAATTATTATCGTGGTTTTTTAATAATGTTATATGTTGCGTATCTTAATGATGGTGTATCGCAACTTTTCAATTATACCCTATCATTAATTACGGTAAGATCCACTCGTGCAGGAGGGGTGGCGCTCACGTCTTGATTGAGCTTTACATTTACATGCTTTAATCAAGAAATGTCTACGCGTGAAAATAACGGCCGTTTAATAATTACAAATACCTTAATACAGGGCGACGCAATGGGTATTGATGGTTTTAGGAGCGTTATTATGGCTATAGTAATTAAACGATTAAGGCCAGGCCAGAAACATATATTTTTATTACACATATAATGCAGTTTTACAACAAATTTTATTTTTTAAAAACAATGTCTTTTAAGTGTGTCTAAACATTCCTGCAGTCGTGAACGAAAAAAAACTCTCTGTAACTCGTAGCACCATCTTCTGGTTTATGGCTCTCGATTTCGCGAGTAATGTTGCCTTTTACAGCTTCTAGCGTTTGAGGTCTATTTTCGAAAACCCTAGCCTTCAAATATCCCCATAAGAAAAAGTCAGGGCTGGTTAAATCTGATTCGCGCCGAAACTGTTGCTGGACCTCAATAACAGACTCCGATCAGTGATACGCTCTAACGCAAAAACTGCGTTGATTCACTGTCCATTTAACCATGCCATGGCTACTAAACTGCATTACATGAGGAATATTTTAAGCAGTAGATTACCCCCTCCACTTTTCTCATATTCGGACGACGGACAGTGATGTCTCAGAAATCGTCAATACCCATTGCGCCACCCTTTATATTAATACAGGAAACTAACATTGAAAACCGTTCGCAAATTACAGCGCCACGACGTCGCGGTAGGAAGTGTCAACAGTAAACTGTCATACTTGGTTTAAACTTTATTGATGGTTTTACGTGCTTTGTGATAGTTATTGTTGTGGATAAATTGATAATATTGTGGTATGTAGTAATATCAGAATATCACATATCTTAGATATTAAATGACCTTGTTTATATAATTAATTTGTTCCTTTATTTTTCGTCATTCCACACCGGGCCGTGTAGATGGCGCTCTTTTCCGTGTCTCGCGTTACGTAAACGCAAATAGTATGTAAAGCTGAATTTATAGTTCCGTAACCGCAACACCGTACCGTAACGTTTGGAATTAAACCCTACTTGTTGCGCGTGAACATTTATAGTTCGCGTTAACGTTGCGTTAGAACGGTTACGGTACGTAGGAAATGCCCAAATCTTATTTCTTACGGTCAATCGTGCTAACGCGCTTGTCTTCGGTAGTACTCGGATAATTCAAACAGTTGAGTTTATCCTGACGTTCGTTTCGTTTATTTACAATAATTATTGACACTTGTTGGTTATTATTATTTTGAAATGCACGTTACTCTTACTGACAGATGATATACAATGGCAGAATTCGTTTCGCACTAATGCGCAAGCTCATCTCTTACCACTACGGGAACTATAAATCGTATAATTTTCGGTAACGTAAGATTTTACGGTTCCGTTCTTACGGCTACGGAACTATAAATCCGGCTTTACATTCCCAACATTTCATTGGCGTGTCAGTTCCGTAGAACATAAAGGGGTTTATAGTGTTATTACAGTAGAAAATGCGAGTAGTTTTTACGAAAGTAATAATTAAAATGGTGCGTTTAATTTGTGGGGCACTTAGTAGTACAGAAAGTGGAATTTCATTCTATGAGTAAAGCCGGATTTATAGTTCCGTAGCCGTAAGAACGTAAGAACGGAACCGTAAAATCTTACGTTAACGAAAATTATACGAATTATAGTTACCGTAGTGGTAAGAGATGAGCTTGCGCATTAGTGCGAAACGAATTCTGCCATTGTATGTCATCTGTCAGTAAGAGTAACGTGTATTTCAAAATAATAATAACCAACAAAGTGTCAATAATTATTATAAATAAACGAAACGAACGTCAGGATAAACTCAACTGTTTGAATTATCCGAGTACTGCCGACGACAAACGCGTTAGCACGATTTACCGTAAGAAATGAGATTTGGGCATTTCCTACGTACCGTAACCGTTCTAACGCAACGTTAACGCGAACTATAAATGTTTACACGCAACAAGTAGGGTTTAATTCTAAACGTTACGGTACGGCGTTGCGGGTACGGAACTATAAATTCAGCTTTAGTTTATTTTGCTTTTTTTTATGTTAACCATTAAATTCCCTTATGTGGCAATGTATCAAATACTGCTCTACTTTTCGTCAGAGATAACTATCTGTAGCATTGGCTTGGGTAAAATTTCGAAACTTGTGACGTCTTCCAGCAACCTGCAATAGAATCGGTCGTGCTAAATTCCCGAATTTGGGTGTTTGATAGATTTTCCAATGGTCGAATTGATTTAATACTTAGCGGAAGCATCTTTAATCAATCGATTGCTCGTTGTGCCGACAATTTGTTTTTGGACGTTCGGTTACAATTTTTTCCGAAATAGACTTTTAATACGGAAAACTCAAGCATTCCAAATCGAGAACACATGCCGACCATACAGTAAATTTTGAAGCCATTTGAGACCTACCCAGTTCTTTTCTTTTATGTACTCTCTGAATAAGACAGTCTTTGCAAGGGGGTTAATATTTAGCCGAATCCGGGGAAATAATCGGCCTACTGCAGATGAGTGTGCTGTAAAACATCCCGTAGAATCATTAAGATCTTAAGGGCAGCCGAACGTAGATCATGAGAGAAATTTACCTGGAGCACAAGCACAAGCTTTGTTACCTCCGTAGGAGTTATTTTTGGTTACACCAGGAACCTGTGGAATTGTCGACACAATTTATCGTTAGCGGTGACGTACCTTCAACTTTTTTTTTCTTTCTTTGTTGTTAAGACCTAAATATCTATGAACAGTTTATTTGACCCACATGTGGAAATGGAAATTTTTACGTGTAATTAGTATGCTTGATCTTTAGGACGGTTTAACTATCAAATACGAATTACTCTAGAGAAGTAATCACTTGGAAGGTAAGAGCTCGTTACTACGATTAACTTCAACACCTCAAGCTACCGATTATAGTACCTCATTGCAATTTTAATTTTTAGTAGTTATACTTGTTGCTTAGCGGTACGAGGTGTCACATAACTTCAGGGGTTGTTGGTGTGTTAATTTTTGTGTTACTAGTTCATGGGAAGATTTCATTTTTATTTTTTTTTTATTTTTGCATATTATTTGATTGCTTAATAAACGATAATTTTCTTTGTGGGTCAATTGTTGACTTTTTTTATACTGAAGTTACCTTTCCTAATTCCGGTGGCTCCAGATAAAATTGTTAGTGGAATTAGGTGGCGCCCGAAAGACTTGAATCGAAGCACTAGTAAGTATTAGTGATGGAGAGTTACTTGGAATCTTTTATAATAGTTTGTTGTCAAAGTTTTTTTTATTCACTTACCTACTGCCCTGAGTAAGAGCATATCTCTCTACGCTGTTAACTATTTGGCTAACGGAGCTAGCTGGCCGATCAGTGGCGTGGGTTGATTTCAAATTGCACATGGTATTTTATAGTGCCCTGCATTCCAAGCTTGCGCGTTATAATTACGCTTGCAGGCCAACAGAGTAATAATGGTTTTTAGCTGTACTGTTGCACACCGAATTATTATGAAACTTTATAATCTAACTTGGTTTCAAATCACAAAAGTCAAACATACCAATATCCGGCAGCTTTATAATTTGCTAAATGCCTTCAACTTTGCTTCATTTCAGGGCCGTAGCCAGAGGGGGGCGAATCAGGGCGCCACCCTGGCAGGCAAAATTTTCGCCCTGGCAGGAGAATAGCGATGAAATTCTAAACAAGGATAAATTGTGCAATACTCTTGTGCAGATAAAGCGCATTTTCTTTAAAACATTTATTTTGTCTTTGTAAGTATCCTTCTCCCACAATCCACTCTTGAGGTATAAGGAATTATAACCTATCACTATAAGCGGTTAAAATATTGTAACGGAAACGCTCCAGACATGACGTCGCCTTTGGCGCTCTGGAATTTTCTACGCGCGCGATAGTGGGATTTGTATAGGAATATTCCAGACTTATCCGGTAAATTACGCGAGTGTTCTTGACTTACATTGCTTGCGTGTATAAATGGTTGCGGACCGAACATCGCAAGCAGTTTTACTACCGAACGAGATCGAGTACGTATGAATCATCGAGCGCGGAAATATAAATTGCGAAGTGTGTGATATAAATAGTGAAGTGTGTGATATAAATAGTCGATATAAATTGTACGGTTTTTATAGTGTTTTAGTTTTGTTTAATAAATATTGATATAAATCGAACCCGAATTTATAAATCACGTTACAATATCTTAACCTTATGATATCCAACCCAAGCCATAATACACTTTACCCAAACTCGTCCTGAAACCTTCATTTTCATGCCTACTTTCTGTCAGGAAATTTGAGTTTCCATGACAGAGGCACAGCAGACGACGTTTCCTGCCGCATGTCACTTTACTGGCCGCACCTGTCACTTTACCGGTCGCACCGTCACATTTTTAAATGTCTATAATTACTCCTGTCATCACTGACATATTGATATTAATCAAAAGTTCTATACAGGAAATAAACAACTCAATTCCTCAAAACGTTCCCCATGGATATTTAATTTAATTAAATAATATAAAAATAAAATAATTAAATATCCATGGGGAAGGTTTTGAGGAATTGAGTTGTTTATTTCCTGTATGGTTCATCGCCCCGTTTAGAGCATGGATCAACCACGAGTTTTTTCTGACCAAAAGTTCTATATACAAATTGACATTTTATATTAAAATACAATTTCGGGTAAAATTTTAATACAAAACTCGTTAGTAAAATGACATTACTCGGGGCCACGCACTTCAACATTTCCTCGCCAGTAATGTATCATTTTCCGGACTATTATGTAAATGTCTATTTAATACTGCTGCATTGTCTGTTGTTGGCTGATAATTTGTTAAAAGCAATGAAATAATCAATCAATGACCTTGGCTTTGAACTTTTGACAAAATTGCCCCCCCCCCTCCCCCAACCCCTAGTTAGCGCCCCGTAAACACCGCTTTTTTAATTCGCCCTGGCTATAACAATCAAAGCCCTGATAGCAACAAACCTCTGGCTACGGCCCTGCTTCATTTAATCATGAGGGAGCTTTACGATTATGGATAATGAAGAATAAACGACCGAGTTGGACTAAAATAATTCGTGCGTTGTGCGACGGTAATTAGCGAATCGGCTTCCCAAATTTCCCTTTTTACAATTAATAACTGATCGAATCTGGATATAACACAATAATCGCTTTAGGTCATAAAAGAACGGTAATAAGATAACTTTCACAATTTCGAACTTTACCTCTGGATTCATATATACGTGCGCAATTCTGGTCTCAATTATCGTCAACGTTTTTATCAACATATTCATCAAAAATACCGAAGTGAACATAATATGCTAAGTAAATGCCAAAACACTGCCGCGCCGTTTACTCTATTCAGAATGTTCGTGAAAGTTGCGAACATTGATTTGCAAAAGTTTCAATCCAATTTCTCCCATATTTGTTTACTAGCACACGAGTCCAAAATGAAGGGCTCAAGGCTCGAACCCAGACGTCATGATATTCGAGTTTCGTACAAATTGTTAATAATCACGAACCTCTTACATAAACTGGAAAAAAATTGCGAAATTTATACAATGCCGCGTCCATGACCAGTTGATCTAAATATTCTAAATAATTCGCTTCTCGCCTCTACGCGTTTAGCACCTAAACCTAAACAAAAATCTACAAAGTGTTAAGTGATTCAATTTGGTGTATTCAGTACCTACGTATCGAAAATTTCTTAATAGTTCTACAGCCATGGGCGTACACAGCTTTCCGTTCTTGAGGTATAAGGAAATATACTCGATGACGAGAAGAGGTCGAGGAGGAAGGCTATGGTTGGTAGAAATTAATTCTTTCGTTGAGACCATTCATTAGAGTACCACAAAGGATAAAACTAGTTCCATCCCCCCCACCTTGCCCTCCACCCCGTACTTTGTTAAGAGAACAGAAACAAGGGCAGTAGTTGGTAGAAAACGGTTCCTTACCTTGAGACCTTTAATTAGAATACAATGAGAGATAAAATTAATTTTTAACAACCCCCACCCCTCCCTTCAGGCCCCGTCGCAAACCAATCTATTTCAGTCTTTCATTAGAATACCGTGAAGAGTAGAACATGTGTTCACCCCCCCCCCCCCCCCCATTTCTAAAGTTTAACTTGGCACACTAAGGCCAAAAATCTGAGCCCAATTGCTTTGTCGCATCTCAGGAAATAATTCGGGGGGGGGGGGCTTTTAGACAGAGAAATTTGATGGCCGTCTCGCACACCTTCAATGTGTAGGCTACCTACTGCAAAAAAATCTTTAAAAATGCGCTAAAAATTACTATTTTAGCCATAATTGCTAATTTTTTCTATACAACTGTTATTAGGGGGGGACGGGGTCTTTGAGAAAAGAAGTTCCACTTTAGTGCACGGGGGGTTCCAAAACTGATATTAAAAATTGGAAAAATGGTTAAGACTAGGTCATTTTAAATGAATACCCTTTATTTTTATAACTGTGCACAAAAAACGTTGTATAAAGTAGTCTATTCCAAAAATTTTTTAATATTAGCTGTTTCATGTTTTTTTCTTCTATTACAAACATATTATTAAGTACGGTTTTAAGGATTACTGTTAGATGGCCAGTGTAACAGGTGGCTATTTTATCGTTTTTAAAATAAGGTTTTGAATTTGTATTTTGTTAAACATAGGGAAATTTTGACACCGCTTCATAGTAAACTTAAACTAAAGTAAATCTGGCGATAACAAGCGATAAAGTTAAACGTATTGAGGAAAGTTACGTTCATCCCATTTAAAGTCGCATAAAAAAGCCAAAATGCGGGTTTCCTATTGGTTCATAAGGCACGCCAATCGAGATAGTTGCGTTTAGAGAATAGGTCCCGTTTCAGATTTTCTAACGGCAAAATTGTAATAGCTAAAGAAGTGGGAGAGCGAGAATTCTAACCTAATTTTCGAGATCGGGCCCGTACTACGTGAGTTAAGCTGAAATTTAATTGTTAGTGCGAGCCCGTACCGATTTTTATTATTACTCTTGGTTTATTTCGCGTAAATACAAGAGGTTTTCGTTTAACTTCAGTGGTGACCACATATAAATATCGGTATGTGAAAAAATGATATTCTTGCGTATATGTGAAAATTTTCGGTCGAAATTCAAGAACTAAAACGTGCATTAACCTATTAAATGAAATCTATACGAATAGTAGTAAAGAATTAGCAGTTTAGGTTCGGAGAAAAACATATTAAATAGCAAGAATTACAGTTTCCAGTGGAGAAACATTTAAGCAAATTCGGATTTGTGACAAATTGCGGGTTACCTGCAATTTTATGTGTGCGAAAACGTAGACGAATTACACTAAATTAAGGGACGAAAAAAAATTTTGTAGTCGCCTGATTCGTAGTAAGGCCGTTTATTTACGAGTGATAAAATTTACGCGAAGGAACATTTTTGAGTCGGAGAACCGCTTTTGAAATAAAAACGGGATTAAATAAACTGATATCAAAACTCATTGTGATAAAGAAAGAATTTTCTTTTTTTCGGATTGCTAATAGTAACGACTAGTTAAAAATATTAAGTACCTATATAATAGTAAAAAAGTATACAGCCGCATACGGCAGGGAATTAAAAAATCGTTGCATTTACCTAGTTAATAAAGTGAGCAGAATTAATATCAACACAGCTAAACATTGGCTTATTAGTCCTGTGCATAATCCCTATCTCGAGTATTACTTTCGCGAAGTTGAAGTCGGTTTGCTTGGATTCGTGATTCATATGAACTTTTCTTCCCCCAACCTTTCAATTCATCAGATAACGTTACCTTACTTCGATATTTCGTTGCATCGGTTTATTTTTTAGCGCATTTTTGCAAAAATTTTTTTTTGTAAAAAGTAGCTTTTAATCTCTCTTTGGCTGGCTGGCTGGCTGGCTGGCTGGCTGGCAGCAAATGTGGGCGCGTAGAAGAACTCTTGTAGAAAGGCAACGGGTGTACGTGTATCTACAGGGCCGTGAAATTTGTCAACCTTAGGGACATGGCTACATGATGTGGGGTTGGCGACATCTGGGCGTCATCCTCGAGCGTAGTATACTAACGTGAAGGTTTTTCAGTTTTTTCCTATCTTCTACTACAGTTTTGGTCCGATTCTTTTGAAATTGGTGTCGTCGGAAAGATGTTGTAAACGCGCACAACTCCTGCGTGGCGGAATTTTGTTTTTTGTCATAGGGGCGAAATTAACGACCTTTTGCGAGGCGCGCGCGCGCGTCTTCGAGAAGTAGACAGGCGCCTTTTACCTTCCGTTGCGAACTCACGCGGTTTAACGTTTCGTGAATCTCGAATCGCTGTCTCTCTTTCTCGTGTCGCCAATAGAAGTGAATTGCGAGTGAACGGGACGTCGGAAGTGGGTACCGTAAAAGAGAATGTGGTAGCCCGCGACACGATCTCACTGATGGTGGAGTCAAATCTTCAAACGCGAATTGCGAGTGAACGGGACGTCGGAAGGGGGTACCGTCAACGGGAATGTGGTAGCCCCCGACACGATCTTCCTGATGGTGGAGTCAAATCTTCAAACGCGAATTGCGGGTGAACGGGACGTCGGAAGGGGGTACCGTCAAAGGAAATGTGGTAGCCCCCAACACGATTTTCCTGATGGTGGAGTCAAATCTTCAAACGCGAATTGCTGGTGAACGGGACGTCGGAAGGAGGTACCGTCAAAGGGAATGTGGTAGCCCCGACACGATCTCCTGATGGTGGAGTCAAATCTTCAACGCGAATTGCGGTGAACGGGACGTCGGAAGGGGTACCGTCAAAGGGAATGTGGTAGCCCCCGACACGATCTTCCTGATGGTGGAGTCAAATCTTCAAACGCGAATTGCTGGTGAACGGGACGTCGGAAGGAGGTACCGTCAAAGGGAATGTGGTAGCCCCCGACACGATCTTCCTGATGGTGGAGTCAAATCTTCAAACGCGAATTGCGGGTGAACGGGACGTCGGAAGTGGGTACCGTAAAAGGGAATGTGGTAGCCCGCGACACGATCTCACTGATGGTGGAGTCAAATCTTCAATCGCGAATTGCGGGGGCACGAGGAAAGTGGGAAGCGGTTAGTGAATGTAGTAGCCTTCGACAAGATCTGTTATTGATGGTTGAATCGAAAGTGGCTAATAGAATACTGATCTGCCACACAAAAATGCGCTGAAGTCCCTTCGATCTCAAACGAGGACTTTGATAATTTTTTTGAAGCATTGCGATCTTTTTAGATTACCATCAGTACGCGTTAATTTGATTTACACGACTTGCTTGAGCTCTAATTGTCACTTTTCTTGTTTTATTTGCGTTCTTTAGTCATCAACTTCTGTTCCGTTACATTTAAACGTAATTTAATTACCTACGTAACTTGGGAATAGTTTCGTAAAATAATTGTGACATTTATGTAACTGAATTAGCCTTCCCGTTATATGGTCGCGACAATTTCAATGCAAATTAAACATCAGACATTAAATGCAGTTTAGAAGTTTCTGAAGTTCAAGCAGATCGTGAAATCCTCTTGAGGATCAAAATGTTCAACATCAGCCCGTTTTAAATAACATTGTCTAACTCCATATGAACTTCGACTGCCAATGGTGCACACATTTTCTCAAGTTATCTTTATCTTTTAACTCCTTCTGCTATTAGGTGAACGAAATGAGACTTTAGCGGTCACTCTGTTTGCTGGCTTATGTATGTAAGTATTACTATGTAACTCACCTGGTTGCCCGTGTGATCTACATAAAAATACAAAATGTTTGACTATCCCACAGAATTTCAGGAGTACTACTTACCAAAATAAATGAGGCTGTCAGCCCATTATTCGCTACTGAAAATTATTTCAAAAGGCCACAATAACTAGATTTTAAAACAAACTTTGATTTTCACAAACAACCACTGTGCTTGCCCAAATGTACAAGAGACTCGAAATTTACGGGATTCATAAACACGCGTGACAAACTTTTTAGAAACAATAACAAACGCAGCACGTGATTATGTTCCTTAAGTGCCTTCGTTATTTCTTGGTCTAATACCACTTAACAAGCAATTTGAAAAAACGTTTTGTAACGTTAAACGAATGTTGCATTTTGAAACAACTCAATTAAACAAAACATCGACATTATTTGTTGATCGATTTTGTTACAAATCGGGAGACACTTCACAACATAAAATGCAATAAACCACACTCAAAATCGAAATCACGGGAAATAGTCGAAAACTTATCTTGAAATTTATTTTTCTATTTCGGTGTTACAATGAGAATTTTGTGCAACTGTTTTCGGCAAAAACAGTGTTTCAATGAGTTCCATTGTAACATTGTTTTTGGTAACTTTTCATCTCTAAGTTGGCAGTTCGCCAAGACGTCAACGTCAAATCATCAGATGCATGTGAAATCAAATTATACGTAAAATTTATGTGTTTTCCTTGATTTTTGGTACACGAAGAACTTAATACATTCCAAATCAGCAGTTTACACATCCACCATAAATAAATTTATCTACGAATAAAAAATTACACATTCACGGAATTTAAAGTTTCCAAATTGTCAGTGTTGTGTTTATCTACGCTGCCAACTTAAAATTTGTCAACGTAAATGGTGTTGCCAACTTAAGACATATTAATTCTAAAGTTTCCTGCAGTTTTTCATAATTACTTTTTAATTAAATTAAAGCCCCGAAATAGAAAAAATAGTATGAAAAACACGTGTTACAATGCTTTATTGTAATACTCCTATCTTGTTAGTCGTATTACAATGGGTCGCATTGTAACACTTGTCTTTCAATATACTATTTCATTGCCGTGTAAAAGTCGAGATATCAACATTTCGTATGCGCCCTCCATTGCGCGCTTTTTAAACAATTGGCACCTAGATTGGGACTCTTTTGATCGCTGGAACGATTCTTCGTCTTCCCCCTCAGATTCTTCATCTTCCAGTACTACCTATTAGTAAAGCGAGATCGATCTCATTCATTGCAAACACAAACACGTTCGCCGTATTACTGCCGTCCTAGATTTACAAGTTCATCGTTATACGGTCGGAACTTTTCGCACCGCCACGTAAAATTACTGGCGATACATTACGCCACCGTCATTCTAGGAATCCGTAGCTTTTTGTCCACAATTTGGCCAACGGTTACGTCCAGCGAAGAAACTATTCGTACAACAGAACTACGGGACACTAACACGGTAGCGATTGCCCTGACGGGAACGCAAGCAACAAAGCATAAGTTAATTAGCGGTAGCTACAGAAAATCAAATGCAGGAAAAGCAAAGCCTTATACAGGGTGGTGACTTGCGTAACGCATCATAGGGATTTCAATGTAAAATTCATAACATGCGATTATTGGCTCCCCAAATTATTTTAGAGCAAAAATGTATTAAGATTTTTTGTAGAAAAAAATTTTTTACGCCAATCAACCGTATTAGTTTTCAATTTTTTGCATAATAAAGACGGAAAATTGGAAAAATAAAACCCCCTTTTTCAATAATCTGTGATGCCATGGAATTTTATAATACAACAACTACGCCAATATCCGCCATGCCATGGAATGTCTGCTATAAAACAAATCAAATTCTATCAAAAATTATTCTATTCAGAACAGCGCATTCAACATAAAGGAAGACCAAATTACTAAAAACGGTTTCCTAATATAACAATTTGCAATAAATGTTCGAATAAGTCCCCATCAACTGCAAGACAGTAACCAAGTCGATCATAAAATCCATTTCGAAATGCTGCTAATTGGTAACTGGATATCTTTTTGTTTTAGAAAATTCCATGGCATCGCAGATTATTGAAAAAGATGCGGGTGTTATTTTTCCAATTTTCCGTCTTTATATGAAAAATATTGAAAGCTAATACGGTTGATTGGCGTAAACAAATTTTTTCTATTTCGGTGTCACAATGATGATTTCGACCGAAAACAGTTGTACAAAAAACTTTAATACATTTTTGCTCTAAAATAATTTGGGGAGTCAATAATCGCATGTTATGAATTTTACATTGAAATCCCTATGATGCGTTACGCAAGTCACCACCCGGTATAATAATCCTTATAATTAACGGAAGGGAAATTATTAAACGCTTATCTTTAAAACTAAAGGGAGTGGAAGAAAGGATTCTTAATACACGCGAGCACAGTGAAAGACCCCCTAATAAATTTTTGCTATAGCACACCTAATTAGCAAGATAATATTTCTAAAATCAGTAATCTAGTGTTAATTGGTATGCCGGATCAACGTGGCACTTTCTCAAGCCGATAACTGTGTAACGCTGCATGGTCTTGCAGTTTTAATACTCGTTTTCGTATACCATTGGGAAACTACAATCTGCTGCTAATACGTAATTAACGGAACAGAAACTTAATAGACCGGGAGGCAGCGTACATAGTAACTAAACCATAAGCGACAAAAAATTCGACAATACAGGCTGAAAGTACGTTGAAAACTAATAATAATATCACTCGTCTGCCAGTCGTAAGTGGCAGCATTAACTTGGAGCGGCGCTGAATAGGTGACTTCTTTAGGTGACCAACTAAATGACCAAACTATAAGAGTCACGGAAAAGATTTGTATCAAGAAATCCGATTTTTTCCATAGTTTTGAAATATGCTATGGCAGACGATTTCAAGTGCAGCGTTGGTAGCGAAAGACGCCCTTCAATGTAGGGAAAAACACCCCTGAACTAAACCATGAGGATCGTATAAAAATTATACATAAAAAATTCCTCTTTTTGTCACTGCTTTAAAATATATCCTGGCAGACGATATTAAGTGTAGCTTTAATAGTGGCAGACGTCTTTGAAGTTAAAAAATTTAGGTATAGTAAATCCCAGCGAGTGCGAGCGTGTGAGAGATAAGCGCGCGAGAGCATAACCAACGGAGATAGCGAGAGGATACTGACTACTGAGATCTTTCAAACCATTTGATTCTAAACTTCTCATTCAAATAGTTCCATCCACTTCAATCCGACGGATTGTAAAAGGTCAGACATTTTTCGGTGACATTCGCCCAAATTGCGATGAACTAAACCATGAGGACCATACACAAGTCATATATCCGGTAAATGCGTGGGAACCCGGTAACGCGTTACCCTGCGCGTTACACACATCAACACCCAAACACGAACATCTCTCGAAGATTTATGAATTTTTGCGTGTTATTGGAAAAGAGACCTACTTCCATCTGTACCTTGATGGTGGCGTCAATTTTACATTTCCCAAAGCAATAACAGCAATATCCATATCGGAAGCGCTAATAATGACTTTGCTACTTGTTGGTAGTTTACCAAGATGGTAAATTATTCGAGAATCTGCCTCTTAGTGGCTGCAGCACAATTCAGTTTTTACCACATCATCTTCCCTTGTCACAAATTTATAGCACTTATCTTCATATGTGGCAAACACAACTTTCCTTCCAAGTAAAGCGCAACAGGTCTTTTTTGCCTATGAACGGTATAAGTAATCTATAAGAGAGGCTTTGAGCTATCATTGCGAAGTGGTTTTATGAAATTTGCAGGCTGCTTCTGAGTGAAAACAGAAATTGAGTAGGATTGTAATCTTTCCTTATTTTGATCCCAACGATCATGTTCTGCGTCCTTCATGGAAGGGGTAACTATCTGTCAAAAGTAAGATTACCTTCTCTCGCTGACACAGCACAAATTTTGCCGAGGATGTGTTCAGAAAATCGCTCAAAGGTTTACCGGAGATCTTTTAAAAGATGCAAAAAAAATCCATCGATTAAAACAACATCTACAACTGGCGATGGACTAGGAGAAATCATACTTCCGAAAAAGTTTCAGCAAAACAAACTTGTCGATTTTAATCATCGATCAATCAATGTTGCATAGAGACAACGGAACTGGAGTCAGAGGATAGTTTAGAACGAGCTGAAGATCTATCTTCTTTTCTCTTCAAGTTTCCTGTTTCTCAGTCTGAGAAGAATTCAAGAAATACCGACAATCTTATCGCGAAATAAACAATTTATTATTTTCCCTAATTTAATTCGTTTGGTAACTCCAAGCGGTGCGTAAATCTATGGCTATCTCTGTTCGTTGTGCTCTCGCGCGCTTATCTCTCACACGCTCGCACTCGCTGGGATTTATTATACCTAAATTTTTTAACTTCTAAGACGTCTGCCACTATTAAAGCTACACTTAATATCGTCTGCCAGGATATATTTTAAAGTAGTGACAAAAAAAGGAATTTTTTATGTATAATTTTTATACGATCCTCATGGTTTAGTTCAGGGGTGTTTTTCCCTACATTGGAGAGCGTCTTTCGCTACCAACGCTGCACTTGAAATCGTCTGCCATAGCATATTTGAAAACTATGGGAAAAATGGGATTTCTTGATACAAATCTTTTCCGTGACCCTTATAGTTTGGTAATTTTGTTGATCACCTAAAGAAGTCACCTATTCAGCGCCGCCTCAAGTTAATGCTGCCACTTACGACTGGCAGACGAGTGATTTTATTATTAGTTTTCAACGTACTTTCAGCCTGTATTGTCGAATTTTTTGTCGCTTATGGTTTAGTTACTATGTACGCTGCCTCCCGGTCTATAACATACCTAATTCAATTGTCTCCCGTTTTCGCTGTCAATAGAGCTTTCGAACCCTAAAAACACAATTAAAATGTCTCTACGGGAACAATTAGAAAAGTGATCAATTATATACGGCAACTGGTTTCCTTATCGGCGGTTAAAACAGCGCTAGAAATTAAAGCAGGGACTTCTACCTTCTGTAAACTCCTAGTAAACACGTATAAATTGTGCACAGGTCTTGTACAGATAAAGCGCATTTTTTTAACCGAAATAGCTTTTGTTTTGACATCACCAATGAATATATTGCTTGCAGACGTTTCAATCGCCCTTTTGTGAGTACCCTCTTCCGACAATCCGGTCTTGAGGTATAAGGGAATACACCCGCGATCACGATAAGAGGTCGAGGAGGAGGGCTATGGTTAGTAGAAATTAATTCCTTTCGTTGAGACCTTTCATTAGAGTACCATGAAGGTTAAACTAGTTCCACTCTCCCCTTGCCCTTCTAGCCCGTACTTTGATAAGAGGACAGAAAGAAGGGCAGTAGTTGGTAAAAAACGGTTCCTTTCGCTGAGACCTTTAATTAGAATACAATGAGAGATAACATTAATAATTATTTAATATATCCATTGGTGATGTCAAAACAAAAGCTATTTCGGTTAAAAAAATGCGCTTTATCTGCACAAGAGTTGTGCACAACTTATACTTGTTTCTTATTGCAAATATTCTTTACTCATTATATTTTCCGATCACTAACAATGGGGACAATACTTTAATCAATTCTATCTTGGCAAAGAGATGTCGGAACGGGCGGTTATTTGATAGGTCTAGACTAGCTCTATCTGATGGCGAGGTCAAAGCTTCGATCTCGAGAACGGAGGCAAAGGGGTTATGCCCTAACGTACAAATGTGAGCATTTGTTATTTGTTAAGCCTTGTTGGACGACTATAAAAAGATTTACCTATTGTAAAATCGAATTGAAAATTAGCTTCGAGATAATATACCTACTCAATTACTGGGGAATTGTATACTCGTATATGCGCTAAACGAAAAGTTTTCTGTCGTCTGCATTACCGTTTCGTGTTGCTGTTTATGACAATCCAATTCGAATGTGCGACATTGTAGAAAATGAGATGTGAATTCGTGTGAAACATTAACACGGTAATTTTCCCAATGACTGTCTTCAGCATTAATGCTGAATGTTCAGCTTCTTGCATACAATCGTATTGTACTCCATTCCTGCATACAGAACCACCAGGAGCATGGCGAAGGTATGTAGGTAATTTATTTTTTAAGAGTAGGTTGAAGATATGATTATAACAATATAGTGTGTACAACCTTTCTCCGAGTGGTGCTTAAAGCACTCACAAGGGAACACTCCGCTGTGTATCTTAAGCAAATTGAACAAAAAGTAAGTTCTTACTGTAATTTGCAATAATTGCTTGTAATTTACTCCCACCCCTCTGTATTATTATAAATTGTAACGAAAGGAAAAAGGCAATTTAATTAAGCTGGTGGAGATTTCAATTACGTAACCCATATTTTAGGCGTATTGTATTAGATGGTATGCGAGTATCATGCACCGTGAAAATGAAAGTGAAATTTTGATCTGTTGCGCTTTCATACCATTTTTCTTTGAAACTTTCAATATCCGCGTCGATTAAAAATAAAACAACTCTGACCGAGATCGTATGACACACTATTTCATTTTTACATGCACCCTCTATGGAATAAAATTTTCCTTACGTCGCTATCAACAAATAATTTTTAATAACTGCTCTCTTCTTATTTTTAGACCATCACGGAAGAACGGCACTTATTGCAGTTTCACTTTACAGAATGGCACAGTCATAACTGCCCCTTTCCAAATTCCATACTAGAATTTCGAAGAAGGGTGAGGGCTGTGGTTGGTCACAGAATAAAATCGAATGAAGCCGGCCCTATGGTCATACACTGCAAGTAAGTAGCGAATTATCAAATTTTGATATTAACCAAGAAATGATAGTGACGGTGGCGGCCGATCTGGAGTTTATCTCGCTATTGACGCCAACATGGAATTAGGTGAGGAGGAAGATACGTTTGATGTTTTCGGTTACTTAAAAAAGTTACGTCAATCGCGAAGAGGATTAGTTGATAATGTCGTAAGTAAAAAATATGTTTACCTAATTCGATTCGTGTTAATCATCGATTGATTTAGGACCAATACAAATTTATCTACGATACATTGGAGGAATTTATTATTTGTGGTAATTCGTGGTTCCCCGTCAATGAATTGTCGCAACGGCTAAAACAGAAATCTTTAAAAAATCCAGTATCTAAAATGAACGAGTACCAAAGGGAATACTTGCTCATTTGCAAGCAAACACCGCGATTTTCCATTGGCGATTGCGCTGGAGGACACCGAGGAGACAACAGAAAAAAGAATAGAGACGTACTGATTGTTCCCCGTAAGTGAGAGCATGCCAATATTACATGCGTAGTGGGGTGTTCCCCTGTAACTGCCTACTTAATAATCATGATCATTACATTTGTACCTACATGTTACAATGGGCGCGTTCAGCCGTATTCAGCGCTTACACAGCTGTTTGCAACGCCAAAGCTGAACGCACCCATTACTTATATCAATGATTGTTTGCATAACAGTCGGCATTTGTGTGTTTTACACTTTCAAATATTTCGTCATGAATTTATTTGGGTATTAAAAATCAGTTGCAAGAACTGTGAGCGTATTAACTATGAAAATGGTAAAATTATATAAAAATCAAGTCTTTATTAAAACCTATTACCTACGTTCTTTTTCTCTTAGAAAATCGCCTTTTTACTGTAAATAACACACGTTAAAAGAAATGGGGGTTGAGGCGGTACGTTCCTGTAAAAGTAGGGTTAACTCATTCATTCACACAAATTCACTGCATAGAAAGGAAAATCTGTCTTTATTACGTTGGTCAAAAATCTAAATATTTACTCTAAAACCGCAGAGTACAGAAGGAAACTTAATTCTTGTTTCATAAATTGGTAGACAATTAGATCGAAAATCAAAACAAACTGCTGTAAATGCGAGTAGTAACGCTTCCAGTCGTTAAAATGAAAGCAAACAGTGCTCTCAAGCACTTATTTGAATGCAATGCTAGTAGGTGATTAAATCGCCTTTACAATAGCACAAACGACAGTGTAATAGTCTACGACCGACGGGGCGAACAACAAAGATGATAAACTACAACGCGATTATGCGATATATGCACTAGGATTCGGAGTGCAGTCTTGGTCTCGCTATTCGAGTTTCGGTTCGGTCAATCACAGGCAGGCAGGTTTCAACGCGACTTTTCCGGTACCCTCCAAATAGACTGTGCACGGACCGCGCGTAGAACAGAAAGTCGAACTTCCTTCGGAAATCTCCCAATCCTCCTAATTTTCTCCGGAGTGCCGTGAAGGATCGTCTTCGCCTTCGATGTAGGGCTGGACGGAGATTTTTTCGCTCGGTTCTTTCTCATGATTTTCTTAAAAAAGTCGCCTCAATTCACTATTGCAAGAAAACGCGCTTATAATTTGCGGGTGCGACTGGCACAGATGTTGCTCCGTAAAACGACGACGGGCAACTGCTCTGTTGGTATCGAAAATTTCCGTATTTATACTCTCGTAGTGTTTATCCCGTGGCCTCATTTCTGCTTTACGCGCACAATCCACTTACGTTTATATAGACTGATCGCCCGTGAATAAAGCTTTTGCCAATTTGACAGCGGTAGCGAACAGACGGATGTAAGTCGTTCTACTAGCTCTAAATGAATTATTTACAATGATTGGGACTTTGACCTTAGCGTTATTTACATACGCGAACGCAATTGTATTTACGCCGCCATTATTACTAATATCATTGAATAAGCACCTGCTTATTCAATGCTTATATTTAATTCCCTTTCTTTGTTTTTAAATAAGAGGATGATTTGGTGACTTTTGGCATGTGCTCTACGTGACCTACATGTGAATTCCAAACGTCCTAACTCGAGACCGAAATTGTGAGTACCTGACTGCAGCCGATCAAAGTACCAGAGGCGTTTCTTCAAAAAATCTTCAGATCGCCCTTCTACCCGCTACAGTTGCTTTAATTTTATATAACAATAGCATCGCGTACCTACCACTTTATACCTTTACCGCATGTTGACCGAAGTTTTTTCACCGAAAATCGCATGGCTGTAGCATTCCGCGGCCCTCAATTGATCGCCATTCGGCCACTTCTTGAAATCTCTTTTCCTCTGTTCCGCACGCGAAAAACCGCTTTGAATTCCAACCGACTGTTTTAACTTCGTTCCCTGGCGTCCCTAGACACGCTAGCTACTTGAGAGTGGCGGTACCTTAGTTTTTCCCTAACTTCTTATTTTCCTGATACGAGCGTTGAAGAACGCCCGTCGTTCGAATTTGCTTGTTGGTTCAATATACTAATAACCTACCGTGTTTTAGCTGATAATTTCCGTCCTTACCTGACGTCATTTCAAGGAAACAGTTTTACAGACTACATCAATGCAGTTTTTGTTGACGTAAGTATCCTGATATGTGAACCTTACGATATTACATGCATTTTCAGGGCTACACCAAACCGAGGGAATACATTGTCACCGAGTGGCCAGTAAAAACAACATTAGGAGAATTTTGGTCACTAGTATACGATTACGAATGTGCCGCGGTTGTGGTTTTATGTTTACCTCCCCACAGTTCGGTATGTCTATTCATGTTTTTATCCTACAAGTAGGTACTAATACACCGCTTGACAGCAAACGTATCCGTCGTTTTGGCCTGAAGGGAGAGCGTCGAAAAAATATGGACCAGTTTTTACTATCGATCACATTTCGCACAATCACTATACCAACATTAAGACGTGGGTTTTTAGAATCAATAAGAAAGTAAGTTGCCACGTTAAACTTGATGATGTTTAATGGATGGTGTTGTAGATTGTATCGTTAACTGAATTAATGGCGGGGGTTAAAGCGCCTCCAAGGACAGTCCAGCTGTTTCAACTTACGTGCTGGCCGATGGGTCACAAAGTGCCAACCTCTACAAACTCTTTAGTCGAGTTAATGAATATGGTGGAGCGATGGAGACAACGCACGGATTATGGTCCAGTGTGTGTAGTTTCCCCGTAAGTAAAAGAAATAAAAGAAGAGTATCAGCAAACAATATGCAACATATAATTAACTAAAGATATTGTTTTTCGAAGTATTCGCCTTCAACATCAGTAGACTTTTACATTCACTTGAACCAATTTGTGAAACATTTTCCAATCTTGAAATGGATACTTCAGAAACTATTGCCCTAAATCTTTCAATGGCTGTTCCAGGTGATGATGATCTTTTATCGCGCATATTATTTTCAAAAGAGAAGGGAGAGACACTGTTCTATTATGGAATGCCGTTTTAGTAAAAAGTACTAAATTTTTCAACTATAAATATTTAGCATTTTAAAACATTTATAGTCACATTACTCTTAACATATATTCAAATATAATTAACTTCTCCAAATGTTATACCGAATAAAGAAAAATCTCGAAGTGTTATCGAATTTAATTTTGTTTCACAAAAATAACATCATAAATATAACACTTTGTATTCACAACACTGGTTTAATATTTTTACATTTTGAAAGATATGATTTACATATATACAAATTATTCTACGTATAAAATAAAGAGTTGATGAAAAAATGAACCTTAACACAAAATTTAATGTAAAGTAAGATTTAGAAATCGACGATACGCCAAAAAAATAACACTGCTAAAAATGAAGTTCAAGTATGAAAGTTTCTTTAAATGTTATTAAAAAAAATTTAAGTTGAATTTGTTCGAGTGTTATAAAAACGAAAATTGTGGAGTTAAATAATTTAAGAGTATAAAAATATTTAAATGTGGTGTTTTTACATTTCAGGAAATTAAATTGTAAAGATATACAAAATAACGTTTATAGTTTTTTTATTTCAGGAGATCTTAAATGTCGTAGATTAAACATTTGAGAAATATAAAATAATGATCTTAAAAAGTTAAACTAATATTTTTTTAAGTTCAATATTTTAGAGTGTTATAAAAATAACAGTCGATATTTTTCAACTTGCATTTTTACTAAAACGGCGTGGTAAGTATCGACGCCATCTACCGTTACGAACATATGCAGACTTCTACCACCGTTGACCGTAATATACTGAAATAATATTACAGATTCCTTTGATTTTCACCCTAACGGATACACATTGAGCTATACGATCAGCTGTTTTTTTTTAATTTAAATTTTGTAAAGGCAGCCGTTAATTGTTTTATTTAACTTCCTTTATGAAATTTGGGCAAAATGAATGAAATTAATGAACGTGACATTGGCCCGTATGAATAAAAATAAGCAAATACTTATACTTGCAAAATTCAAAGTAAATACTCATAAGTGCTCCTTCGCACTGGGCGACTTAGCAGCGCTGCTAAGCAGAAGGACAGGACGCATTGCAGCGCTGCTAAATAGACCGGTATGAAGGGGCAGTTACGAGTATTTACTTTGAATTTTGCAAGTATAAGCATTTGCTTACTTTTATTCATACGGGCCATTAACATTCTGTTAATAAAACGAAGAATTAGGCGGGAATTGATGGAGATTTCGCGGCTTTACAGATTCTTTTGATCTTAACCCTAACGGTCATAACCAGTATGCGTGTAACCAAAGCGGTGTCTTTCGATAACGTGGACCTTTACCACAAATAAGTGTAGTAAACGATAACATGTGGTAAAACAATTTTGCATTCTGCATCCATCAATTCCCGCCTAATTCTTCGTTTTATTAACAGAATGTTATTGTCACGTTCATTAATTTCATTCATTTTGCCCAAATTTCATAAAGGAAGTTAAATAAAACAAGTAACGCCTGCCTTTACAAAATTTAAATTTAAAAAAAAACAGCTGATCGTATAGCTCAGTATCCGTTAGGGTGAAAATCAAAGGAATCTGTAATATTATTTCAGTATATTACGGTCAACGGTGGTAGAAGTCTGCATATCTTCGTAACGGTAGATGGCGTCGATACTTACCACGCCGTTTTAGTGAAAATGCAAGTTGAAAATTATCGACTGTTATTTTTATAACACTCTAAAATATTGAACTTAAAAAAATATTAGTTTAACTTTTTAAGATCATTATTTTATATTTCTCAAATGTTTAATCTACGACATTTAAGATCTCCTGAAATAAAAAAACTATAAACGTTATTTTGTATATCTTTACAATTTAATTTCCTGAAATGTAAAAACACTACACTTAAATATTTTTATAATCTTAAATTATTTAACTCTACAATTTTCGTTTTTATAACACTCGAACAAATTCAACTTAAATTTTTTTCAATAACATTTAAAGAAACTTTCATACTTGAACTTCATTTTTAGCAGTGTTATTTTTTTGGCGTATCGTCGATCTCTAAATCTTACTTTACATCAAATTTTGTGTTAAGGTTCATTTTTTCATCAACTCTTTATTTTATACGTAGAATAATTTGTATATGTAAATCATATCTTTCAAAATGTAAAAATATTAAACCCGTGTTGTGAATACAAATTTTCTACAAGTGTTATATTTATGATGTTATTTTTGAGAAACAAAATTGTATTCTATGAAACGTTAAGATCTTTTCTTAAGTAATATTATATTTGATGATCCGTGTGCCAAAAGTATGCATTTCAAAGCACCCCAAACGTTTTTCCACAACAGTTAAAAAAATATGTTCATATGTTTTATTTGAACCTATTTTTAACTTAAAGCTTTGCGATATTTATGAAATTTTCAATCGTTTTTATCTTTTCCAATAAATTAAAACACCAACATTTTGTAGTTGGTCAATTTGTGTTGTTTGCAATTATATTCAGCCAAATCCAATTTCTAATAATTTTACAGGTAATACTTTGGAACGCCGTTTTAGTAAAAATGCCAGAAATTTAAAGAATGTTATAAATTTGTATTTAAATATTTTACAACTCACAATTTGTTGAAATGTTCGAATATGATTTAACAATTTTTTAATATGTTTTATGAATGTTGTATAAATTGTTTTTTGATAATTTCATGCCTTTTTACTAAAACGGCATTCCATAGTTCTATTATTGAATTGTGCTGATGTTTGGGTATTAGGATTTTTCAAATCGAATACAAAGCGACGAACTTTTGTTCAATTTATAAACATACTCTTCTTTTTTATATCCAGGGTCGCTGATAAGTCTGGAAACGGTCGATTACCGGGGTAATATAGGTACAAGAAGTTTAATACAAAAGCTTTGGAGTTCGTCAATGGCAGGAATAATTTTAATTATACAGGATTGGTCATAAACGCGTAGAACACCAAATTTTTTTTAATGGAATATCCTGTATATTATTCGATATTTCAGTTCTCAATTTTAAGCAAAATTTGTAAGAAGTATAAAGTAAACAAATCCAATCGTTTCCGAGTTATCGAGTTATCAAAACAAAAGGCTATTGACTACAAGAATACACAAACGTGGAATAAACGTCTTACTTGAATAACACGTTGTATTATTTATAGGGATGGACGAAGTCGATGTGGTGTATACTGTGCCGCCAATGCATGCATAGAGCAAGTAATACAACATGGAGAGGTAGATATTTTTCAAGCCGTCAGGACAGTTCGAAGACATCGTCCGCAGTTGGTGGAAGCTATAGTAAACATTTTCAGATTACGGGTGTAGACAGCATTAACACGTTTTGTTTCAGACTGAATATAAATATTGTTATGATCTCGTCCTGCATTACGTCCTTCATTATTTAAATAAAGATTTAAAAGAAAAAATGATGCACAAATGATAAAAGTGTTGTAGACATATTTTGTATTAACTTTTACTCCAGCACCAATTAAACAATCATACATTTAAAACTACCACTAAGGCAGAAAGTTTTGTTTAAATGTTAGCCAAGCTAAATATAAAAATTGATAAGATACCTATTTTTGCTGTTCATATTTTTATTGTATAGATTTAAATTAATAGTTAATTAAGCGCGCAATTCTTTAATAAGTAGGTACTTAGGTAAATAACCAATGTGATTTAGTACTTCTGTAGAAATAAAGTATTTTACTTACACATTTTTTATATACCTACATTAACACAACTGAACTAAAAACAGAAATCTCCCGTTTTATCAACCAATTTAAAATTCTTTCTTATACATCTCTCCAATATAAACTCCTGAATTTTTTATACGATTTTTGCAAATAATTTGCGTCACACTTTCAAAGCTTTCAAAGTTGACCCGTACTAGCAAAACAATCTGCGCTAAGGCTCTGGTTACGGTGAAAGCGTATTCGCGCGAATTGGAAGCTCACGCGAATACAAGCGAACGAATATACAAACGTGTTACAACTTGTTGACGTGGTTATAAAGTACCTATGCGCATTGATAGCACGAACCTCTCAAATAATACGAATCTAAACATCACCAATTATTTCGCTCGTATTCGCGCGAATACGCTTGCGGTGTAACCACGAGCATAAGCCTAAAGATATTGTCTCGCGGGAGTTGGCGAGGCAGCGTATCCTTCTTTATGTGATATTAGCATTGAATTTATAACTATTAGCACAGACTATAAATCTGTGCTATTTGTATTCGAAGTCTGTAACAAAATGTTGTGTGCTGCCATCTGCATTGCATGGGCGGTACTTCTAAAATATTTACAGCGCCATCTGCGAACCACGAACATGTAATAGGATGAATCAAATTATTAACCTCGGCCATTGTTTAAATACTTTAGGCCTTCTGTTCGTGTGTATAATCCAATAATAAATCTGAATAGAAAGACAACGCAATGCTTTTTGAAGGGTCCACTTTAACGGAGTTTCTCCGTAGGTTGCCCTCTGGGACAAACTCCGCTTATTAAAAGTAACTAAATTTTAATCGAGGTTTTATACCACCTACTCAACTGAATCAAAGTGATTAGATTTCTTTAGATGACGCTACTTTCGCGTACTTATCTCGTAGACTGCGTGGGAGTTATAACAGCAGGTGAAGATCGTATTGCAATATTATCTCTGTATTTACAAACTTATGCTTACGTAATACATGTTATTATTTGCACACCTCTTAGGAAATGACGTCAAAGTTATCAACTTACAAGTAAATCTTGATTCCAACGATCTTACCTTATGTAGACTTTAAGATCGAAATTAAACTTTACTATTATTGTACCTATAGACAATGTTTTGGGATATTTCAGAATATACAATATACTGTCAGTCTCAGTTGTGCGAGCATTTACAGATATTGTTTAATTGCTGTTTCCGTATATAAATGCACAAATAACATGTTTTTGAGACAAAATTTGGAATTAAGTACTTTAAACAACAACATTAAAATTCAAATGAGAGAAGTGCAATATTATATTATGATGTGAAATGAAAGGTTTTTTAAATCGGCTTCATGAAAGAAATTGTATTGCACTTTTACGAAACGAAGACTCGAAAACGCCATGCCGGCACGTTTGCTTCTAAACCTTTTTCTACGTCTCTCTTGTAACATATTTTTGATATTTTTTAAATATTAATAATTACGGCACCTGAAAATACCATAAATATCAAGTACTTCTACAATTATTTATGCAAAATTCGAGTATTAAATCAAAAATCTGTTACAATAGAGGCATAGATGTGTCCTTTATCTTTACATCGGCACCTAACAACACGGTATAGAATCCAATTTACTCAAAATGTTATACTAAGTCCCACACCTAGACACGCTATTCGACCCATATAATTTCTATTGAAGCGCTTTCCTAGTCGTATGCAGAGAACGGCTTAAGTTCTCGAGTTTACGGATCGAATAAGAAATTTCAAAGCTATTATGAATTTCCATAGCAAGAGAAAAGACGCAGTCGTCAATCGCATTCAATGGAATGTTTTTTACCGTCAAAAAATAAATCAAGAGAACATACATTTATCATAGGGTCCGTTCACTTAGCCCCCCATTAGCCCAAAAATGAACCAATTTTTTTTATGTATTGTGCCTCAATTGTGCATTTATGCGCACCGTTTGTGCTTTTTTGGTTTTGGAGATAATCGAAAAAATCAAATGGGGGCTAAGTGAACGCTTAGCCCTCCAAAAAATTAAACTTTTTGATAGTTCATCGACGGTATTGCGTAGTACTTCGATTGTGTTTAATCGTGCTTTCATACTCATCGTTTGTGCCTTTTTGGTTTCGGAGATAATAGGAAAAATCAAATGGGGGGCTAAGCCTGGGGCTAAGTGAACGCTTAGGTCTCATCAAAAGAAACTGATTTGTACAAACTATAGCTTTTCCGGGCGACTCATTTTCGAGATCAGAGGGTGGGGGGGTGGAACTGGTTTTATCCTTCATCATGATACTCTAATGAAAAGAGTCTCAACGAAAGGAATTAATTTCTACCAACCATAGCCCTCCTCCTCAACCTCTTATCGTGATCAGGTATATTCCCTTATACCTCAAGATCGGATTGTCGGAAGAGGGTACTCACACGAACTTATAAATTAAGATGGACCGCTGATCAAACAGTTGCATAGAGGTAGAAATGGCCCTAGCATGGGCTCCGCCATGATGTGCACATTCTAGTTATTTTCTAGGGGAATTTTCCTAGTGCTCAAGTTTTGAGACTATTGCAGCCTTGGAAAATGACATGTGTCACAGTAATTTATTTAGAAAATGTGAGGTTAATGTTGGGTTAATGCTTGTTTATTAGTTGATTTGAATTTCGCGCCATGTGAGTGCACATCATGGCGGCCCCCATGTAGGTGTCATTTGTCAATTCAGCATTAACAGTCCATCTTAATTTATAAGTTCGTGGTACTCACAAAGGGCGATTGAGACGTCTGCAAGAAATATATCAATTAGTGATGTCAAAACAAAAGCTATTTCGGTTAAAAAATGCGCTTTATCTGTACAAGAGTTGTGCACAATTTATACTTGTTTATACTTTTTCAGATTATGTCTTTCATACTGCAGCTTATGACCATACCTTGTGTTATATTGATGATTAACGTTCAGACGATTGAAAATGTCTGAATTCATCTTAACAAAAACTAAAACTTCTAATATATACAGACATGGAAAGGTAAGGATGTCATTTAAAGTTGGTTATACAGGGTGAAAATTGGGTAATAGAGGGCCGAGGGGTTCAAGATAAGCACTTTTTTTCAAATAAACCGAGGGTCAAACGTGTTTCGTTTGGGAGCCACTCCCAAAGAAGTGGTGAAATTTGGAGTTCTTTAATTTTTTTCTCAGCAATCACCAGTTACTTTTGTGTTGTCTTACTGGAAGAAAGGGCAGCAACAAACTGCTCAACGCAAACTATATTAATTGGCACACAAACATAATTATTAATATTATAGAAAACATGTAAGTAAACAAGCGACAGCACTATTGCCGTACCGCGCGGTCGCTGCCGTTCTCCGTGACGTGCCCTTCATTCTTCAATCGCTTCCCTAATAATCTGGATGCCAAACTGGGATTTTTGGCTTAACCTGGAAGTGAGGTACGGTGAAGGTTTTTTGACGGTTTTTTGTTCGTAAGGATGTCTACTTTGAGAATGCCACCTTGACACCCTTGAGCATTTTGAGAAATTCAAGATGGCGGCCAAAAAAATACAAAAATTAAAGTTTTAAAAAATATGGGCATATAACACATCGATTTTAGGGTTTTTAAGCCTTCTGAATTTAAATTTTTAGTTAAAAATATTTTTGGGGGCGTTTTGGCGGATTGGGGTGGTGTTTTTAAGGGGTTGGTTTTTATATTTTTTCAATATTAACTTGTCGTACATCGATTTATATGTTTTTATGGATAAGGATCCCGAATTCCATATCAAAATGGAGGTACAGCAAGTTATTCAATGTTAAAAAAGTAGAACGACGCCGACAGACGGCCCGAAAATAACATAAAACGCACGGTACGCCTCGCCCGCGCTGCACGACATCATTTTAATAAAAAGATAATAATTATAACAAGTGCAATACGTCTTTTTATAGGTTTCTTGGGGTGGAGATTACAATTTTGATGTCAAAGTATGATTTTTGAATAAATCCTAGAAAGATATACAAGATAGCGTCAAAATTATTATCTTTTTATTAAAATGATGTCGTGCAGCGCGGGCGAGGCGTACCGCGCGTTTTATGTTATTTTCGGGCCGTCTGTCGGCGTCGTTCTACTTTTTTAACATTGAATAACTTGCTGTACCTCCATTTTGATATGGAATTCGGGATCCTTATCCATAAAAAACATATAAATCGATGTACGACACGTTAATATTGAAAAAATATAAAAACCCACCCCTTAAAAACACCCCCCACTCCTCCAAAATGCCCCCAAAAACATTTTTAACTAAAAATTTAAATTCAGAAAACTTCAAAACCCTAAAATCGATGTGCTACATGCCCATATTTTTAAAAAATTTAATTTTTGTATTTTTTGCAGACATTTTTGGGCGGATTCTTAAAATAGACCTACTTAGTGACCTAAAACCGCAAAAAAATTTTCACCGTACCTGAAACAATCACTACACAACAGTTACAAAGATGAGTGACACGTTTTTAATTAGGTTTTCGGGTATGCCCTTTCCGATTTTGAAAAAAATTTCAAAATTCCTATCACGGAAGGGCGCACCCCTGCTTCGACGAAATTTGGTGCCTGGCGGTTTTTGAACATAAAAATCACGAATCTGGAATTAGTTTTTGAAAATTCGAAAAAAAAGTTCCACTGCAATTCTTGGCCGGACAACGAAAATGGAGAGAATTCCACGAAATTGGTTGTGTACATACTGGATGAGTTAAGGAACAAAATTTTAAAATAACTTTTCAAACAAAAGTTATAGGTACTCGTTTGGAGAATGGGCCTTGGGGTTACAAAGTGTCTCTCGCCTACTACTATAGTGAATGATCTAATTTCGTATGTAGTTAGTTGAAAATGTCACAAATAACAAAAAAATAACGATTTAAGTTGCCCCCATTTGATTTGTCCTATTATCTCCAAAACCAAAAAGGCACAAACGGTGCGAATAAATGCACTATTGAGCACAAATGATTATTGAGGCACAATACGTAAAAAAAATTAGTTCATTTTTGGCTAAGTGAACGGACCCTTTATCATATTATCATAGCATATTGTTGTCTAATTATCTTGTATCCAATAATTGACTTTTTACGTTCCGCAACAACGCTGTTATTATTATTGAATTAAGAACTTATAACTTGTTAAAAAATTAAGTCAGATATTCATCTGAAAACTATATTTAGACGATCGTTGTATCAAAGGTATCCAGTTACCGACGTGCGTAAGTTTATCAATGGCATGATGTCACCGTAGTCAAAACATTCTCTCTCACCTCTCTACTCATTTTGAAGTGAGTATCTCGGCTATATTGTATGAATTAAAAAATGTTGAAGAGTTTCCTTTAATCACGTTTTGTTACTTGCCGTACGATACCAGCACATTCTAGATAAAGAATACTGGCCACCTTTTCTCCTATCTCACTGACCTTCTATTCAGATTTATTATTCAATGGTAGTAGTAATTATCCCAGTTGCGATCAATTCTGTTCTGTAGCTTTTAGAAAACTTTCGCTTCAAGTTGTGTAGCTAAATTTTGATTTTTATGTCACTGGCAGCGTGGTCACTGCAAGATCGATTAAAAAAAACTTTGTGTATAAAAAACGACTTCGCGAGCGATCTCGTTTACCTTCAGAAGAAGAGAAGTCGTTACACGGTTTACTTGTGAAAAAACATACATGGGAAATTTTTTACTTGACTTTTGTCTACCTTTTAAGGGATTTAATTTCGGCTATGTCTGAAAGGTTCCCTAACGTTCCCTTTGTGATTTTCTTACAAAGCTTGAGTGTCACAGTTACCGGATATATTGTACGCCCGTATAGGTATGTGCCATATTTGCTGAATACTTCCATTAACATTGCATATTTTTAGGACCCCTTTTCTTCTCTTTTGTTTTCTGTTTACTTTATTTTTTACATTGGGCTTTACGATATGGACGTCCTTGATAAATACGCAGAATTTAACTGTCACGCCTCTTGGAAAAGTACTTCACCGCCATCTTCTGATTGAAGACTTCAAGTGATATATATTATTCGTGATCTTCTTAGAAAATATTGGACCCAAAGGTTTACTTAATGTTTCGGCTAACTGCAAGGATTACCGATATCCTTTTGGAAGATTATTTTAACAATTAAACTGCCTCGATACACTTGACGATTTCACCGTTCCGACACCGATTTGATATCTATACAGGGTGACAATTTGAAAACTTACCACCCCCCATATCTTAGTAAATAAACGAGATATTTAAAAAAAATCAAAATCCGTTTCGGTAATTCGGAGGGGGAATCACAATGACATAGTTGGCGACGCACCCCCTCCAACCCCCTGCGCCCCAGCCACCCCAACTTTTAAATCCTAAATAGTGACCCCCCATGTGTGGTATGTCGTTGGAAAGCTCTGAAAAAATGCTTTCCAACCATACCAAATAGCATTACATTTAGGTTAGTAATTATCGTGCAAATCAAAAAATAAACTAATATGATACATTTGAAATCTGTCGTATTTAAAACGCAATCGGCGAACATAGACGAACTAAGACAGAGAATAATTCAAGAATGTCGAAATATTGCCAAACCAACATTTGAAAAGGTTCGACAAGAGTTTGAGAATCGATTATAACTGGCGATCAAAAATGAGTTCCTGTCGAGTCGGCTTTGGAAGTTCAAGTTAAATACGATTTTCCATGTTTATTTTTTGATTTGCACGATTATTACTAACCTAAATGTAATGCTATTTGGTATGGTTGGAAAGCATTTTTTCAGAGCTTTCCAACGACGTATCACACATGGGGGGTCACTATTTAAGATTTAAAAGTTGGGGTGACTGGGGCGCAGGGGGTTGGAGGGGGTGGGTCGCCAACTATGTCATTGTGATTCCCCCTCCGAATTACCGAAACGGATTTTGATTTTTTTAAATATCTCGTTTATTTACTAAGATATGGGGGGTGGTAAGTTTTCAAATTGTCACCCTGTATATTACGTTACGTGGCAAAAAGTGCGCTCGTTATAATTTATTTACGTCTCAAATCAATTAGTTCACTTTTGTTGTACAGTTGTAGTTATTTTTTGAGACAACACGGAGTTTTATTGGTTGAGTTCGTCAGAGAATCTAGACGCTGTTTCAGATATTAGTAAGAGGCTCATCAAAATTCCATAGAAGGCTCTTTAAAAGTTCATTGGAAATTACTTAGTTCTTCACAAATGCTTTAGAAGTTTTCATTTCTAAACATTTTTGGTCGTTACGGCTGGCGTACTTTAGTGACCTTTAGAGATCATTCATCATTTTCTTTCGGTTATTATATTTTACAATTCAGAATTCAGAAATGATCAATATTCTTTTCACCTGTTTTTTATCCTTACAGAATGTGCAGAGGGTGTTCAGTTACAGACCTTTTCAAACCTTCACCAGAGATTATAATTGAAAGACTGAAAATTCCTCTAGGATTCTTGAGACCTTTATCAAGTATTTTAAAAGATCACTATGAATCTAGCAAACTAACTGTTTCATTGATCTCTAAGAATCTAGTGGAAGAATTTGTGACGAATATTTTAGGAACCTCTACAATCCATCTCTGTGAAAACCCACAATCTCTAAAGAATAGTTGAAGAATCCCCTATGAAGCAATAAAGATTGTATCAAGTATATTTTTGCAGACTCTGAGAAATCCTTGAAGATTTTCCCAGAGGTGCTAGTATGAATACCAGAAAAGATCTGAAGGATTTTGCAAAAGGTTCTGATTGCCTTTGAAGAAAATGTCTATTTCAAAAATTATTATTATTATGTGGAACTGTCCTAAGGCAAGTAGAAGCGGGTTCTCCAATTTCCTCTATCCTGAACCTCCTGTTTCATCTGATAATAACTATTCCTTCCCATTATATTTCTGAGTAGTTCAGTTTCTGGTCTTCCCCTCCTAGCATTATCCTTCTAATCAAACAGTCTCGCCTCAAATGTACTTAAGTTGGCTTTCCTTCAGCCTTAGTTCTTTTGGTTTCTCTTTGTAGTAAAACTGACTCTTTTGCATATTCAAATATTATTTTTCTAAAATGTCGATTCTCTCCTTGTTTAATCTGAAGATTCAAGTTTAACTGTTGTGCTTTAAAAGATCTTCTCCACTGCTTCTTCTTCACCTTCTTATATTTCCCATTTAACTTGTAATTCTTAAATTAATCTTTTCTTCTGAATTCCCCTTGACTCGTTTGATTTCTGATTCTTCATTTTCACTTGTTATTCCTTCATCTCCTGGTCTAAATCCTTATAGAACTAACTGGTCCACCAACTACGTTAATTTGACTGCTGGTATCCTCAAAAAATCTCGTTTGACCCCCTCAAGCACTCTATTTGTAATGGGTTTGATTATTTCTTCATGTTGGGTTTTGATGTTTCTGGTCGTTTAATATTAGTGAATTTGGATTTGTATTTGGATAAAACCCTGGATAAAACTTTTTTGATATTTATGGGGTTGGTTTGTTCCCTTCGTTGTTCCTGAATCAGCGGGACTACTGATCCAACTCCTACTCGTTTTCTTGGTATTCTATTTCCTTCTTCCGCCTCCGTGTGCCTTTTCTTGTCTTCTTTCATAATCTTGTCTATGGTCTCTCTAGCTTGGTTTTCATGGTTTCTGTTATTTTGCTGATAATTGTTTCCGTTTTGGCTTCGTTGATCTAGATCTCTTCTTTCATAATGTTGTCTTTTGTCTCTCCTATCTTGATTTTCTCGGTTTTGATTATCTCGTTGATTATTTCTTCAAAATTCTGGGCTGTTTTTTTCTCCGGACCCAATAAAGTTATTTTCCAGGGAACTGTCTTGTCAACGCATTGACCAGTTGTTTTTCACTGTTTCTCTCCTACCCATTACCATACGTGGTCCACATAATTTCTTCTCCTAAAATCATAATTGTGGTGTTGCTAATCTTGGCCGCCTTATTTTATCTTGAGTCTGTTCCGACCAAAATTGCTTGATTACGCTATTGACTGTCTGTTCAGCGATTTTCCACCGCCTTCATAAAATTGATGGAATGACAAATAATGGCTACACTTCCAGCTCGTTTCAGTGACGATCCATCGAACTTCCAAGTCGTGGTGTCGTCAGTAAATCTTAAGTGCACCAGTTTCAAAGAAACTTGTAGCCCAACCTTAAATATTGTATTTCAATGTCATCCGAGGTCACTGACCCCATTAATTTTCAAGGGCATCCAAGGCCCTCCCCCCTCTCCATTAATTTTCAAGGTCGTTGACCTCATAAATTTCCAAGGTCGTCCGAAGTCATTGACCCCACTTTTTTGTTATCAAATTACATTTTCAAGATCATCCGTGGTCATTGACCCTCATAAATTGCCAGGGTCTTGGCCCCGTGTTGTTGCGGTATCAAATTACATTTTCAAGGTCATCCGAGGTGACTGCCCCAATGGTATTACTTATTACATTTACGAGGTTAATTATACTTACTTAACTTACAGGATTGGAAAATTACTTGACCGATGTCACGATTGACGCATTAAGTCTGCACCTTTCTGCTTCATGAGACAATTTCCTATCATTCCTTTAAGTTATCCTCTTTTGATCTGGGAAACACCAAGACAGTAGGTTTCAGTAGACTCCACTTACATATATACTGTAACGTTAAGCCTGAACTTTTGAACTTTTATCATTTGAGACTCACCACTTGGAAGGTACTGGTCAGCACCTTTGGCCTAGAAGTTTTTTACTTTTCAGTGTAAACTTTTGCGGGTGAAGAAAATCCTAACTCCAATATAAATGCTATACGGCCGAAAGGAACTTTGAAAGTTGACTTATTCGCATCTTTCTCCTTACTACAAAGTATTATCAGAATGAAGGTGTAGAAAATACGGCACTACCGGTGTAAAATGTCGAAGAAAAGCTCATATGAGTGGCAGAGTATAACATTACTTTACAGCTTGGTAATGTAACCGTCAGGCTTCTTGCCTAATAGAGTTTTTTTGTCACAGCGTAATATATAAGATTATATGTTGACAAACTAAAATCATTCCGAGATTTAAAAAAAACTTTAAGAAATATGAGTTCTATTCACGAAAAGAACGCTTGAATTGCAGATAAAGAAAAGTTGGCAGAAGTTATGCCGCATATCCCAAAAATCGATACGCGGGCATATAAAGAAAGCTTTCGCCCACACAGTCTATACGCTTCTGCTTACCAAACCGGCTAACGAATCCGAAAAGTTACTATAGACATCTCGAAAATAGGATGAATTAGAAATTTGGATTAATTCCAAACATTCAATTTGGACATCGGAGAAATGGTCAATACGGGGTACCCTTTTACAAAATGCCTAAAGGCTATACACGCGCACTTCTATTAAGGAGCAATCCGACATCCAATTATCCTTTCTTATTTGGGATGCGGAACGGTTCAAATTATAAATTGTCAACTGAAATTTAATTAACGCTTTATTATCGACCTAACTCGGTTATCTGTCTACGGTTGATCTAAAAATGGCACGATTCCCGCTTCAATGCACCAAGGAATATAAAAACTGACAGCGTCACGCATAGAGTTTCCAAAGTTCTCCTTAAAAATCTAATTTATATGAAGACAGTTACGGAAGTTTAGAGAACTTCCTGTCGAATGACGTTCACATCTATTTGCTGTTCCTTTCAAATTTGCTCTCATTACCGTTTATATTTCGCTGTGGCACAAAGTCAACATTAAATACTTACTCGGCAAATATTTCTATGTAAGTACAAAATGGGATAGCTCATGGTGAAAATTTTGGTTAGTAATACAAACTTGTAGTTTGAATTGTAAACTAGGTACAAAACCGCACGAGTTGGGTTAGTTAGTAGGATGGAAACTTGATGCCACATAATAAGCATCTAGTTTTTGTGGTTTAATCAACTATAGAGTTGTAGACACAGTATGATAAACAGCTTGAATGCCTATCTCATTTTCAGAGGTAATTATATAATTATCAACCTACTTCAGCAAAGGTCTCGGAAATGTTAATTTTCGACAGAATCTCTAAATACTAAAACTGAAGCAAAGTTTTTGCAATGACTGATGACGATTAATGGCTTTCTTCATCAGAAAGTAAGGGTATAGCAAATGAAGTCCTGAAGGGACGCTGTTAATTCGGTTGCGAACTTAATAATTTACGAGAGAATGAGGAATTCAATGAAAATTCAACTGTTATTGTAATTAGTGAAACTCTGTAATTAAATATGTAAATAATTAGTTTAACGACTATCACAGTTAATCTCACTCTGGACAATGTAAAATTAGAAAACTTTAGAGCGAAAGCTTAATACTTTATGTACCATATTCAAAGTACTAATGCTCTCAGTTAGATGTTTGCATTAAGATTTCGAAATTTTCTTATCGTATGCGTCATTTAACACAATCACTCAGTTGGGGTCACTACAGCACACTACAATGGCTCGTGAGATCTGTATGTCGTTTGATCTCTCCTAACGACGCGAATGAAACAATCACAGCCACGTTCTTGTTTACAATTTTTTCCTAAAAAAACTGGTAACGCTTCAGAGATTTTTTCAAACAGTTTAGAGCACCTAAGATTACTCGTGAAATTAGCTGCGAAATAATCGCATTTATGTGAAAATAAAATGACCACGCACAAATAGTTTATCGAAAATGCACGCGTTGTTATCACGTTAATTTCCGGCCATACCTTTGCTCACGTTCGTTATGAAGCGCTATAAATATTTTTTACATTTTCCTATGTTAAATAAAATATAAATTTCAAACAACATGATAGCAACCATTAAATTACTGATAAAAATTCACAATGTACAATACAAAAAACTAAACATTACTTATTTATTTATTTATTTATTATCCCTCTCTTGTTCTGGGCCCTCAACAGGCTTGCACCCAATTACAGAGTGACCCGCATACCGCTTTTTAGGTGCCTCTGCAGAAGGTCTTAAGTTGTTCTATAGTACTCCGGTATTTACCCTACGGATTAGGAAAACTGCAGGAAAATCTAATTCGGAGTAGCCGGCAGAATGGTCGAAACTGGTCTAAGGTAATTCCCATCTCTGCCACAGACAAAAAATTCACTTCAACCCAGGTTCGAACACCCGATTCCGGATTTATAGTCCAACGCCCTACCACTGAACCATCAATGCGGTATTACACTGACCATTAAATAAAATCCTGAAATTTCATGTTCAGTGGACAAAGTGTTCCTCAGCTCCTAACCTAAATTAACAGTTACAGCACGTAAATTTTCAACTAAAGACCTACAGAAACGAGACCTCCCTGGAGTGTACACAACAATATAAATATTATATGTCGTTGTAATCGTCGATGTAATATTGGCTCTTTGATGGTGGAAAAACTCCCTTTACTGATACTTAAACACCAGAAAGGTTTCACATAAGCGATAACTGCTCGATTAACACAACATTCCGGCTAAATCCTTCGTAAGATTTACTTTAATTAGAATTAAACTTTCACTTTAAACGGCGCAATAAAAATCTCTTGGAACACTCAACCAGCTTTCCTCTACAACACTTTACAATTGGCAAGACGGACTCTCTTGTACACTCAAATAAGGCAACAGTGCCGAACGCCAAAACAAGATGGTTACGTTTAAATGTGTACCAAAAAACTCAACAATGATTAACGTCCACCACCAAAAAGCCACCATTCACGTCTTCCTGTCCTATTTAAAACATTATTCCCTCCATCAGTTTCCGCCTCTCCATTACTTGAATTTGCGTCTTCCAAATTTAGCACCCTTATCGATGAATCCTGCTTATCTTCAAACTAATTGTCTTACGCAGCGATAAAAATATATTATCAAATCGCCGGGATTTAAATGAGATAACTAACAAAACATTCATGCAAATATTTCCAAATGTTCTTATCTTTCTAAATTACGAATAAAAATACAACGCGATTATCTAAACAAAATTAAGCAACAAATTGACATTGACCCCAAATTCGAAAAACATGATCGAAGTTGTGTTCATTCTAAATAAACAACTACATTTACCGTTACAAAAATATTTGAAATTTAAGACATACATGGTGACCTTATTATGAAAGCAAATAAAACGTCTGCATGAAGTAGTTTGGCCCAAAACATATCGATTAGGTAAAAAAAAAGATGTTTAGATTCAATCCTGGATTCAATGTATAATGTATATAACTTTACTGGGTAATCGGGTGAAATAAATTAAATGAATTGAACTGGATAGATGGAAAAATTCGTTATTACAGTCAAACATACATAAATAAATATATTGAAGAAACCTACTTCGATTTATATACTTTATCTAAGAAGAATGTTAATTTTACGACCTTGTTATGGAAAATACCTCTCTAAAACAAAAGTTGGTCCTATATTCATTTTATTGTGTGGAAGTTGATTTACTGACAATTGAGTTTTAAAGAGGCTCCTCTGTAATCAATCCGCTCCACTTAAATGTTTTTTTTAGAATTGCTGCATTTATAGATTAACAGATTATTATCAAGAGTGGGTACATGTATGCAATAATACAAGGAACGTGTGTACTGAAAGATGTGCATTTTCTCTTAATCGCAATTACAACCGGCAAGCAGTAAAACGACATTGTTTTTTACGTCAAAGCAAGTTATTCTTTCCACATATTGTGTTAATAGAACCCCCAAATAATAGGTTAAACCCTATCTCTTCCCAATACTACCCAAATTAGATCTACCTACAACAACTTCAATGCTCATCAAACCCCAGAGACGAAAAGAAAAGATAAAATAATCACTTACTTTTCATTGCATGACCTTGACGTTGTGGTGACTTGTTTTTGTTCAATTATTGTTAATTTATTGTTGGTTCTGATGATGATCTTCAGTGCAATAAAAAAAACCATCCAGGTTGCCCTTCAAGGTTATAACGCCAAATATGAAGGAAGACTGCACAAGTGCACAAGTCTATTTTATATTCCCAGGGGAGCCTGTCCAGGTAGCACTTAGGCAAACTAAAGGCCCATTGTCCCTACCCTACTTTCTTTCGAAACTAACTGCAGAGCCCGTTTCTCTCAATAAGGATAGGACCCTATTTAGCCTAAGTTGCTTCAGCCTCCCAGGTTCCAGATAGCTGTCGCCAAGGAGATGATGCGAGACAGTGACAGATCACATGGTCATATTGATTTTGATCAAAATATGTCAAAATCGTTATTTATGCACCAAGATCGTTGGGAAAAAGACTAGGGGCATTATCTCAATGACCAAAACATGAATTTGATCTATTTTTGGCGACCACATGGATTTTGATCAAAACATGTCAAAATCGTTATTTATGCACCCAAGATCGTTGGTATCATAATTAATAGCATTATCTCAATGGCCATGAAATTTGATGAATTTTTGTTAACTATATAAAATGTATTTTGGAAGATTAAAATAAATTTGTATTTTGTAATTAAAATAAATTGTCGTTAAAAGTGATTGTAATTCTGATGATCCTTTCATATTTCGTTGTATCGGTTTTTTGAAAAGAAAATATTTGATTTGGCCCCGGTCGTAAATAAAATATACCCGAGGGGAAGAGGTGAGGGCAGTTAAGACGTATTGATGGTGGTGTAACACCTGCATGAAAATGAAGTCTTGCTAGAAATCGCGTTCAACGTGAGCGACGTTTGCGATTAATCCGTTCGAAAATCTGTCAAGTAACATATTCAATTGCTGTGAAACGATGCATGTAATTTATTGCCATTTCAATTATTAAACAAAACTATTAAATCAGAACTATTTTGAAGAAGTATACCCGCAGTTCCGGATTAAAATCCTTGAATTGGATGGCTACTGCACAACAATAGAATTAATTAGGAAACTTTTCTTACGTAATGGAAAAAATATTTATCTCAATAAAGGCTTGCATTAACTAAATGAAAATATAGAACGACGTATATGCGTGTGTGTCTTATATCAATCACCAATATAACCGTCAACCGTAATAAAGTGTCACCTTTGCTTTATTGTCATTGCAAGTCTTAAATGCACAAACACATACGTTCCAATTCATCGAACGAGAAAAGTTACGGGTGGATAATCTTTCGTTCAGATCTACAGTTTCAACTTATCTAAAAAATTACTATCATGCAATTTTGTTCGTCGAACGACGAAACGGCCTTGGGGATTACGCACACGCCTAAATAAAAAGTGGAAAGGAATACGGAAATCTTTCAATAATCTCTCGTCGAACCAATATTTAGACACTCAGTTAAGTAAGCTTCCAAGAAGTTAAGATCGGGTAAATAAGGGCAAAAAAGAACGTAAGCGATAGATTGAATATTCAACGGTTTTTCTTTGGGTGCGTTTTAAGATTACATCTCATCATTGCCTCTACCCTTAACGCACCAACTCAAAATTACTTTATTTAACTATTGTATCAATTCAATCTTTGTGTAGAGTTTTTTTTGTAAAATTGCGCCAGTTTATGTAGGTAAATCTCATAGCATCTTGCCTTTTTGTTGACAATGCGATCGATCACCTAAATCACGCGAGAACTTATAAAAATAAATGAAAAAGTATAGTTATGAGAACATCAGCTTCTATTTTGTAGAAAATTGGGAACATAAAAAGTCTGGCAATCAAAAATACCATACCATTATTCCAAAATATATACATAAGAAAAAGATATAAAGAAGTATATTCAAGTTGGAACATCTTCAACTAAAATGGAAGATGGATTTAACTTAAATCCACGAAAAATACGAGGCTTTTCTTTTTATGTCTAAAGCAGTTGAAGTTTTATGAAACTTTTTCCGATATACATGAAATGCTTATTAAATTAAGGTGAATAGTTTCCGTCCTGTAAAAAGTTTTAACTACCCTCACGGCGCGTATTGTTTCTCGGCGCTTGAGGCACTCATTAAAGCATTTCCTGGATAGGTCACGTAATTATGTTGAAGTAACACCGACCGATTGGAATGTCAAGGACGTGAAAGAGATAAAATCTACAAGTAAACAAAACAATTATCTAAATGCTAACAACTGCGCTCGTTTTTTAGTTCAACAACTCCTATGATTGGTTTATGTATAACTGCTGCGAAACCCATTATTTAACTTTCGCAAAACAATTTTATCTTTTTCCAGTAATAAAAGAAATGCCGTCTCGTCGTTAACCCAACAAAATTTAGTACGCGCCTCAGATCTATAGATTTAATTTTATATTCACGTAGAATGAAAACTTTTTCGATTCCGTTTTCAACTGCTGATGATGGTATGAGGTGATTTGTTGCTATTTACCAAAAAATGCCACTACCATTTCCGGCTAACGTATAGGTTCGCACTAAATTTTCTATAGTAGCATCACTTTTAGTTTTTCTAGCGTTATTATTCGTTGCGGGGCAGTTGCACAGACCAAATGGCATAACCGTAAATTGCCATAAACCCGTCTCTATGTTAAATCCTGTCGTTTGTCGATGATCAGGATCCAAACCAACGTGCCATTAGCCGCTCTTCATATCAAAGGTGAACCCAGGTTACCTAGGGGTGAATCAGTGTATTTACCGTGTCTAATACCATCTTTGACCCTATGGTTGATTCTTAAGTGTCTCATGTCTCCGGAGCATAACCCTGGTAGGTCGTAGGGAGATCGCTGCTTTTCATCGACCCGTTCTAGTTTTCCTGATTATTGCTCACTGTACTGTCGGGGCAATTTCTTCTAATTTTTCTATTTTTACCACAGCCATCGCAGTCTTCGTCGTTTTTTCTATTGCTGCTCTAACTGTTCCAATTTTTTTTCACCAACTCTTCTATATTTTCGTGTTTTTCATCTGTGAGAGAACTTGGAGGAAAATCTGAAGAGAAGGAGGCAGGCAGTCGAGGATGGAAGACTCGGGATGCACGGAGTCCATGTGGATTGGAGGAGAGCGCAATCCTACTAGAACAGAGATTACTTAGAACTGGAGAGTTCAAATACTTCGGCTCCTACGTTACTTGACAAAGGGAAAAGGGATAGGGAAATTGACCACAAAATTCATGCAGAGACCTGGTCGATAAAGCAGACCCACGAAAGAATTTGGCGGTGGCCGAAGGATGTTAAGGTGGACGATCAGAAACACTAGGAGAGATAGAATTCGGTATGATATAATAAGGGGGATGGGTCTCAAGGAAGAGGGGTATGTTGGTAGAAGAGCAAGCAGGAAGCAGATGGAGAGGAGGAGATGACGAGGAACACCAAAGAGAAGGTGGAAGGACTGTATCTCGGAGGACTGGATGAAGACGATGTCTAGGGCAGTAGTGAGTGGAGGAGGAGAGTCGGGAACAGCGACCTCAAAGGGAAGAGAGAGATGAAGAAGGTTATAAAGTGTGCATAAAAAAGGTGAATCAACACCATAATTCTATATACAGGCTGTTTCAATTTCGAGAGCCACCATGGGGTTTCAGCCAAGGCTGCTCTACCAACCCAACCCACTATACATTTACAAATATCCATGCCATGCCAACTTTAACTTAACGCGCCACACGGGCCGGCTTTTTAATACTGTTAAAATATCTTCTTTTTTGCCTAGAAAACTTTGTCTTGGGTAGTGTACGTACGTAGTTTCTTGCGTTTTTACGAATGAATAGCGCTAGTTCTTATTAAAAGATACTGATCTTTATGTTTTTGAAATTAGAAAACAATTCTCGATCAAATGACACAAAAAGTAAAAATGACTCTCATAAGAAAAAAACAGGGAAAAAACAAAGTTGCTGATGGTTGATTGGAGACGAAACGTCAAACTTAAAATTTAAAAGTAGCATCTTGTAGAGGGAAAAAAGTGGTCTTAATAATTTGTCATTTATTTTGAAATATCTTTTAAATAACTTCAGTAAAAAATGAAAACGATTTTGCAAAATTTTGCCGTGGCCAGAAATCAATATATTCGGAAGATGGCATTTAGAATTCCACGCGTTCTACCTTGCGTTTTCATCTGTTTTTTTTTTTAAATTGACGTGTACTTCGATACGGCTTACGAAAGAAAGAGAAATATGAGAATCGACATCCACAAATCAAGCATTTCATATTTGGTACCACATAAACTTGCATGTTTGGGCTCTATCGATTAGTATGAAACTGTTTTCGGTCTTGTTAATTATGATGATTCACTCCTTCTTTCCACCAATGTATTTCCTATAATATTCTGAGATAGCTTTTTTCTTATTACGAACACCTTTACATTTATTTTCGATTAAAGAATTCCTTCAATGTAATGTGTTGTACCCTAATCCCTTAAATATCGTCTTACACCAAAGCTGCTTTCCAGCAAGCTTCATAAATTTAAATACTTCTTTATATTTATCATTATAATTATACGTTCACGTAACCAATCGTCTTAATGTTACACAAAACGTAGGGAAACCTTCATCTGGAGGGAAGTTACTTTTTTGCATCATTAAATCGACAAAGTTAATGGAAACATTTAATTTCATCCCCTTAACGTGCGCATGATTTCGTCTGAAATTTATGAAGAATGAGTTTTCTCAACTTCATTTTTGTAGAAATTTCATTTAGCGCTGAAGGGGATGCTTGAGATCGATGTGAATGTATGAAATGGCGAATAAGTCTATAATTGCGTTTACGAATTTGTTTTTTTTTTTCTTTAATTGAAAAACGGTATAATTTATATATAAGAAAGCTTATTCAATTGACTGCATCTTGTCGCAAAGGAAAGGTACAATATTCTTTTATTGTCTTTGAAAATTTCCAGTAGAGTGATCAACTTCAATTTGCAGGAAATTACTTCGTATTTATTGTACCGTACATTGCATAATGAAGCCCATGTATTGATAGCGTTTATTTTTATTTATATTCAGAATGTACCTACGCATTTCGGTTTGGCGAGTGTTTAATAATGCTCGTACGAAAACATGCAAGCGAGCCGAGCAGACTTTCAAAGACCATCTAAAATGATATATTGGCGCTCTAATTCCAGTATTTTTGTCCCAAATCAAAACTTGTGAAATTCGAGGATAGAAATAGCGCGGCAATATTTTTTATTATATGAAATGACAAAATTTATTGCTTGACGTCTTAAACGAGTTTTTACGTTTTTTTGAAAAAGATGCCATTAGTTTGCCGTGAGCGTTATATAAGGCACTATCGAAATTTTCCCGAACATATTGAATGCTTGTTACACCACGTCAACGTGAACAAGCAAGTCGATCCTGTCAATTTCCTCTTTGGTGTGATGGAATTGCTTTTCATAATTTATTGCAGTTAAATATTTAATACCGATTTGAACTGAGTAAATGAGGATCCGCTGTTTCGATTTGTACTCCCCTACGCAAAACCAAAGCGGAAGTAAGTTTGCCAATAGCACATTTTGAGCTATTCCTTTAGACAAGGCGAAACAAATTAATGTGTCGATGAGTGCGACAGTGTCCAGTTAAGCATTTGTTTCTATTGCGACGGACTTTGGTAGTAAGTCTACGCACAAGTGGCATGAAAAATAACTAATATAATTAGCAGAACAAAGATTGCACTTTAGTTAAAAGAAAAGTAAATAAATGTACAAATTATTATAAACAAATAACACCAGCGGGCGAAAATAGAGGCAATCGGCGGCAACTTGGATGTGATTTCGGCGAAACGGACGGACGGGCGCGAGCGCCACCAAGGGATGCAGCCTTGCCGCTTGTCAAGATAGTAGCGGTCTGCCAAGCGGCCTCGGGTAATCAGCTGGAGAAAACGGTCTAGTTCAGGGATACAACATCGGCAGTGGGAAATTCCAGCCAGTCGATGTATTCGGTTGATACTGCCCAAAAATTAAAACTCATTCAATTAATTGTTTGACTTGGAATCGCCTTAAAAATCTGTAGGTAATTGGTCTTCAAAATGTTAAATTAATTAAGAGCGCATCTTTTAAGGCCACTCGTGTCCTAATCGGATGCTGTTAGCTGCAACTCATTTAATTGGAAACGGTTAAATATACTTAACTAATGGCCGTTTGCACTGACAAATTTAAGCGAACTTAGCTTGTGCGTGGCTTAAAACCCATGGAAACGATTATTAAAACAATGATTCCCATGGATTTTAAGCTACGTTTAAGCTAAGCTCCGCTTAAATTTGTCGGTGCAAACGGCCATTTGAAGCAGCCTTTCTTTTGGAATTTATGAAAAATTGTATCAGTCGCCATCGTTTTTAAGGGCATTTATGGGTCTCAATTCTTGTCGTACATTAGTCGGTAGAAGTGCAATGGGACCTCGATGGGAGCATTTCTCGTACAGAGCGCTAGTGTCTTGCAGTTTAGTTTTATCGAGCAAATACGCATTTCTGTAAGTAATTACAGGTTGTCTTCTGTGTACGTATCCTAAGTTCAATGACCAAAACAAAATCATTTCGACTTGTTCTAATCGTCACAGCTGCCAGTAACTGAAGAAATAATTCGTGTGGGGCAATTGCTCGGATTAACAAATTTCTTCATACTCTTCAAATTTGCTCATTTCTACTGATTCTTGATATTCTTTAATTTTCTGGGTTTTTCCATTTCTTCAGATATCTAGATTATTCAACTCTTTCTGGGTCTTCAGTTTACCAAATTCTTCAGGTGCTTTTTACGTTCTTCGCGGTGTTTAAACTCTTCAGATTCCTCGGATCCTTTGGGTTTTCAGGATCCTTCCTTTGGGATTCTTCAGATTTAATTCGTGGGATTCTTCAAATTCTACGGATTCTTCAGATTCTTCGGATCCTTTAGGTTTTTAGGATCCTTCTTCAGTTTCTTCTGATTCTTCGAATTCTTCTGATTCTTCGAATTCTTCGGATTCTTCGGATGCTCGGATTTTTGGGCTTTTAGGATCCTTGCTTGGGATTTTTCAGATTTAAGTCGTGGGATTCTTCAAATTCTTCGGATTCTTAAGATTCTTCAGATTCTTCAGATTCTTCAGATTGTTCAGATTGTTCAGATTCTTCAGATTCTTCAGATTCTTCAGATTAATAATAATAATAATAATAATAATAATTTCAAGGCGATTCTTTAAGTCCGCTCTGGTTTTGTCTTGCTCTTAATCCACTTTCATATTTGTTAAACACTACTAACTTTGGGTACAATATTAAACACAACCACGAAATACATCACAACATTACACACCTGTTTTACATGGACGATCTTAAATTATACTCTTCCACAAGCATAAAACTTAATCACCTTCTACACATTACCGAAACATTCTCACGTGACATACAAATGGACTTTGGAATCGATAAATGTAAAACACAACACATCACAGCTGGTAAAAGACAACTTTTAGATTATGAGCTAGAACAGGGTAATTTAATAAATTCCATGGACGAGAATGAAACTTATAAGTATCTTGGTTTTCAGCAAAACACACACATTAAACATACGAGTATAAAACAAACACTTATTACACAATACCTACAAAGAGTACGCAGTATACTTAAAACAAAATTACACGGTAGAAATACAATCAAGGCTATTAACACTTATGCCACACCAGTGCTTACATACTCTTTTGGGATTATACGTTGGACAAATACAGATTTAGAACAAATACAGAGAAACACACGTACACTATTAACAAAACACCATATACATCACCCTCACTCCTCTACTATACGACTTTACCTTCCTCGTTCGGAAGGAGGTAGAGGACTTACAGACATAAAACTATTGCACCAAACACAAATAATACACAATTTACGACAATACTTTTATAACAAATCAGATACTTCAGTTTTACACAAAACAGTAACATATGCAGATAAATCTTACACACCACTTAATCTACACGAAACTAATATACTCCCACCCACATCCAAACTTACATCACAAATAACATACAAATATGGAACCAAAAGCCTTTACATGGACGATTTCCACAAGAGGTTAGCCAGGGTTGTGTTGATTCTATAGCAACGCACAGTTGGTTGTCTGAATGTGATATCTTCCCGGAGACTGAGGGTTTCATGTTAGCAATACAAGACCAGGTCATTAACACACGTAACTATAAAATACATACATAAAGACAAAACAGTGACAAATGATTCTTGCCGACTCTGTTCACAAACATCAGAAACAATCCAACATATAATATCGGCATGCACACGACTCGCACAAACTGAATACAAACATCGACACGATCAGGTAGCTAAAATCATACATCAAAAATTAGCACTTAAACACAATCTCATAACAGATACGACACCATACTACAAATACACGCCACAGATCATACTTGAAAACAACACACACAAATTATATAGGGACAGGACACTACTCACAGACAAAACTATCCACAATAATAGACCAGATATTACACTTATAGATAAAACACAAAAATCCATTTGTATTATAGACATTGCCATACCCAACACTAACAACTTAACTAAAACACATGCAGAAAAACACCGCAAATACACCGATATAGCTATCGAACTTAAGACGCAATGGAGAATGAAATCTACTGTTATAGTTCCCATTATTCTTAGTGCTACTGGAGTTATACCAAAGACAATACACCACAATTTACAACTATTAGGTTTAGACAAAAACACATACAAACATTTACAAAAAGCAATCATTATCAACACATGCCATATTGTTCGTAAATTTCTAAACATAACACAAGATACTACATACAGAAATGATCCACAACGTATACATGTAAACAACAGTACTCGCTCACAACACGGTACACAACATACTGTAATATCTCAACCTCTAACCCAAACAAACACACAAATACAACTTACCGAGCAAACAAGTACAACAAATGATACAACATATACTACAATCAGAGATTCACCTCTGAAGCAAACCACATTATCACGACCCATTAGTATTCAACCCAAACGCAAAAGCCTAAACAGCACTTTAGACTCACAACATGACACACGACATACTGTAATATCTCCACCCTTAACTCAACCAACCACACAAACACAACTTCCTGAACAAACAAACGCAATAAATACAAGTAACGCAACATGCACTACAAAGACGCCCTCACTCAATAAAGTTACACGGCCTAGCACAGCTAAAAAACACAATACTCTTTCTTCTCAGAAACACACCACGTTATCACAACCCACTCGTACTCAACCCAAACGCAACAACCTTAACAGCACTACAGGCTCACAAAGTACTGTAACGTCTCCACCAATAACCCAAGCAACCACACAAATACAACCTCAAGAACAAAGAAACACAATAAATACAAGTATCGCAACATGCACTACAAAGACGCCCTCACCCAATAAAATTACACGTCTTAGCACAGTTAAAAAACACAATACTCCTCTTTCTCAGAAACAACCCACTCGTATTCAACCGAAACGCAACAACCTTAAAAGCACTACAGGCTCACAAAATACTGTAATGTCTCCACCAATAACCCAAGCAACAACACAGATACAACCTCAAGAACAAAGAAACACCATAAATACAAGTAACGCAACATGCACTACAAAGACAGGTCCACCCAATAAAGTTACACGCCCTAGCACAGTTAAAAAACACATAACTCATTCTTCACAGAAACACACCACGTTATCACAACCCACTCGTACTCAACCCAAACGCAAAAACCTAAACAGCACTACTAGCTCACAAAATACAGTAATACCTCCACCAATAACCCAAGCAATAACACAAATACAACCTCAAGGACAAAGAAACACCATAAATACAAGTAAGGCAACATGTACCACAAAGACAGGTCCACCCAATAAAGTTACACGTCCTAGCACAGTAAAAAAACACAAAACTCCATCCTCACCGAAGAACACCACGTTATCACAACCCACTCGTATTCAACCCAAACGCAAAGCCAAAGAAACACTTACACAATAAACTCCATTTAATAAAATTACAGGAATTATTATAATGATTTTTTTGTTTGTTTTGTTTTCCTCTTTCCTGATAGTGTTGGCTATTGTGCCCATCAATAGGTATGTTGGTAAGTATGAATTACATACTACCCCTAGATTTAAATGTACGTGTGTGATTTTTTTTTTTTTTTTTAGGACCCTACATAACCCCACCAGACAGACACAGACACTAATCGTTACTTGATTTTAATCCGTGCGATTAGTTAACCAGGCTAGACCTGAGCTCTCACAAGAAACACCGACCATAATAATAACTTTTTTTTAACGCATTCAATTTAAAAATTGTTTGGTTACGTCACATTCACAATAGGTACTAACATAAAAAAATCATGTCTGTGCATGTAGGGGCAGCCATGTACTCATCAATACTGTAAAAACAGTTCTTTAATAAAAATGTTTTGATTTGTATTTTAAACAAATTTAGTGGCAGAGATTTTAATTTGTTATTGACTTTGTTGTAAAGTGCAACATTCAATGAGTTTTTTGTTGATACGCATAGTCTACGTTTTACGGGTAAAAGTAACTTGCAGTGACGAGTGGCATAACCGTGATTGCTCGTGTCTGACACATTCTTGTTTGAATTTACTAATTTATGAATATGGATTAACGTTTGGTAAATATATATGCATGGTAGTGGCATAATTTTAAGTTTTTTAAATATATCCCTGCAAGGATCCCTAAAACCCCGGAAAGCGATGATCCTAATAGCTTTCTTTTGCATTCTGAAGACGCGCAAGGAATGAGGGGATCTGCCCCAGATAGTTATACCATAGCTAATTCTAGAATGTACAAACGCGAAGTAGCTTGATCGTAGGACATCATGATTTAAGGATTGTCTCAGTCTAATTAGCAAATACGTATTCGATGCTAGAACTGTGCAGAGTTGATCTACATGGGCCTCCCAAGATAATTCATTATCAAGTGTTATTCCCAGTAATTTTGCAGACGTTCTCCTAGCAATGGACTTGGTTGTGGTAAAATGTATATTTAGGGTTTTATCTGAATTATGTTTAAGTTTATTACATTCCAACCATTGCTGTAGTTGGGTGTTCACGTTGGCAATATAATCGGTTAGAGTATTTATGACAGGGGAACTGCACAAGATCGTTGTATCGTCTGCGAATTGAATGCATTTACCAATGCTGATTGCGTTAGGTAGATCATTCACGTATATCAAAAATAAGGTGGGCCCCAAGACCGATCCTTGCGGAACGCTAAGTGTTATTTCCTTTAGACTTGAAGATTTGTTATTAAAGCTAACACATTGAGAACGGCCTCTTAAGTACGAATCCAATAATTTCAATGGTATTCCCCGTATACCATAATGATTCAGTTTTTCTAGGAGTATTGAAGGTGTAACGCAGTCGAAGGCTTTCGTTAAGTCATATATAAGAGGGCACACGAATAATGACGATTTTCAAAAGCCTCGACTACGCCATCAACAACACTACTCACAGCTTGTGTGGTTGATAAACCTGCCCTGAAGCCAAACTGAGTTTCATTCAACACACGGTTTTTACTTAAGAACGTAACTAAACGATTTTTGATTAAAATTTCGATAACCTTCCCAAAAATTGGAACAATGGATATTCGGTATTGCTTCAGATTCTTCAGATTCTTCAGATTCTTCAGATTCTTCAGATTCTTCAGATTCTTCAGATTCTTCAGATTCTTCAGATTCTTCAGGTTCTTCAGATTCTTCAGATTCATCAGATTCTTCAGATTCTTTAGATTCATCAGATTCTCCGGATTCTTCGGATTCTTTGGATCCTTTGGGTTTTTAGGATCCTTCCGTGGGATTTTTCAAAGTTGATAGGTGGGATTCTTCAGATTTGTCAGATTTTTTAGATTCTTCAGATTCTTCAGATTCTTGAGATTCTTCAGATTCTTCAGATTCTTGAGATTCTTCAGATTCTTCAGATTCTTCAGATTCTTCAGATTCTTCAGATTCTTCAGATTCTTCAGATTCTTCAGATTCTTCACATTCTTCAGATTCTTCAGATTCTTCACATTCTTCAGATTCTTCAGATTCTTCAGATTCTTCAGATTCTTCAGATTCTTCAGAGATTCTTCAGATTCTTCAGATTCTTCGATTCTTCGGATTCTTCGGATTCTTCGAATTTCTTCGGATTCTTCGGACTCTTCGGATTCTCCGGATTCTTCAGATTCTTCAGGCTGTACCTTTCGTACCTATTTGTGGTTGTCACTCATCTGATTGTACTCACAGGAATACCTCTCAAGGCTGGTGCAAACCGTTTTCCTGGTGGTTGGGGTTGTGACTTGTTCTTTTTAAATGTCAAGCGTCTTTCATATTGAAGTACATTCCTCTTTATCATTAAGCCTTTTGGGGTTGTTGTTTGTGAAATCAGAGACAAGTACGGTGAATATGGTTTGTTTTAGGTTACGAATATTAATAATTAATGTTACTTAATAAATATTGTACTAAGAATATACAAACTACATTTAAAACACATCAAAGCCAAAGCTAAAGAGAAATACAAAGCGGTTTCCTACATAAAGTTATCTATTCCTGATCGTTCCTTCAAAGTCGAAATTACTTTTGCATTATCTCATTCAGTACGATATCTATCGTGGGATATTTAATATATCTTTGTAGTTTCATATTAAAGTCCCCTTTTGATCTCGTATTTACATACAATTTCTTTTAATACTTCTGCGTATTTTGTTCTTTCATTTTAAGCCTAAACAAGTTTGTGGCAAACTGGTGATAATATGAAAACTGTTTGATGTGGGAAATTGGGTGGAGTTGCAATATTAATGTTACTAGGAGAGGGGTGCGGTAATGTAACATTTAACATTATACGTACATAAATGTTTATTCCTCACACTAAAACCGACTAAAACTAATAAGCCATATGCGTGAGGGGCAGCATTTTAATCACTGTTTTACAAAAAGTAACACAGTTCCTACAAATCGTGGCTTTGAGTGTAAATTATATTTACTTAATTATGCCTATGTTTGTTCGGATGTTGTTTAATTGGAACAAGGTAACAGTACGTTTAAATTCAGAGCCCAACATTATGTGGCATGCGTGAACTCGTAAAGATGGAAGTAAAAATGTTGAAAAATCATATATTTTAATTAGAACGTTGCCCGTCTAAAATTACATTTTAAATTACAGGCGCGTCATATTCACATTTTGATTTTTGATGGAAATTAGAGAGCCACGTTTACACGCCTCAAGCTCCATTTAAAATCTCGTGCTGTAATTAATGAAAATTTCTGCAAAGGAAAATTAATTACCTTTAGGGAATCGCTAATTTAAAAGGAACTAAAGGACTCGTCTACAAAATTTCGAAAATACTTCAATATTGCTTTAGTTTTCATTAGAAAGCTTAAGCTTAATCTGTAACTAGAAAATGTCTTGTTTTGAGACAGCGTCGGTGGAAAGGAAGAGATGTTTGGTCAAAACTCTCGCGTAGCTAGGTCTCAAATTTGGTCCTTTTGTACTACGTCCCTTACTAGAGTCGTCAGACGTCACTTAAGCCATCCCACACGTGAGATGAAACTAAGGATGCTGGAAGGGGAGGCGACTCTAATGTTAGGAATACAGTAGGAAGTTTGCCTAGCGGTTCGGTGATATGGAAGTTCAGTTCTTTTGAGCAAATAACAGTACCTGTTGCTTCCATAATGTTTTGGATCCATCCGTGAAGCTGAATATGTCTCGTTAGGATATCACATCCTCATAAAGAAAGATGTGATCATTTACTTCAAGTATTTCGAGTGAAATGTACACTTACTTCGACTAGTGGAATATCTGTGCAGAACTAGCTTCCTTATTTATGGAGCGATTTTATAAATGATAAAATGTAGGCTCTTCTAACAAAATCGATTAAACACATTTCCGAAAGGTAGGATCGGACTTCAAATGCAACTATCTCAGAAACGGAATGTCGGAAGTGAGTACTCACAAAAAGAAAAGTGAAGGTCTAGACAAAACAAAAAAAAACATAACGCGGGACTGAGACTCGTCCAACCAACGGAATATTCGCTTTCGTTCTCATGTTATCGCACAGAAGGACGGACATACGTACACAACGAAACCAATAGTACGCTCAGCGCCCGGCTAAGCGCTATTGCTCATACTAATAAAGGTAGTTTTTTTCTTAAAAGGTGAAATAATACTTTGGAATAAATGGCAAATTCATTAACCTTTTTCGTAATTATCGTCGTCGTTCGATGTACGTGGGGATTTAAGTATAATTTGATTGATTCTGGTTAAATTTAAAAAAGGATTAGTCGTGAAACAATAAAAGTACTAAAAATAAAGGTGTGTTTTGATGTGGTTCGAACAAGGTTGTTCAAAACGAACAAACAAACAATAAATTGAGGAAGAGCAGTTGAAATTCGCTGAGCAAAGGAAAAAAAGTAACGCTCACGTACTCTCATTTAACCTGGTTTGGACTCTCTCCCTTTCGACCTATACATTGCGCGAATATTAGATTAGAATCATAAAAAAACCTATAGTAATTGAACGTAAATTTCGACACTACACTTTAACTTAGTTTGGGTCATTACGATTTCGCTCTGAGTAGAGAACCGAGAGCGGAGAATAGGATGAATAGTCAAGGGTTTCCGTTCCACCATTACCGCTAATTCCGTTGTTCCTTTTTAATCCAAAACCGTATTGCTTTCGGTACGGCTTTCACATTCAATATAATGCGAAATTAAATCAATTTTGCTTTGTAGCTTCATTTACGAAATCCCAGCCATCCAGATTAGTGGAGATAAGGAGTCAAGATGTAAATTATAATTAATTTGGAAGGAAATGTTCGTAGATAGTGCGTTAACCACAATTTTCACTTTAAATTGCTGGCGATTAAATTATGAGATACTTATAATTTCACTTTCAGAAACCGTTGGCAGACAATGTCGAAAGCTCGCTTAAAGCCATATTAAAGTTAGGTACCGGTTTACGATCTGTTTACGTGGAATGTGTTGCCATAAAATTGTGGGGTTAAATTCCTAGATAATCTGCAAATATGTATTGCAATTAATGTTAATGGAAAATGTAAACGAACATTTTTGAGTGCAAAAAATATGCTTAATGTTAATAACAATGTTTGCACTTTGATAGTAACAAGGGAGATATTGTGCATTGTAATGAGTCGAGCAAATATTGATCTGAACAGGGCGCAATAAAATTCTCTGTACGTATTAAAACAGTTTTTGAAAGAAAGTATATGCGAATCTTTAGACTTTCGGTTGAGTTCATGTTTATTATTTACTTGTTTAATTTATTTATTTATTTATTTATTATCCCTCTCTTGTTTTGGACTCGCAACAGACTTTCGCCCAATTACAGAGTGACCCACATAATGCTTTTTAGAGTTGCCTCGACTACTTGTCGAAGAACCCCCGTTACATTTGAAAAGATTTGATGGATGACTATTAATGGAATTTGAACACGCATTTTCCGCGCAGAAACGACAGCGCATTTTCTTTGCCTGGATTTTTGGGTATCCATCTTCATTTCCTTTTCTTCGTAATCCGCATCGAAGAACACGTGAAGTAAAGATAACGTTCAAAATTTTCGCCTTCCTTCCTCATATCCCTCAAAGTGTACTTCGATTCCCAAAGTCGTCGATCCAGCGACAGAGATACGTAAATGACCATTTCTTAGGAGGTCAATGACCGCTACCCCATCACCTTACGATTCGCCAGAGCCGAGTACAGTACTATCAAGAATGTAAATACTTCTCCTAGGCACCCTGTAAAACAACGTTGTTTCCGAAAATTAGGGTACGTGACGTGAGAAACTCACTTTCATCGTCAATGGTGCTGTTTGAAGGAGAGTAGTATGTATGGCGGCCCTTGGGCCTGAGAAGATGCTGGGAACCGTGAGAAAATATTTCGGCAATTGGGCCAGGGCAAATTTTGGCCGCTTGTTCGAGGTAGGTATTTCCGCCTGAGGAGCTAGTTAGGTGGCTCGGGTAAAATGTTGGCAGTTGGCCCGGGGTGGTCGGTGATATTTCGGCAGTTGGCTCGGGGTGCGCGAATTTGGAGTTGGTCCGGGGACGAGATCATATTTCGGCAGTTGGCTCGGGGTGTTTTTGTAGTTATTCCGAGGTGTTAAGTATAACACCGCTATTGAGCACTCTAATTTATTTATTTATTTATTATCTCTAGCTGTTGTTGTCTAATGTGAATCTTTGTACTGGGATACACAGATCTGTTATAAACAGTGGAAATAAAACCAGCTTCAAGATCTCGTTCTATTTTGACAACTTTACTATACAGGGTGTTACATATAAGTATGTAAAAAAATTGGGTGGCAGAGGGGATAAAAACAACAATTTTTTCCAAATAAATCGAGGGTCCAACGTGTTACGTTTGGGAGCCACCCCCACAAAAGTGGTGAAATTTGCATTTCTTTAATTTTTTCTCAGTTACCATAAGAGTTAGAAAGACTGGGGGCACGTCTTTGAGTAGGTCTTTTGGTATATGCCCTTTCTGATTTTGGAAATTTTTTTTCGCTACCTACGCACCCCTAAATGAGGGTGCGAAAAAAACTCTGATTTCGAGATTTCGACGAAATTTGGTATCTGGGGCGAATATGGGGGTTTTTGAACATGAAAATCACGAATATTAAATTAGTTTTTGAAAAAAAAATTCCACTGCAATTCTTGGAAACGTAGAGAATTCCACGAAATTCATTGCGTACATACTTGATCAGTTAAGGAACAAAATTGTCGAACAGTTTTTTAAAATCACGTTTCAAACACAAGTTATACTCATTTGAAGATTGGGCCTTCGGCTCACAAAGTGTCCCCGCCTACTAGTGAGTGATCTAATTTCACATGAAAATGTCGCAAATAAAAAAATAAGGATTTAAGTCGAAAATCGGAAAGGGCATACCCGAAAACTTATTCAAAGACGTGCCACCATTTTTCTATGCCTTATGGTATGATAAAGCGCATTTTTTTTAAACGAAATAACTTTTGTTTTGACATCACCATTGGATATATTTCTAGCAGACGTCTCAATCGCCCTTTGTGAGTACCCTCTTCCGACAATCCGTTCTTGAGGTATAACGGAATATACCCGATCACGATAAGAGGTCGAGGAGGAGGGCTATGGTTGGTAGAAATTAATTCCTTTCGTTAAGACCTTTCATTAGAGTACCATGAAGAATATAACTAGCACCCCGGGCCAACTGCCTAAATAAGACCCGTGCCAACTGCCCAAATTTCACTCGGGCCAACTGCTGAAACATTTTCTCAGACCTAAGTGACGCTATACCTACTAAGTGTGCTTACCAAAACAACGTCATTTTGAAATGGGTTAAAATATCGTGAAGTTGCACCCTCTCCTCCTCTTCCACCGCCACTCGCCTCCAAAAAAAACTTGATCTTGTTCTACCTTCGTTTCCAAAGGTCCGTCAAGAATCGAAATGTTTCTGAATGTGCGATAAAATGTTCTTCTGTTTCACTTCAGCTGCCGCAGGTTAATACTAATGGGTATTCGTAGTCTTGTATCTGATTTATTTAAAACAAATTTTTAGTTTTCCTATTAGTTCAACATATCTCCTTGTGTTATGTACCTCTACAGACGAAATACGTTGACGCAATAGCGACGAATTTGCGAACTGACTAACCCTAATGAGTCTTTAAAGCCTCTTTGTCATCTTGTATTAAACTAGTCCTCTTTGATTGAAATACATTACAAGAGAGCCGTCATTACTCGTCTTACTTCAGCTCGTTACCGTAACAAAGGCCCTTTAACGGAAATAACTCGAGACGAACACTTCGCATGTGGAATACAGGTTCCTTTGAACAGGAGAAAACTGATTTTCTGGATAATCTATTTTTATACAGACGAATGAGACCGTAACAAATACTTATTCAGCTGATGTGATTTTGCCAAACGCCAGACACAATAATACTTTATTTGATTTACATGGAATTAAAAAATTCCCAAAATATGTGCCCTAATCCCTCTTGTCAAGACAACGAAAATGTGACAGTTTTTAAAAACATTTAGAACAGATAGAATTATTGCTACCACTACAAAGCTTAATGTCAAATTTGCAACAAAAAGTCCACAGTGCTTTACTATGAAATTAGGAAAAACAATTTAATAAAACACTCACGAAGTTTTATAAACTGGGCAAAATTAGTTTATTTCAGGTTTGAAAAGATAATAAAATTGTCACATTTCAAGTGTGACTTTCTAAACTTAATAAATGTAATTTAACGCTAACTAAAGCTACGAGCTACCACAATTAGAACTCCATTATAGCAAACTAAACCATTTTGTGAACGTGATTATTTAAATTAATTTAATACTTTGTATGACAGAATTTGTAGAACAAAATAAAATTGTTGGGCACAACAAGATACATAAATTAAAATGTACAATCTGATTATTTTTTAAGAGAGTGGTTCTGCATGAAAAATAATAGTATGCTAAATAAAATTAGTTGCCGTTACAAAACGACAAGGTGTTTAACTTTAAGGAGAAAAAAAATTATAGTCATTATTTTTCCATCTCTATATTCTCCAATGATTGATGATTCAATTCTGACCTCAATTATTTTCTTCACTCTCAGCAAAATCCTCAAATTCCAAGCTAACCTTAACTAAATTTTAATCAACAATTAAAATTAACTTTGGAGAAGAATCCAAAAGGAATCAATTATCGTATGGTTGTTTATGTCTTGTTTCCAGAACAAACAACAAATACAATAGGTTAGTTTGGAGAACATTCAATAGATGGCGCACAGTTTGCGTGCGTGTTACAGTCACGATACACAAAATAAAGTTTTGTATTATATACGACGATGAAGGGAAACTACCCATCTAGTGGAAGATTCACTCAATGGTTAAAATATCACTTTATCGTCTTACATTATAAATAACTATTATTTTATAGTAATCATTGCAAACTTCTGACCATTCTGATTTTCAGCATTGTCATATGTTCTGAACGTCATTTTATATTGTGCTCCGCATCCTATTTGAAGTAAGAATCAGAGATGTCATTTGAATTCATCATCATCTGTTTCATTTTATCTACCCTTGCGGTTAAACTGATCACGGTTAGGAGGGACTTATCCTACTCATTCAAGCCCATTAAAAGGTCAATTTAATATATGATATAAAATGTATACTTTTATACCTTATGTGAAGTTTTTTTATAAATGTAGGAAACCTTTATTTGAAAGTGCAAAGAGGGTAAACAACAAAACGCAGGCAATTTAGTTTGTCTTTTGAACGTGTGTCCCGTATGCAGTTTCCGTCGATCTAAGAATTGTAAACTGATAAAGTAAATAAAATACATCTGTAGCTCATAACTTGAAGTCTAGGACATTTTGTATATGTAAATCTCAATAATCTAGATTTGAATAAACCCTTCAGCGTACTTCCATATACATTACTGATATTGTATTGTTGGCTATTGAATATTCTTCATTTATATACTGAGGTATAGCAGCACGTAGGGAAATCAATCATAGAAAATATTGTTTTTGTTCAATATTTTACTATTTTTCCAGGTATTTTTCCTTTATGGTCTCTAGTAACCATTGATACTCATACTTTCCCGTTTGACGGCAATGAAGTGCTTTGTATTACATAATTCTTTTACGAGGGAAATCTTTCCACCTAAAAATGAAAATAAAAAATCTGATAAACCGCCTTCGTGTTAGAACCTCTGCCTATTTTTTCCATTTTCAGATTCCTTACAGCGCAGCGGTTGTTCGTGCATAAAAGAAAAATGATAACTAATTTGTATTAATTGAATAGAAAATATGTTAATATGCGTGACCCAATTCCTTATCTAATCCCAAGAATGAAGATTGCAAGTGGGTTTGCTGTAACAAGTAAGTCCGAAGAGACCCAAATTCAATAAATAACGCCAGTAATCAAAATGGCAGTCTACTCATACGTGCGAAATTGCGTTTAATTTCTAAAAATACCCTCCCTAACGGAGATACGTATACCTGGAATACACAAACCTTCGAAGTGACACAAAACTAATGAATCGCCAGAAATAGTCAAGCTTTTACCTTAAACCGTTGAAATTCACCTCATAGAAACCTTTTTCAACACCCACGTAGTTACTTTATCTCAGCGTGCCGGAAGAGGAAGTAAAAATTAATTTACTTGGCTTACGCGTGCGCTTTCGGTACGCCATAGAAGCTCAAACCATTAAAGCAGTGACGTAAAATAAAAATAACCAATAAGCGAATGAGAAAATAAACTCTTACAACTAGCTATCCTAGACAACAATCCCTTAAACCCGATTGACCAAAAATTGTTGACCACCTAAACCGGTCCCAGTCACAAATTTTGCATGTGTTTTCGTCATTTTTCAAATGTGATTTCATTGTCTCTTGAACCGGTACTGCTTTGGTGATAACCCATTTGTAAAAAGCCAAATGAGGATCCTTGGGGTAAATGTAAAGGGTACATCATTTATTTCATATGCTATCGATTAAAGAAAGCCGGTTAAAAAGGGAGCTAGTCGAATTTTTCTGCAACTGTCAATACGACGTTAGAGGAATATATTGCCTAACCTGGACATAATTTGAATTACATTGGTTTCCTGCAAAATAATATTTGGTGATTGGTTTATACACCCAGCGAGGCGGGAACTGAGGAAATGCGAGTATTATTAAAAATGTTAATTACACAGTTGAATAATTTCGTAAAAAAATATTTTCATTTACAATGTAACCCCAATGCTATAAAAATATTGAATTCGTCGAGATATTTCTTAATTGTCGTCCTCCACTCATTTGTCACGATTCCAGCGTGGAATGATATAATAAATGAGGATTCCAGAAATGCTTCGTTCCATTTCTAGCGGAAGCTATTATTCTATTTTAAACACTTCGATCGAATATGCCTCATTGAAGTCAGTCGAACATCTTTGTAGGATGACACAATACAATAATCTATGATCTGCTGCAATTCAATTATAACTAGCCATGAATTTCCCACTCATGGTATTATTGCGAGTTTCATAGGTATTTATCTTGGAAGAACTCGGAAAAGTAGTTTCGCTGCAGTAAAGTGCACTCCCCCATAACTGAAGTAGGTGAATAATAGACGATCGAGACCTCCTTGTACTAAAGTGCTTCAATATCTAATTACAAATTTTTAAATTTACCGTTGATTACTTGAGAAATTCTCTCTTAGGACAAAGACAAATTGCTGCAATCTCTTAAGGAGAGAAAAACTTATTTAAAGTCGACATCAGTAATCTGCGAGATACAAGAACTTCCTGGGATTACTATTTACTCAAAGAATTACATTTCTAACAAGCACCCAGGCTGTATATTTCGAGATAGACAGTTTCTGTAAAATAAATTACACCCATCCCCTGTCAAAGAGGAACGCTAGACTTATTTATGTAATCAATTACTAATGCATTGTTGTTAAGCAAATTCCGCAACATACCTAATTCTACGCTATAATTGAAGGTTCAAATTGTTGTTTTGCCAATTTCAGTTTTCCTTTATACGCGTTTCGGTAATAATGGTTGTTACCTGCAAACTTTTGTACAGGTACCTCTATAATAAAGTTAAATATTGTTCTGTGGAACTTTCAAGACTACGTAAGGAGAATTGAGCACGTCAGAATGATTACAATAATAGAAATTTAAGGTTAACCCCCTTAATTACGCCTGTTAAGCTACTAACAACTTAGATTAGTTTTTAGACGGTAATTACGGTTGTTTACCGAAATATGAGGGAGTTGAACTAACTTCGCGCTATGCTAAAATTTACTCTTAATTGATTTACTTGAAACGGAAGTAAAGGAAATGGAACGGTTTGTATTAAATTCGACCTACACATGAAATGTTAGCGGAGAATGAGTGGGCGTTTTTTCCAGCGTATTTTGAATAATGTGACGTAAAGAGCAGGTTTGTATTTTCCATAATCATACATGCTTAAATGCTCGTCCAAAATTTCCATGTCTCTTATGATCCTCCTAGGACTTCCACTTTTCCGTCACTCTGTTTTCGAGATACTTTGGAAATATTGACCACCAGATAGGTACGCTTCATCCGGAAGTCCCATGTTTCGATTTTGAGTGCTCATTCGATGCTAGAGACTTGAGGTACCTAAATGAGGAGCAACAAACAATCTCATTACATATAGAGAATCCTTACTGTTGCGTAAAGGGGGGGGGGGGGTTACTAGATTTTAAGAGAGAGAAAATTTAATGAATGCGTCCAGAGCTGTCGTGGAGCTCAGTGCCAGTTTTTTAAGAGAGCGGAAAGTGAAGAAACAAAGATCGGGACTCCTGTCGAAGCGTTGGCGAAGATCATGGCAAGTAACTCGTATTGGGAATTCCCAGGGATGTTCCATTTGCGAGTGTGGAATAAAAGTTCAAGAATTGCAATCAATCATTTTGCGCACATCGTAGAAAACAACACAGTAAAGGAGGAGAAAAGTATGTACGATATTGGTACAAAGACCAATCTGAAAGTAAATCGTGCGTAATTTGACAGGATTTCCATGAGTGCGTTTTTAAATAACGATACAAAAGGTGCACTTTCTACTCTTTTAACTTTTAACTCAATTTCTACAGTAAAAGGCGCAAGGACTAATGCATGTAAGCAAGAAAAAAATTACCTCGCTCATTGAACAACGCACCGCCGTGCATTCTGTAGGAGGTTGTAACAGAGAGGAAGTGTCCTCGGAGGTGCTGCACCGATATGAGCTAGGGTTTAACCTCAACCAACGAATTACCATTTCCACGAATCCTAGATAGAGGATGATCCAATTGTCCAAGATAGAATTGCTCAAAGGGGGTGGTTTAAACTTTGTATAAATAAGGTAAAATGTATTTATTGCTATTCGTATTCAGTACGGACCGTTTTTATCTTTCAGGATTTTAACCGATTGAAATTTTGGCAGAACGCAGCCGTATTTGAGCGTATTTGTTTGAAAAACAATCAGTTTTACTCAAGGTTTTACCAGTTATTACGTTTTAGAAGAAAGTTCGTTGAATGCCACGAGTATTAAGAATTGGAAGTCGTCGTATTTAAAAAAATGAACGTTTAAGTCGGTTTAAGCGGAAGCGTATTTTCCAGTTTACGAAAAATTTAATCGGAGTGCTGTGGTGATCGAGCTTTTGTCGCTTAAGAGAAGTTATCCGTTAAAGGGAGTTTGCCCACCATCAAAGGGAGATTACTATAATTGTACTTACCACGTCGTTTAAATCGAAGTTTTAGTGCAATTGCAAAGAATTATCATCTCGGGTCTGTTTGTGCGTCTGTTTGTTTGAAAATAGCAGTTACGACGGATATTTTGGACTTCACTTCAAGGTAATTAAAATTTGTCTTAATTAATGGTCTATCGATCGTTTGTTTGCGTGGCAGGTGTTATTCTTACCCTGGGTGCCTGTTTTTGTTTCATCCTGATTGTTTTATGTGAAATAAATTTCATCTGTAAAAGGTTAAATTTGTCTGTACCCGGAATTACATTAGGATTCATTTTTGTTATCAATTTTGTTTTGTTAAACTATTTATATGACAGTTCAGATTTAATTTATTGGGCACTTCGTTTATTTTTATAAAAGGTTGATGTAATTATCTAGAGATAAGGATGAATTTTAATCGAAAAAAAATTGTTTGAATAATTTTTCGCGTTGCCACGCTCAGGTGATTAGATGAGAAATATCGATTTGTTTAAGGAGGACAGACGCGTTAAATACTGGCGTTGAAAGAGGGCGTTTTTCCAATTTCGAGGTCGAGTTGCTATCCTTTGAAGTTTAGAAGACGTGCGTTTCAAAGTTTAGCCTTTCGCCGTATTGTTGTTTGTCCAATTTAAGCTGTAATCAGAGTTCAGCCAAATTCGAAGTTTCGAAGAAAGCGCACGAAACAGTTTAGGGTAGCAGATTTCATTGAACTTGTCGTCATGTGTAAACGGAATTCAAATTTGAATAAAATCAACGTTTCTGCAACCTGTTTGGAAGAGAATTTTAAAAAGAGCAATCTTGTGCGTACGTTTTGGTTTAAGGGAGTTGTTTTCTTTCGCAATTCGTATTCTGTGTGCCTGGATTTTTTAAATTGGGAGTTGTAACCAAAAACTGTAATAAGATCACTAGTGGTAGTGTCTCAATTTATTAAAATTTCTCCAATGTTAGTTGTTGTTTGGAGGTTGAATAGTACTCCAGTGTCAATGAAAGAAAAATAGTACGTCCTGTAGTTATATCAATAGTAAGTTAGATAGAGCAGATTTATCTGAAAAGTATAGTACGAATGTAGAGAGTATAGACAATATCTATTGTAAAGTATACAGTGCGTTTCTCTTCCATTGGAACATAGGGAAATATGCAAAATCGTATGTTCAAGTTTAAGATAAACGCACTGTATGTGTGGATATGTAAAAATGTCCCAGCACAGATACTTTACGCACTATTTTCCCCAACACTTATAACCTTCAGGTTAGGTTAGATAAATAAGGAAATTTTTGTAGAAAAGGACATCCGATTTGAAACCAAAAATTAATTCAGCAACGATCTATAGAAAAAAGACGCATTGCTAGCAAAATTTAAGGGACAAAATAGAACGCAAAAAAACAAAAATACTTTATTTTCAATTTCCTAGCCTGCTAATTCCATCCGTTTGTTAGTCCTTTCGTCTGTTCTTCGTGTAATTTTGAGAACGGTAACAAACGGTATTAAGATATTACTACACGGAAGACCATTCAGTTTCCATTACCTAACATAAAAAACTTGTAAACTTCAGATAAGAAAATTGTTTTATATTTGGCAGGAATAACTTTGGCAAGGAAAAGCTTTTTAAATTTCTTTTTAGTAGAGATTGGTCTTTACATAGGGTCTCGCCAATTTCCTTTTCAAAATTACATTAAGCTTAAAGCCGCTCCCTTGGCTTCGTTGATACACAGCTCAAACGCTTAATAGATCTTATCATAAACTTATCACAGTAGTCGCAAGGGAAGGTTGCAATATAGCTTCCAATGACTGTCACATTTTATCCGAAACTCTCAATAAAAGACACGCTTTCAACAAAAATGTTGTAATGTCGGAAACCGTTACTATAAGACTTATAGGATATCGCCTTAGGATGGTACGAGACATAACCGTTTGCATAATACTGAAGGTCTTTTTATAACAAAAACAAATTGAAACGATACATTACTTCTTAATGAGAAATCAAAGCTTTTGCACGAATAAAATTAATGTTTCTTTCTCTTTTTTTGCTTGCTGTGCGGATGTAAACGCCAGAACCGAGGAACCGAATTACTTTTTACTCTGCGGCAATTTGTGCTTTCTTATTAGTATCCGTGCTTATAAGAGATGTCAACATAAATACAATTTTTTATTGCCCCTTAATTTTAAATGAAAATTTTTGATATAAATTGTGTCGCGAGGAAAGTTTGACAAGTTATATTTAAAAAACTTTATTTTGACCTAATTTTTTGTATTATTTTTCCCCAGCACCCTCAGTCTGGGATTATACGCAGACACAATTCTCTCTAATGCGCCAATAAATTCCAACCCAGAACGGATCGCTAGGTAAAATAATATTTTTCTTTTGTATGGTGATTAGTGGCACGTAATACGTAATTCTGGAGCACTTGACTTGTTATAGGCACTATACCTACGTTCGTCTGTTCAGTCCAAACCCCAACAATTATTGTTTGGTGTTTTCTACACAAAAATTAACTCGGTCATTTTGTTGCAGGTATGGTCCTCCTGAAGTTATCCGCAATTTGAATTTCAAATCGACGTTCGATGTAAGATAAACGGCTATATAAGGTACCTTAACAAATCAATACGTTGTGTCGTGGGAACGAACACAAATCCCTGAAAATGTAAAATTCATAAAGTGATCGCAAAACTAAACAACTTCCGAAAAAAAGCGCCCTTATAGTAGTTGCAGTGAAAAAACAGCGGATAAGATAAATTTCCACTTTTCAGTTTTGCTAGTAAAATCTCATATTCAAATTAGTGCTTAAGCTTCCGAACTGTAATAGGATTTTCAGTTAGCTGCTTAAAAGTTCTTAAATTTAAACTTTTTCAAATTTGTTTCGTGCTCGATTTTTCCTTAAGTTTCTTTCGAATTTTACAAATGAAGGCGGCATTACGACACTGCGTATTGTGTTCAATCCGAAATCGGATGATTGATTCTGCATGCGTACTTGTTTTCGCCGACTTATGAAAATTTAATTTGACGTGACGCTTCGTCAACCATTTTACTTATTCAAATCAATTACAAAGGGGATTCTATCGAATTTTAGATTAAAATCAGCACTTTATCTAATGCACCAATTTTTTTGCGAACATCCTATAAAGTATTCCATGTGTTCGTTCGTCCATTTCCAAAAGCATATACTAAACTGGATAGAAAATTTGTTACCTGATTTTTTAACTTTTCACGAGAAGATCCGTTCAGTCAAAGTAATCAAAAATTCATACTCATACAACGAGGGCAGCGTAAAGGTCAATTTTCTATAAGCTGTGAAAAAGAAGGGGAAGTCAGAGGTCTTTGCATAAATTTTCTTTTACATGAACGTGATCAATAGCTCCTTCTGTAGCGGAGAAAAGTACGCTGGTGCGCTCAATTAGTTTGTCCTTTACTCGATACGGTAATAATTTTTTTTCGCGACGGTAAATCAAAAGAATTAGCACAAAGTGAGAATTAGCACAAAAGAAGTACAAAATTTTGAAAATAGCAATGTTGGCCTACAAGTTGGACTCTGAAATAAATTATAATTATAAATGAATGTTATTAGCACAAAATGGGAAAAATTATGGGAAAATAAACTTTTGAAAATATCAATATCCAATTAGAAGCAAGTGCCACAAAATGCTGAGATGATCAAGGCTATGCTACAACATCACGTACTCTGTGTATTGGCTATTTCAGATAATCTAAAGGATTTTCTTGGCTCTTTTGTTTAAATTGTTTTTCGGTATATTCCGTTTTTATAAACATATACATGGTACTCTAACCGAATAGAAAAACAAAAGGAAACTTCATGCGGGGTTTTGAAGGCGCCAAAACTAAATACGAATTCAAGAAGGAAAAGGAATGTAACAGGTTGCTTGCTTTTTTTAATACAATAAAAAAATTTACAGTACCTTAAACACACATCACTACGGAATTGATTAGCGGATATCTATCGCATGCAGTGCACCTCTACAGTGGAAATATTCGTTTCCTGTCCACACATAGGAACTTTAACACACACTCAATTAAACAGAATGAAAAAATCTCTAATTGTGTTAAATCTTTAACTCATAATATAGGACGCTTGCTTATTGTGTCACATACTTACAAAATCATGATCTTATGCTGTTCCTAGCACCTACGTCGTAGGTACTTGTTTGCAGAATGTTTTGCCAATGCTTTTAATTCTTTGTACCTTACCATTTGTCAGTGATCAAACGTTTGAGCTGGACCCTGTCAAAGGACAACGTAGGCTTTTCGCTTTCAGGCACGAATGACATGAAAGAGAAGTGACAAAGTAAGCTGGTTTTTTTTACGAATTATTGTCACCAGCAGTGTGAAATACAAATGCGCACATGACGCGTATGTTGAAATACTGAGAAATTGAAAAGTTGGAAACTCCAAATTCCGTATAATAGAGACTTTGAAAGCACAGTTCTAAATTTGCGATTTATACTGTAATAAAACGAAAATCTTGGGGTAATTTTCCGGAATATACTTTGAAATTTGTTAGACCGGATCGAGCGTTCCATTTTATTGTTCCCCGAACTATCATTTGTAAAAAACTATCAATTAAATAGAGCAATTCCGCTTAATCGCACTGCGAATGATCGTATTTCCGTTACAATTCTAAAATTTTCATTCCCGCCTCGATTCCTTATACAAAATTGCAGCTTTCCAAGCTCCTTAATTTTGAATCAGCAATAATGAAGTAAGGTCTCCAGTTACACAGGAATACGTGTCGGGAATTTTCAGCGGGGCGGAATATCATTTTCAAGTTTAATTACGTCTAAGAACCGAACCTTACATTTAAATTAACTTTTCTTTACGATCGATAGGAAAAGTTATTATTACTGACATCTTACCAATGGATAAGGGTGAAAGGAAAAAATCCTTCCAACATTTCCGGAGCATGTGAGACAGAACTTAATTCCCTCCTCGCTCCTCTAATCCCTTCGACTATAGCTGACATGCTCCAATTCCGATATTGAGAAGATATTACTTGTGATTTATTTTTTTCTGCCAGTTCAGAAGTTGCCCAAAATAAAATAGTGGCGAGATGGGAAACAAGATTTTATTCTTCCGATTATAGCATTGCGCAAAGCTACAAGTATATTTAGTTGGGTTCATTTTAGTCGATAATTTTTTTAAGTTTCCAGATTGAAGTTTCAGATTTTTAATTAAATTTTTAATTACGCTTAAAGCGTTTTGAGACGTGCGCTTGATTTTTAGATTGTCGCTGATGCAGATTAAAAACAAAACCGAGTGTTTTAGAAATTTTGTTAATTATGGCCGTCACCTAAGGTCAATTTACCAGCAGGATTTAGTGGTCCTGTTAAGTCAACGTTTAGAGTAACTGGCAACCGTTGCTAACTATGGATACGTTATTGGCAATCTGTGTAGTTTAGGGTATTCTATACAATACCTGGGAAATGTATGCAATTCCGAGTCTGTTTAGGATATTCATAATGGTTGTTCATTTTTATAAAGTTGGGGGGGGGGGGGGGGGGGGGTACACAGTTTTTTCTTCTTTTAATTTTACACATTTCCTAGGAATCGTATATACTTAGTGCTATTTATTAAAAAGTAGACATACGGATTTACGTACTATTGACAATATGAACGTTTTCCCCCGTTGAATACATCATACACGAATGAGAACAAAATGCGGAAGCCAAAACGACAATATTCAAATTAATTAATATGATAATCAGATCCTTATTTGTTTTAAAAAGTTATTTTGGATGCATAAAATTAGGTGCCCTTCAAAAGGATGTTGTTAAGATGTTGAACTCTAAGGTTTTAAATCTAAATCCATCCAGTGAAAATTGCCGAAATTATATACAGAGTGACAATTTGAAAACTTACCAACCCCCATATCTTAGTAAATAAACGAGATATTTAAAAAAATCAAAATCCGTTTCGGTAATTCGGAGGGGGAATCACAATAACATAGTTGGCGACGCACCCCCCTCCAACCCCCTGCGCCCCAGCCACCCCAACTTTTAAATCTTAAATAGTGACCCCCCATGTGTGATACGTCGTTGGAAAGCTCTGAAAAAATGCTTTCCAACCATACCAAATAGCATTACATTTAGGTTAGTAATTATCGTGCAAATCAAAAAATAAACATGGAAAATCGTATTTAACTTGAACTTCCAAAGCCGACTCGACAGCAACTCATTTTTGATCGCCAGTTATAATCTATTCTCAAACTCTTGTCGAACCTTTTCAAATGTTGGTTTTGCAATATTTCGACATTCTTGAATTATTCTCTGTCTTAGTTCGTCTATGTTCGCCGGTTGCGTTTTAAATACGACAGATTTCAAATGTATCATATTAGTTTATTTTTTGATTTGCACGATAATTACTAACCTAAATGTAATGCTATTTGGTATGGTTGGAAAGCATTTTTTCAGAGCTTTCCAACGACGTATCACACATGGGGGGTCACTATTTAAGATTTAAAAGTTGGGGTGGCTGGGGCGCAGGGGGTTCGCCAACTATGTCATTGTGATTCCCCCTCCGAATTACCGAAACGGATTTTGATTTTTTTAAATATCTCGTTTATTTACTAAGATATGAGGGGTGGTAAGTTTTCAAATTGTCACCCTGTATGTAAATGTCGTGAATGGGAAATTGTTGATATCTTTTCGAGGGGTTTTCAAGATAAGGTTATGTTCATAGAATACCGTATTTGGCTGGTTTCTTTTTTTTTCTTTCGTTTATGTTTAGATTATACCATATGTTTTTATTTAATTACCTTTCTTTCGTTGACCTTTATCGCATACCGAAACCCATTTACCAATGGAATGCGTAAGTGTGAATTAATTGGATTTTAGTGTGATATTGGTATTGTAGTTTTTGGACGTAGAATAACGATTTTTGTCGATGTTATGATACTTGGAATAATGCTTAATAATTGATTGTAATGGAACTCTACTTAAATAGCATTTCCCCACCACCCGCAGTCACGCACAATCTACATCTTTTTGGACTCGAATTTGCGACATTTTCAATGAACTATATACGAAATCAGATCACTCACTAGTAGGCGGGGGACACTTTGTAACCCGAAGGCCCAATATTCAAATGAGTCTGCTTCTGCTTCTGCTTGAAAACTGATTTAAAAAATCTGTTCGACAATGTTGTTCCTTAACTCATCAAGTATGTACACAACGAATTTCGTGGAATTTGTTTCATTTTCGTTGTCCGGCCAAAATTGCAGTGGACTTTTTTTTCGAATGTTCAAAAATTAATTTCATATTCATTTTCAAAAGCCCTCAGATACCAAATTTCGTCGAAATCTTTTTTTTCGCATCCCCATTTAGGGATGCGCTCTTTCGTGGTAGAAATTTTTTGCAAAATCGGAAAGGGCATAACCGAAAACCTATTCAAAGACGTGCCACCAGTCTTTTGTGGGGGTCCCTCTCAAACGAAACATGTTGGACCCATGGTTTACTTGGAAAAATTGCTTGTTTTGATCCCCCCTTCACCCAAATTTTTTTTACACCCTGTATAAGATCCTACCAAAGAAATTCAAACATGACAATGTCAACAATTAAATCAAAGATAAAGCTGCTTATTGAGCACGGTTTTTACTGTCAATGATTTTGTTACTGCTTTTTAATGTTTCTTTGACTTTTGATGTTCTCTGCTCTATTTGAAGTCTGTTCTCTTTGACATGTACCTGTAAAATTGTTATTGGAACGCAATTACAGTTACAGTTACAAGTTACAAATACAATTACAGTTACAGTTACAAGTATAGTTACGGTTACCGTTACAGTTACAATTACAATTATTCTGGGCGGTTTTTCGAACGGTTAATCTATGTGTTTATAGGAAGCACACAAGCAAGATTGTTATTATCCGGACATTTTGTGATTAACAGGGTTTTTTGTTTTTTGAACTGCGAGTGTTTAAACCATTTTTTGAACATTACCAGTCTAACGGCACAGATCAATACCTATTGATAATCATTGGCAGCGTAAAATACTATACCGGCGCGTTTAATTGATTTGTCATCGACCACGTACGATGATATATCTATTATGACACGGAAATGCGGCTACTCATCGATTACGTTTTTAGCGTTTCTCTTTATGTGCATATCTGTACTTTTCTTTAGCGTAGATAAAAAAATTTATACGGTAGAATGAATTTACTCCTGGGGCTCATTATTTCCGTTTAAACAAAAATACCCGCCATCACAATTTGATTTTCTGATGCTCGAAGGACTGCAACTTTTACCCTTGGCAAAAACCGCACGAGATTTTGTGCATTGCTCAAAACGCAAGGCAAAAACTGTTAATCTGACCCAAACAAGGAATGCACGAGTGAACCAGAACCGAATTTGTTAGGCTGATAGGCACAAAAGCTTCCTCGGGGCCAAGTTCAATACGTTTGGGTATCATAGCCACCATGCCGCACCCGACCAGTAAATTGTAGTTTAAATAATTTAAACATTTCTTTAGGTTATGGGAAAACTACATTTTACGTCCTCTACTTTCATTTCTTCTGCGAATATTCGACTGGAACTTCGTTTTGGATTTTCGTAAACCTAAAATATTGAAGTCTGAAACAGCAAGAAAGAAAAGTTATTCCATAGGATTTCTATTATTAGTCCCGGCAAAGGATTAATTCATCACAGTGTACATTGCAATAATCCCCGAGGAAAACGTATCTGTGTTAATATTACTACACACACATGCAGAGCAGTATTTTCTAATTAGTTTTAGACACTTTCGGTAGATACTGCAAGTATCTTCCCAGTGGAAAGCTGCATTATACTTACTTCGACCCGTGGGAATGTAAGTACGTATACGCTACCACTTTACTGTCTAAATCCTAAACGGTTACAGCGATTACATCAAAGCAATCGTCACAGGTTGGTCATTCCTCCCAAGGAATCGTGTGCGCCTATAGGTATCTATTTAGCAACTGCAATAATTATACAACCCATTTTCCTTCTGAAAAGATGTTAACCGGAGAGCGTGCCCTCATTACTAAATGTTACGGAATTTTCATTTTGTTATGTCGCGTTATTCAGACAAACTTTCGTAAATAACGACCTTACATTAAAATTAGTATTGTTAGGAAAACAGCCATTAATATTAAGTCAGTGCATAGTTTTTACCCACTGTTTTTGGCCATTAGAAAGTAAATTATTCGTGCTGCTCTTTTCAAAGTTTTAAATTTAATCAGGTTCCGCGGATTAATCATTTGTGTTTTGTTGTCAACTTTTTTCGAAAACGGAAAAATCCCCCGAAACAATTCGTTGCTATCGCACATAAATCTTCATTGATGCGTCGTCAAGATATAATCATTCGCCATTTTATTAAAAGCCTCCATTCGCGATACAATGGATATATCGGTGAGTTACAATAATGGACATCATGCTGATAGTATATTAACGAATGCAGGCATTTGAAAATGCGTTCTGGTACAACGCTAGTGTTCTGTTCCGCTACTAATTGCGGTAATTATTTGAACACCAGCTGAGCAATTCATTAGTCGAACAAGTTTCTGCGGTTCCTGTCAAAATGTTATAATGGAGAATATCCGAAGTACAATTGCATATACTGCAAGCTGTTCCTCCAATGGAATTTCATATCTGTATATCTCTCTCTCACCTTCACATTGTTAATCTGAGGTATATCTTCATACTGCCTACAGTTTTATTATTCACAACGCTGCATTTACTCGCACATTAACTGCCTCCCAAATTCAAAAAGATATAAGGAAAACGGTATAATAAATATAAAATATAGTGATAGAGACAAACTATACGTATAAAGGTAACCACTAACCACTTAAATTGTGTTTGACATTTCAGTGTGTACTGTCACTTTTTGTCCGGCGTCTCGTTCTGAAGAAAAAGCGACACTTTAGTCCCTTACATGGAAGACAAAATACATTGATTTAGTCCACGGAGTACAAAAAAGCAATACTCGTTGTGTTTCAGCAATAAATGTTAAAATTTAAACCAATTCAAGTGTATTTATGATCACAATTGAGCAGCATAATCATCTCTTCCTAATTATTTTCTATTGACTTTAAACACACCAAACTACCAATGTCATATATAGAACCGAATATTCACAATATACATTTTACCTTAAGCAGCACCTTCATTCACAAAATTTCCCAAGAGCACAAATAAAAGTGTAAACTCTTATACCAAAGCATAGCATTCCAGCCCCAATATAGCGACCGGGATGAACGACAAATCAAAAACGAGATACCCGGCTGTCGCCACTGTTCTAAATTGAGTCACTATAGTTTAAACTGCTCAGAATGTATGCCTACAAGTAATCTCAGGTTCTTTAACCCATACGAGCTCAAGGGTAGTGATGTTTTCTACTTGATCTGGTGCATGGTCACATTCGTAATAATAAGCGACAACTCGTAATACTATAAAAGATGTGCAAAAAATTTTGATTGGAATTAACAAAACAATTGTGCACTATTAAGTAGGTTCCGTATCGACACTCGACAATATCCGTGACTTTTTTGTCATTTTTTGTTATTTGCGACATTTCCAATTAACTTCATGTGAAATTAGATCACTATTACTAGTAGGGACACTTTGTGACCCGAGAGCCCAATTTTCAAATGCGTATAATTTTGTTTAAAAAGTGATTTTAAAAAATTGTTCGACAATTTTGTTCTTTAACTCATCATAGGGCTACGATTTTGATGATTTTTCATCTTTTTTTCTGAAAGTCTGAGACATTGCTCTGTTATATATAAACGTGTTTCAGGATAAATTGAATCAAATGACAGCAACTTGTTGGTGCATTTTTTTGCCATTTTTGAGGAATGGGGCATTTTTTGCTAATTTTTACGATATTTTTAGGATTTTTCGATTTTTTGTGTATTTTACTTTGAATTTTTGCATTTTTCAGGAATAGCGCTAATTTTTTTTGATATTTTACGGTACCTATTTCTATCGGTGAGCTTATATTACTTGTTAATGTTTTCTTGGAACCTGCTTAAGTAATGCCCACTAAGCAATTAAATTTGTTTGGGATACGGTAACTGAGTCAGTAACTTACATACCTGCTTTCTACGACTGGCCAGCAGAGGGTGGAAATGAACCAATAATAACATTCCTGTGTTATCTTACCTAATTGCTTCTTAAAATAATTTTGCGGTCTTATTCAGTTTCATCAATAAATCTATTTGTTATTTTTTTAAATTTTTATGTCATTTTTGCGAGATTTTTAAGTCATATTTGCATTTTTTATTTTACATTTTCGCTGATTTTTAACGTCATTAAAATCCTAGCCCTACATCAAGTATGTGAGTTTCGTGGAATTCTCTCCATTTTCGTTGTTTGTTTCAAAAACTAATAATAATAATTTTATTTCATTCAAAGTACTCGTAAATTTCGAAAACTAATTTTAGATTGGTGATTTTCATGTTCAAAAACCCCCAGATACCAACTTTCGTTGAAAGCAGAATTGTTTTCGCATCCCTATTTAGGGGTGCGCCCTTTTGTGGTAGGAATTATGAAACAATTTTTACAAAATCGGAAAGGGCATACCTGAAAAAGTTTTCAAAGACGTGCCACCAGTCTTTCTAACTGTTATGGTTGCTGAGAAAAAATTAAAGAAGAAATGCAACTTTTCTTAGGGTGGCTCCCAAACGAAACACGTTTGATGCTCGGTTTATTTTAGCGTAGACGGTACAAACTTTTTCGCTGCATTTTGTGACAAAAGCATGAAACTCGGTACACGTGTTCATTAGTGCGACGAACTTCCCCCTTTGCTCGTGCACCAACGGTAGCTTAAATAATGAAAGCACAATTATTTCAAGTTCCTTTAATTGTCGAACAATAATATAATTGTACAATTCAATTTTTTCACACCGTAGACGGTCGGTCGGTCACTCGGGCGCCACCAAGACTTAATCTGCACCCCCTAAGTCTTGGGAAAGGGGCGGTCTTGTCGGACGGGGTGGAAAGCCTCCGGGTATCCTCTAGTGGAGAACGGAATACACCAGGGATCGGTAAGAGTTCACCACAAAATGGCGGCGGTCACTTCCGGCTTATCTAAAACAAAATATGGCCGACGGCCCGGACGGTAAATTTCCTAAAGGGAATAAAGCAATAAAGCACAATCAATTAGCGGTGTCCAGGGGAAAGAAAAGCGGAAAAGCAAGGAGAACAGAATATAATGAAGCTTAGCGGAACGGTGGAAAAAGGTTACGGTAGTGCAAAAAGGTAAACTCAAAACGGTAGTTAAACGGAAAGGACAACGGATTGACTTACGGTCGCTCAAACGGTCAAACGGTAAAGCAAAAGGGGTTCGGTGGATTCGGAATGATACGGTTTCGCAAATTAAAGAAATCAAAAGGCGTACTTACAACTCGAAAGTATGAAGCAGAAAAGATCCCTCCCAAATTGAGCGTTTTCCTTTTAAAGGAAACCAATTTTGGTAGAAGTGGAACAGGGAATTTCCAAAGCCGGGCGGTGCTCGTACCGAGCGCGGTAGAAAATAATTCGGTTTTTAATTAATTGCGGCTCCTGTGGTTACCTTAAAAATCTGGGACAACTTGTAAACAAATAGAAAAATTACAGCGCCTCTGTGGACACCTCTCTCGACGGTTTCTGACAAGGTTTACTACTGCCCATTAACATGGCAATAATTAACAGCGCTTACCTAATTAAGCGTAATCAAACCTAAGTACTCATCAATCCAATCTGCAACTAGCTCCCTTGGACTTTTTCTTCCCAAACGGCGCTATCGCTTTAACACTCTTATCACAACATGCAGGCATACGGACGGGACTGCAAAACTTGTAAACAACTAGATCTGAACTCGTTCCATCCTTGATTTTACTTATTATGGGAATCTAAAACATCTTATAAATAATTAACGGCGCTGAAACCAAAGAAAGTTAATTGTCCCTCATCTTCGCCAGGACAACATCCTTCGGTGGTTACAAAAATATCGCGGTCTCCTTGCGTAACGAAGCCCAAACCAATCGTTACTATACAGGGTGGTCTTTGTAAACGGCAAACTAAATGGAGAAATTCCGGGTGCTTCGTTACATTAGGTCCAAATAAAACTTTTGACCCGCAGCACCCACCGAAATTTTCGTGTGGGTTCAAAATTTGAACACTTTTGTTCAAAAGGGTGTTCAAGGTTTTAAACCTGTAAAAATTGACGAATTTCGGCATTCTAGGGGTCGTTTTTGAATGATTTAGGGTCGCTGGTGCCAATGGCGGCATTAAAAAAGTTGCATATCTGACCCTTAGGCCTCAAATTTGGATTATTTTCAAAATAATGGTTAAATTTGTATTTGATAGTTTTAACCCTGCGTGATGTTTCGGATGTCGATTCCAGCTAATTTGGACGTGCACTACACACTAGAAATGTTATATTGAAGTTAAAACATTTTCTCGTGTGTAAATAGGCCGTTAATCGTTCAATAATTTGTTTAAAATTTGGAAATTCCATACTTTAAGGATTTTGCCGTTCTTGGTGTCGTTTCCATATAATTTGTGGTTGCTGATGCTGATTTTGTATTCAGAAAACAGATGCGACTCATAGTTAGGCCCTTTTCAAACTATTTTACCTATTAAGAGGGAATGTCCGGCGCAGTCATACCCTTGTTGCCCCGGATTGCAACAACTATTGAATGACAAAGAAAGACGAAAGAGACGGGCATTTCATTAAAATTTGGAAGTGGGCATATTCTTTGACGGGGTATGCCGCTTATACTTCCATTATTTCCCTCCCGTCATCCTTGTTGGGAAATGTGTACTTCCAATCAGTCTTGAGCTCACTCCACGACAAGTAACATCTCGCAGCGAGCTAGTTTCGTCCGGCTCGTACCCCTTGAAACAAGAGTGTCGCCAGCTGATGGTCCAGAGAGGGGCAAGTTGACATATGAAGGATAAAAAAATTATTAATTGTAGGTATAGTGCAGAGCACATAAATTTTTACTTTTGTACTGTCTTACCTCTACAACCACAATAATTTTAATAAGGAATTATCGGTCAAAAAAACCAGGGCACTTTGGTTTTTGGACTGGTTGCTTTGCATTTTGCTACTTTTTTTAATCTCTAGACGGAGGCAACTGCCCTCCTCTGCCTCCTCTCTGGCGACGCCATTGGCTTGAAGTGAGGATATCGCAATGATACCGTGAAACGCGATCGATCGCGACGCAGGGCCTGGGGGTGCCCCGAAGTCGCCGAGGCAGCCCCCAAAGTACATCAGACGGCAGGCGGTACGATTAGGCCGCGAGTCATAAGCGTTTTAGGCCCTGCGCGTCGCTGTAGGAACTCTACGCGCATATTGAGAGACCGTTACCACCATGACCAGTCAGAAGCTGGTTCTGGCCGCCAGCCTTCGAGACCCTCTTCAGGTACATCAAAAGCACTGGTAGAAGACTGAACTTTTAGTAAAAGTTGATCAAATTTAGCCCCTTGGAACTTCGATGCACAGGCTTTGTGCCACTTTGCTTTGTTCTAAATAAAAGGAGCTTTAATCCCCTTCCCTTCGTTGAGTTGTTGCACCAGATAACCGGCGTCTAGCGTGTATGCATAACTGCTCCAAGTTCGTACCAAGAGATATATAGCTCGTGTTACGCTTCGCAAGCACTGCATTACTGGCAGAGCACACAAGTTTTTTGTTGAATTGCTCTGGCATAAACAACACACTTGCCAGTTCACCGTCAGTGCACCGCTCACCAGTGAGATTGGCGCCGCCAGAACCAGCTTCTGGCTGGTCAGGTCATGGTGGTAACGGTCTCTCAATATGCGCGCAGGGCCTAAAACACCTGTGACTAATCGTACCGCCCGCCGTCTGAGATACTTTGGGGGCTGCTTCGGCGACTTTTTTTAATGCCGCCATTGGTACGCGAGACCCTAAATAATTCAGAACAAAAGTGTTCAAATTTTGAACCCACACGAAAATTTCGGTGGGTGCTGCGGGCCAAAAGTTTTATTTGGACCTAATAAACATGTGTTCCGAGTTTCTTGCTTTTGTCACAAAGTGCAGCGTTTACCTCGATATTCAGTTGTACCGCCTACGCTATTTGGAAAAAGTGCTTGTTCTGACACCCTCCACCACCCAAATTTTTTTTATATACTTATATGTAACACCCTGTATACACAAACTACCCCAAAGAGTTGTCTACTTTTCCATTCAGAAGCAATAAGAGATATTTATTGATTTCCAAGGAACAGGGTAACTAGCCCTTAACAAATAATGTGGAAAATACAGAAAAGTGTAGTGATGTATAATGACAGTGTGGTCATAATGATTGATGTCGGCCATGTTTTTTTCAATTTATCATTGGTTTCACCGATTTTGTAGATTTTGCTATGGTTACAATAATATTTTCGGAAGTATTTTCAGCAAAGTGCCTGCGTCACCTTGGTTTCCAGGTTGATTTCTGCGAATCCGGTGCATTTGGAAGAAACATGCGCAGTCAATGAAATACATGATCTCTCTATGGCCACACTGTTAACATAAGGTCACTCTACAGAAAAGTACGTTCAGATGACCTCTAGCGGCAAAAGAAAGAACTTAGGTAAATGCAACTTATAACACTAACTATACCTAAACTAAACAGATTAACAAATGAAATGTATAGATGGCATAAAGGTTATTACTTAAATGGAATAAATTTAAGTGTTGACGCAGAATTTTTAAAAAAATGTTACACAGATGTATGAGGGAAATATTTTTCTATGTTGCAATGTTGCTGATGGACCCAGAGCCAGTAACCAGAGTTTGTCATTTCAAAAGTCATGAAATTTCATACAGTAGATCCCCTAGACCTACTGAATATCAAAAGTCACTTTCGGTTTGGCGCTCTCCTTTAATTAAAATCATCTTTTTTGTCAAATTTATGGCAGCTGCTATTTGTACAACTCATCAATGACGCAAATGGTCTTTAAAATCCTGTAAATATGTCAAGCATTAAAATTGGGACAGCTGCAACACGTGACGCAAATGATTAGAGATAATTTTTTTACAATCTGTAAACAAATTAAACGAGTGCCCAAATAATTCCACTTTCAAAAGCCTCCCTTTAAAGATGGCATGTGTTTACTCAATACTATAACTCAGATGTAAGACAAATTTCCGAATAAATTTGTTGGTCCTAAGACGTCCGATTACAACTTCTGTAAAGATTATCAATGAAGCAGTCCCCCAAATAAACGTTAGCACGGTGAATTATTCATCGAGTTGCTTTAGATTAAACCATTATAATGGAATAAACGTTAATAATATTTATATTTTCAAAAACCAATGCATTACAATTTCAAATATTTAGTCTGACAAATTTTACATTATGTACGATTTTGTATAAGTAGGCAACAAAAAATCGTTTAGCTTTTTCCCCTGCATTAACCGTTGCGTCTCAAATTAATAATTAATCATCCTATACTGTGATGATCTGCTGGCACGACAAGTTGCAGTTTCAGTAGGGGGTAAATTGAGTCTAATAAATATCCACTTTACCAGACCGCCCTGCAGTTAGTGTCTTCGTCGTTTTTGTCAATGACAATTTCGTACTTTTAACATTTGCAATCTCTGTCAAGGGATATCTACGTCGACGTTGGCAAATATGCCTAGTGTTATGCAATTTTAGAATAAAGTGAACATAAGGGTTGTTAAGATGTTAAATATGATGCGATCCCGTACTCGATTGATTAAAGGGAAAGGGTTTACGCATTCAAGACAACCTGCTGAGGTTCTTAGATATTAAATTTGTCCTAAAACATTACACCTTATCTAAGGAGCCTAAAACTACATTGAAGCTGCGCCCATTCCGTACCGCGTCCTAAGATTTATATTGTTGTCGTCACCGTCGTTATGGTGTCCTCGTCATTTGCTTCGTTGGAGCTAGTAGCTAGGATTATTAACAAATAAATGTGGACATTTAGAAACTTACTTATTACGTACGATATTTATCAATTTGATTATATTTATTTCGTCTGGAGGTTATCCAACTTGAAGTTACCATTTCCAAATATTTTCATATACATGGTGCCCCGATTTTAGTTAGATTTTAATGTAAGAATGCTAGAACGAATTTATTTCATATGTAATAATTTTAACGCCTTTGAAAAGGAGGGTGATATAGATATACTTTTGAACTCGTTGCTGAATTGGAAAATCTTATCTAAACTATCTAAAAGATTTTTGTGATCTATGTAGAATTTTTTTCGACATTTGAAAGGTGCAAAAAATTATTCAATGAAAAAATTACGTTATTAAAATTTACCATTAGTTTCACAACACCCTGAGACGACCAAATTTCAATCATTCTCATCCTTAGACAGCTGGGTAGTGTAAACCCAATTCCACGTTAAATAGGTCACAGTGATTAGTGTAGGTATATCACGCGTTTGGTTTTACTGAAGTCTGCCGGTAAGGTAGAAACATCTATACGTCCGTTTGCCACTGCAATCTCCAAAAATGGCGGGTCCAAGAAAATAAGAAATGTCATTGACGTTCTGCGTAGGTAATAGGGTAAACCCAGTAGCATAAAAATGAAAAGCTAACTCAAAACAAAGAACGATGGCAAAAGAAAGCTTATTTTGAGGGAAGCTAAACTATTAAGAAAAATTTGAGGCAAAGTAAAGTTCAAAAATCATACGCATTAAGAAAGGAATGCTCCGAATAACCCTAACCTACGCGTATTGTTGTATATAATAATTTAAATAAAAACACAAATCAAAAGTTATTAAAATGCAAATTCTTCAGAATATCAATCAGTAAGAAAATGGCGTTAGGGGGGCCTCTGGCGTTGGTTCCCGGCGATCATACCCCCCCTCCTGACAACCCTGTGACTTGTGAGTAACGTATCAGCAGAAACTCAAGATGCCTAGTTTTCTTATCAAGTACCAAATACGAATCAGCAGTCCTCTACTTATTTCGCATTTATTTTTATTTTAACTGGCCCCAGTCCGGCGACTGAGTTTTATCATTGAATAAAAACATAGTGTTTTTATTCAATGGTTTTATCAAGCCATTAAAACGTCCCATGACTTTTCCTGGATTCACCTTACAGAAATAAAGCGCGCTTAATTCACTTGAGAAACTTAATGAGAATAATGAATACTGAGAAAAAATGCAAAATTATACGTAATCACATAATGTCACATTTTGTTGATTTTGGTTTCCAGCGTCATCTTTCTCTTTTCGTCTCGCCGAAAGAAAGCTGGCGTCTGGATAATGAAATAAAATTAAGCATGGCTAATACGAGTAGGTATACCTGCTAAATTGGGACGTATTTACTTAACCTAATTAAAGTAATCCAAAGATTTTTCTCCATCAAAATCCTTTTTATTCTGAGCTTATTTATGCTTTTCCGTAAGCAATTACAATAATTAACCCTAACGTTTGTGCAGTTATTCCTACGTTATGCAGGATTCCTGGTGCAGATTTTTCATTGGTGAAGCAATGTTCAATTATTTTTATTAACGCTTTTACATCCCGCTCATACAAAACATAAACTAATTAAAGATACACAAAGAGAACTAAGATGTGGGTGACTATACCTACCAAAGGATGACACAAAGTACCTATTTACATAACTTTCTTATCCCAAATCAGCGTTACGTAATACGTATATATGTATTATTTAAACTCTTCAGACACTCTGTTGTCGAGGTATTGGCATTTCACGATTTGATCCTATTGACGGATACGTCGCGTCTTTTCCTCCACTTTCCCTTTATAAGTACGCTTTTCTGATACTTAATTTTCCAGATATATGTACGTATTTTAGGATTGAACTTCACCGACTGATCATCGCACTTGTACAATTTTCTCTTATTATTGCTTCTTCAATTGCTTGGGGTTGACCCTGTTTCATTTCTTCGCCGCCTCTAAAATTTTCCTCTTGACTTTCCAAGTTAGTAAACATGTCTTCGCTTTCTTTAGAATGCCTTTTTGAACCTGACTATGCATATTCAATCTACAAAACCCTACCTTGGTATCCTTTTAAATTCAAAAAATTCTTAGGAATATCAATTCTATCCTCCAGTAATTTTTGAAAAATTCTCAAACCCCACCTTTAAAACATTTACTCCGCCACTGGTAGCGATAACTTCAATCCTAAGTTCTGTGATCACTCGGTGGTGTATTTAAAATCTACTCAATCAACTCTCATACGCGAACCGCTTTGTACTTTTACTTTTGGAACACGACATCCTTACAGGTAGTTCATCTGAGCCCCAACGGGCTTCGTTACATTTGCAAGGGGTTGAAGAGCTCATTCGTATAAAATAAAATCGAACCTCTACCGCACTGGCAAAAATTGTAATATGACAATCAATTTGTATGGTTCTTACGGCTAGCTCAGTAATAAAATTACCCGCCACGCCATTTCTCCACTAGAAAATGTTACCACGCCAACCCTACGATTACGTCATATTCATATTGACATTATTGGACCCAGGATTGGACCACTCCCTCCCGCTGGAAAGTGTCGTTACTGTCTTTACCGACAACCTTCGACAAATTCGTTGAGATTCTTCAAAAGCCTGGCTCTCGCCATACTAAGACGTACGGTTCGTGGCGCTTTAGAACCTCCATACACTGGTCCTCATCTCGTGCATATCTGCTCAGAAAAAACGTTGCGGAGTGCGGATTCATGGAAAAGTAGTGACGTATAAATCGACCATATCTGCGCTTTCATCTAAAAGAATAGGTTTACTCACCCTCAAGGGGGGTGATCTGACGAACATGAAACGTAAAATAGCAACCGGACTGAGAAAGTACTATGGCATCAAAAACCAGACAGAAGTTTTAAGAATCATTTTGATGGATTAGCGGGTTTTATGTTATTGAAAACATGTTGTTTGGTTATTTTTAATACGTTTACCTATAATTTTGTCAAACAAATTTATCTCGCTCTCGACTTGCTTAAACTACACAAAATCTAAATTTACTGGGTTCGTAAACACACGAGACAAGAATTTAAAAAAAATTTCAATTTAATTGAGGCAAATGGATACAGGGGTAACTGATGAGCTTTCATTTCTATCTAATTCAAGTAAACGCATAGACGAACCATCCATAGCATAATCAGTTTTCTGGTGAACATAAAATATAAACGCAAACTAAAATTATACGAGGTAAACATGCTTTCAATTTTTAATTAAATCTTTGAAACACAGCGTACACAAAGAAAGAATATTATCTCAAAGAAGATCAAAACGGTGAAATGAGAAAAGAGCTAATTCTAAAATACACATACAAGATTGAAAGATGCGTGAGGTTCGGCCATAAAATACGATATAATGATCGGTATCAAGGAGATTGAAAAGTTGCTTGAAAACCAAATAAACTCTACTGTCTGCCGGAGCGTCACCGAACTTTGGAAGTTTATTGTGTATATAAATTATCTGGGCGAATTTAAAATGTTAATTATAGCACGGTAATTTGTTTGTTTGAATAAATAAAAAATTAATTCATTGAAACGAATTTGTATTCTACAACTTAAATACTTAGTTCTTTAGTTCAGGTAATAAATGACTAAACGTGGAAATGTTTTTAACAACATCGCGGCTAGTTGATTGAACTTGCTACTTTTGTGTCACACGCTTTTCCATTGTGTTTTTTTTGCGTAATTATTAGTGAGAAGAAATTTACAGTCGAAAGTGCTAGAAGTATTCACCCTCGCAAGAAACAAAGGTCCCGCCAAAAGGTACAAAGTGACTGTGGGTTCTATGAGGTGAGTTGAATACCAAATTTGACATTTCGATCTTTCCTGAAATGAGTTTCGATCATATTATTTGAAAAAATGTCAAGGCCACCATTAGGGCAATATTGATTTGAAATTTAAACGCCAGGCGCATGATGAATTTAAATGGCCCATTTAAGTAGTAATTACTGTAAATCCGAGTGTAAAACGTTTGATATGAGGACATTGTAACAAAAATTGGTTTGTACCCGCTACCCTTTATACCCATGAATCAAGCTGGATTGGGGAAACACTTTTATGCTCTCTAAAACCGATGTTCTTCATTTTTATGCTGCGCCCTAATCGGCAATGTAGCGGATCACTATATTTCTAATGCCCCATATATTTTTTATATCATCATAAAATAATAGAGAAATTGTACCGTCACATTCATAGTGGCAAAACTCCCTTTTGCGCCACCAAACTTGGTTATCCTTGAAGAAAATTTCAAAGTAAATTTTATCTTAATCAAAAGATTTTCCTTATAACAGTTTTGCAGAATCTTGATTTAAAAATAATGTTTACAGTGTTCGGCTTTAATTAAAAATTTTAGATGTGGACGAAGAGGAGATCAAGTAAAATATGATTACCGCCTCCTGCTTAATTTATAAATTTGTTTCGAAACGTTTAACGCCCTCCCTCGCGAATGACTAATATTAGTTAATATTAATCACGAAATCGGTCCTCTGTGAATCACAAGGCGCCGAATGGGGAGAGTAAAGTTGCGATTTACGCAGACGTAATTACAGAGTTTTAAAATTAGTTGGTCCTTGAGTTAGTGCTAAGGGAAGTAGACGTAACTGTTTCGTGCAGATACGAAATAACGGAAACAATATTTTTAAGGGCACGTTATTTGGAGTCTTATACCATGCGTAATAAATCAGTTGCCATGGCTGTCTGATCCCTACAGGATTTTAAGGCTCTGAACGGTCTTGAGCGCTGTGGGTTGGCCACGTTATAAAGCATTAGGGAATATAGATAGCTTCTCCGAACTCAGCCAGAAACTTCACATATCCAGATTGTTCTATTCAATTACGGTTTAACGACGTCAATTTATTACATTCTTTTGCATAATCCCAAAGAGCTCGTATTAATTACCTTTCCACCTTGTGAAGGGATTATTAGCGCGCGGGTTTATGCCGATCACACACCTTGATAGAGACTGACTAATCGTTAATTAATAAAAACAGTTTATTAAGAAATGCGATAGAGTTAGCTTCAGCGTTTTTAACTGCACTACATAAATTTCCGCTCCTGACATTTTCATTAATTTCCAAGTTTTGCGTTACTCTGATACCGAAAAGGTGAGTTTTGCTGTGGAGCTTAATCGAATTTTCGCGACTAATTTCATTTCTCCCTCCCTCTCCGTCGATCGAAAGGGAATATCGATGGAACGACGAGGATGGAGTTGAGAATGGCGTTTATTAATCAGAATCACGAACCTTCTTGTGGTAAAAATAAACTAGTACACCTTCTTACATTTCACGGTCATATAACTGAAAAGCGATCGTAAATTAGTTGCACCGTTGAGTGAAATTTAATGGTTGAACTAAGTACTTAGAATGAAGAATTATTTACTAATTTGGGTACTTTCTAATTTCTTTTATTTTTCTTTTCCATGATTTTTTGTTTATGTGCGTTTAGCTAGTCCCCATCAAGATCCTGTTATTGGAATGCGAAATCTAGGAATTTTGCTAGAAAAAGGCACATCATTGATGAATTTTATTTCTTGGTTTACTTTTGCTGTCAATTTTGTTCAATAATTTAGTAGGTTTTACTTGTTTTTGTGATTTAAGACGTAATAGTTAAAAAACGTGTAGGTAAAAAATGTTTACGTCTATATGAAAATTATTTGGCAGATAAGGGGACTCAACACTTAAAAAGGACGGAGCGCGATTCAATTAACTTAACGTACGTAACAGTCCGTTACCTTTAAATTTAAAATACGCATTTTTTTTCCGGTAGTCAGCCGGGGTTTCAAAATTTTAAGTTAGAAAAAGTGAACAGTAATAATTTCCGATTGTTGTCCAAAGTCAGTTTTTACGCAATTGGTTTCAAGACATAGAAGAGGTGGTTGACTGACACTTTCTCTTTCTTTTAATGGTAAGCGTCAGGGTACACTGTAAATCGGTCCATTTTCTTTCAGAATAATCTTCATTTTTGGATTCATTGACTTTATTTTCTTCGCTTTATAAGTCATTATCTTCTACTTCCTCTTCAATCTTTACGGGAATCCTTTCCCCAGTGTCGATCTTTACTGGTAAGCCAAGCGATAGTATTTTCGCTATCTCTGTCTTCCTGATGTTAAATCTCTAGGTTACTTCTTCTTGATCAACGAAACAATCTCCGTCGATTTTCACTTGAACTTGCTGAAACTTTCATTTTTCCAAAGCCTTAATTCAATAACCAAGTCAGTACTATCGAGTTGAGACTTACCAAATTTTTCGTAAACAGTTGTACAAATAATCGTGAAGGGATTGCATGTGTCAATTCCTGGTAAAAATTTAACATTTTCAATTTCTATCGTTTCGTAGATCGCAGTCCTGGTATCCTTTGGCGCTCTTACATTGTTGACTCTTGTTTACTTCTTAGAACAGTCGCCCGAACTCATTGTATGAAAAGCACTTCAGTCCTTTAGCCTTGTTTTCGCACTCTGTTGATCGATGGCCCAATTTATCGCAGTTGAAACATAGAATCGTGTTTGGCGCTCTTTCTTCGCCATTCTTGCTTTGATTTTTTTCAGTCGGTTTTCGTCTTTCGTGGTCTTTTGGATTTTCCCTCATAATTGTTTAATGAATAATTTCCTTGTTATTCTTGGCAATTATATTTCCTCAATTTTAGCGGTCGTTTTCAATCTGGTCTAATTGAACATCTTGTCCGGTCAGCAGGAAATAAGGTCGTTGTGAATCTGTTCTAAAATGAACATCTTGGCCCGCCAGCAGGAAAGGAAGGTATGTTCTAAATCTTGGGCCACCAGCAGTAAAGGAGGTCGTTGTGAATCTCTTCTAAAAAAGAACACAAAAAATGTGGTCAGGTTTTCTAGCAGCCGAAAAGGTATGCAAAATCGGATATTGACATGCCCTCGCATAAAGATGGTAACACGCTATCTCTTACACCCCAATCTAACCACTATAGTAACCCCGAAGAACGTCAAATCCAGTGGCCACTCAGAAGAAGGAAAGCCTACTGCTTTAAGTGAGGTAGCACCAAAAGCCCCAAAGTGAAGAAACCCCCCTCCCTGAAATTATATGACACAAAATCCCAAAGTTTGACCGCCTTGCCGGAAAAGTGAATAAGGGCCCCCACCATATACGAACGCATTGAAATGAAGAAGGTGCTCTGGATAGAATAGTATGAGAGAAAGTAATAAATCACATTTTAAAAAAAAAACCCTCATTCATGCTGATTCCAGGGGCCCAGTGCTCACCCAGCTTGCACGAAGAGGGCGCACCCACTCCTCTCCTCTCGTATGTCATCCTTACATCCGTTCATACAGACAAATATTTCTAGGAACGGAAACGGAAGAGAGAAGAGTAGAAAAAGACAAAAAATAGGAAAATGAAAAGAAAAAGGCAGCCTCTCTCAAACCTCCCCTGGGAAATTAAAAGGAAGATAAGTGGTTGAGGTCTTGAGGTTTGAGATCTTGAAGATGTCACAAGATTTTCTCTTAGAATCTTTTAACTAATAGGTACCCATTTTTACGGTCCTAAATATTTGCGAGCTAACTTCGCAGAATAATCTTTAATCGCATCAGACAATTCCAAATTTGTTACGACCTGATCAAGTAGATTATTTAGTAAATGTAAGTAATGAAGATTTTTATTTATTTAATTGCTTGTCGAACGTTTTCGTGCGTGGTATGTGTGCTCTGAATGTATTTCTTTCTTTCAGAATTGTTTTAGTTTCTTTATATTTTACGGAATAAGTTGTGTGTTTAATCAAACCCCATGTGCGAGCCAGATAGAGTTTTTGTGTCAGATTTTTCTATTCATGCTCAAGAATTGTGCCAGATGTTAATGAAAATTTGTGTAGCTAATTCTTTGCAGTTTTCGGAAGTTGACCAGGGCCACCGAGTCTCAAATTATTAATTTTGATATGACCTTTGATAATAATTATTTACTGTAAAGAATGTTTATGCGCACCATCAAGTGGGTCCAGGTCGATAACTGAAAACATTTTAAAACGTACGCAGAGAAAAAACGGTCATATCTGAAAAAACGTATTAATTATGAAAACGGTCAGTATATGAAAGTGTGTCCGACATCTGAAAAAGAAAACGTAGTTGACAGAATCCCCCTAATTCATCGGTACAATCAAAAATTCAACAACAATACAACCGAAGTTCACCACATACGCAGTCATGTATTACCCCGTAATAATCTAAAGAAAGAAAGGGATAAAATGATAGCTCCCACGTTTCTCATCCCGCCTACGCAAAATACAGAAAATTTGCAAACCACGCGAAAAATGTTTCAACTAAATTACAACTCTACCAGTGGCGACTTCTGTGGAAGATAAATAACAAATTCGCGTTATAAAGTTATATTGGGGGCGAACATTAAATTAAATTGTAAGGTAACTTTTATTTTCTATGGGTTCAGTTCTAATTTTCACTTTTACGTTTAATTTGAGATTCTAAGTATACCACGAAGCATTTGAAAACTTGCTACTTGTACCATCAGTGCAGTGCGACTTCTAAGTCTCTTGGTGGAATTTATGTTTACTTATTTTAATTTTGGGATTACAAATTTACTCTGGCAATATCCTCTTTGCTACCCACCTTTTTACTCGAATGCGGTTCAGCTTAATTATCAGTTCAGTATCAGATTCAAAATCGAAGTTCGGTGTGTTAAAAATTAAAACCCTTCTGTGTCTTCCGCAAATATAAATATTCCAGACATCAGGTCTGGATATATTTTTTTCGAAATTTTAAATTAGATCCCGACGTTCTCAATTCCTCTGTAATCCCATTTCCAGTTTCCTATAACCGCTTAATACTCATATATTCTTTCCCAACATGAAAAATCAATGTTGGGGTTTCCTGAATATTTCATGAAGGCATTTACGTAAACGCTTTACATCACTTTCACTCTTTACGCGAAAGTTTAGTAATAAGAAATGAACAGCGGAATTATTTAACGGTAATAATTTGTTACAGATGATGATGGATGTACCAGCCTCGAGGAATCGGTGAGTAAATAAGATATGAGATCTTACTCCTCGATTTTCTGTTAAAATGTTCGCAATTTTGCCTCTTCGTAATGAACTAAGGAACGTCCCATTTTTGTATTCTAAAAAGACTTATTCGACACGGTACCTACTGCTTTAAAAATATGTGAGAAGTAATAGATTCTTAAGGCTAAAGTGAAGACATGGTTTATTGAATATCGTATGAACTACAAATTTAAGATAATGAAAATGTGATCTCAATCTCAATGTCTTTATTGTAATTACTATCCGAATTTCCATTACATTATTAGTGAAGAGTTTCCTCTAATTATTTAAATCATCACTCTTGCACTTTTCACTTTTCACTTTTTCAGTGAAGGATCGCGAAATGTAAAAATGATTCCAGTTGCGTTAACGGCACATTTCTTATAAATTTGGCAGTGTCACCTAGGAACTGTGACATTGAACAATTTTAAAATTATCCGTGATGTCTAAATCGTTTTATAAATATAATAAATGGCTATTTTCGTACTTAATGTGCTTTTTTCTACTGATACTTATAAAGTTTATTACTTGTCCCGATTTGCACTGCACGCAATTGGTAACGAATTACACGATTACACCACATTTACTAAATGCATTTCACCCATTTTATAGGGAACTAATCCACCGTTATTATTTTCGGTCTTAAAATATTCCAACTCTGTCTATTATTAGTGTAGCGTAAAGGTAGTATTTTTCGAGAGGTTGTATACACACGAAAGTCTTTTTAAAAATACCAGTTTAATCTATTTTTGAAATAAAAAAACTGTTTGATCTGTGTTTTTTTAAAATAAATTATTTATTTTGAACTTTTCTGATGTTTATTTAATTTCAGAGGACTTTGTAGTTGCCTCTATTTTGTTTGTTAGCGGTATATTTTCTATTATTACAGTATCCATTTTAGTAAATAAAAGAGATAACATACTTAATCAAGCGGTAACGTTCAAATCCATCACTTTCATACGAAAATGGTTACATATTCCGCTATTTGTCAACTATGATCTGTATGCAATCAATTGCAATTATTGTAAGAAACTGCGTTGCGTAATATTGTTCACTCAAATTAGGTCTGTAAAGAAGTACATATTAGCATTTGTTTATTTGGGAAGGTTTAAAAAAACAGAAACTTCTCTTAAAGTACTGTATACGTCCGGCCACGACCGAAAATGTAAAGAAATGTTTTTTTTCTTTGTGAGGAGTTTAATAATACGAAGAACACAATTGCGGCTTGAATTTGTTGTGCAAATTTTGGAATATTTTGAAGTTAAAATATAAAGCTGAGAATGCTTATAATGGCTTCAAACAATTACTTCTGCACCGTCGTTTTAAACATCATGTTTTAAATTAATCTGACATTTAATGATATACTGTCACAATTTAATATGACAAGTATTTTGATTCTACAAGCAAGCAGATCTGGGTCAAGCGTTCTAAAAAACCGCTCGAGCGACGAGCGCTCTAATTGTCTCAAAAATGCTCGCGAGCATCGAGTTGTTTTTCAAAGCGAAACCGCTTGCGAGTTCCGAGCACTCCTAAAAGTGCTCGAGCGGTTTATCTCGAGCGGAAAAAAAAGTGCTCGGGAGCGAAAAAAACCGCTCGGGAACGGAAAAAACGCTCGCGAGCGGCGCTTAATCCTTCAGCGCTTGAGGGCGGTTAAAAGCGCTCACGAGCGAGAAAAAAGCTCAGAAACGGCAAAAGCGCTCGGGAGCGGAAAAAACCGCTCGCGAGCAGAAAAAACCGCTCATGACGTTGAGTTAAGTTGGCGCCGCGTAAAAAAAACTCGCCAAATAAACGACCAGATAGCTCATGGAAGTTACAATTTAAAAATGAAAAAAAGGTGTTATCCTTAAGGCGCATTTACCATGAATTAATTAGTACTTCCCGAAAGGTCATGTAACGGACGGAGGAAAATATAGCTGTGGCATAACTATTCTTACAAATAAGAAAGTTAATATTACGCAGTCTGCGCATGCGCACACCCGATGTTTAAAATATGCGATAAGTTTGCCTTTACTGGAAGAATTTTAGGTTAAAATTTCAAAAAATATCTCTACAAATAAGGAAGTCCATAGGGTGCAGTTTGCGTATGAACACATTCTTTACTAGAAGCTCTCTGTGGTTAAAATTTCAAAGAAATATCTCTATCTATAAGAAAGTTGACATTGGGCAGACTACGCATGCGCACACTAATCGTCAAGATTTTTCTTGATGAGGTACCAGACATATTAGCTACCGAATGCAAAGAGAACGAACTAAATATCTGTAGTAGTTAAGGCCTTGGATGGATGGACGGACGGACGGACGGAGAAAAGCGGCTATAATAGCGCCTTCCAGCATGAAAATGGGCTAAAAAAAAGACATGAAATACTTTGCAGCGATGGTTCCTGCTGGACATATACATATCTTCGACTTCGTAGAAACTTACCCAAAGTTGCGCGCCACACAGAATCTCTATTATCATATCTTCCTGTGTAAAACTGGGAAGTTACAAGGGAAAGTAATCATGCAAATTGACGGAAGAAATATTGGTTCATTATACTTAGTACCAGATAAAACCGATCCCAAACCAACGAACGTTCTTCAACGCTTCCCACAAATACAAAATATTATAAGTATAAAGAGTACCAATTAATTAATAATGGAGCCCTAAAAGACACATGTAATATCCCGACTAACGAATCTCCCACATACCTCAATTAAACATTAACTCGTAAGATAAGTGAAAATACAGATGGCGAAACACATGAGTGGACTCTATCTTCCTCATGCACCATCTTCAGTGCCGAACTGTATGCCATATGGCAAGCTCTGCTTTTCTGCCTTATGAGCAATACAGAGGAGAGCTTTGCTATTGTAAGTGATAGCCAGGGCGCATTAAATAGTATTAATTCTCGATTTCCTCGGGACCCACTAGTGCAAAGGATTCAGGCTGTTTACAGCAATGTTGTCGAGGTTGGGAAAAGCATATTTTGGATTTGGGTACCTGGTCATGTTGGTATACGTGGCAATGTGATGGCAGACGAAGCTGCTAAAAGAGCCACGGGAGTGAGACATGTGGACGTTCAGGTAGTGAGGCATCTGGACCTAAAAGCAGCTTTAAGAGCAGCATTAGTACACCCTAAACCATGGAGACCACCACTACTTCTCAGTAGGATTGAGCGAGTGAAAATCCACCGCTTAAGAATCGGTCATACGCAAATAACGCACGCCCATCTGTTACGCGGGGAGCCTCCTACGGTTTGTGTACGCTGCGGTAATCAAATGACTGTTGAACATATCCTAAGGGAGTGTCCGGTACTGGAGCCCATCAGGCAATCTTTTCATTTAATAGATGAAGTAGGAGAAATACTCAAACAGCCACAACATCTTAAAAATGTAATAAAATACCTAAGGTCTGCAAATATATTCGACATGTTATGATTTATACAGTATTTACAATAGGCTAATGACCAAGTAGTCGACGCCTTAAATAAACAAAAAAAAATACCGCAACAATTGGCCACAGTAAAATTAATGCCAAAATGGCTGTACTCGCTTGATAAGTGAAGTGAAAAGAAAATTCACACAAAATCTTCCTTCACCCAGAGAAAATTGCGCGAAAACGAAAGGTCCCGTAAGTGGCGCTCACTACATGACGCTTAAATTGTTACAGAAGTTGTCAAACAAAGTAATGCAGCGACCATAAACAAAACTGTTACAACACTCATATTTCTAATATCAACTCCCATTGTCTCTTGGAATTTCTCAGGTCGGCAAAAGGTTTCTTATCAAAGTGTATGCTCGTTTTAAATTAATATACGGCCAGTTGCACAAAAAAAAATCCAGGATTATTGTTTAATCCGGTATTAAGACATTTGATTGGCTTTATATTGCAGTAGGCTGGCTGCCTACTGCTACTGGCTGCATCAAATGTCAAAATTCTTGTTTAACTCAGATTTGTTAATTAATGTAGGATTTTGATGATAATTCGCTGTCCTGCAACCGGCCGATAGGAAATTAAAACCGGTTATTAATGACTTAACCGAGCTGAAATTCTAAAATAATAATTCTCCCTCGCCTTCTGAATGACAAAATGTTTCGGACGCAACAAACATAATTGAAATATCTTGACGGGAACGGTTGCAAACGGCGAGTTAATTACAGGTGTTTGTTTAGGGTAACGGTGGATCAAACACAACTCTAGAAATTAAATCAATTACTTTTACTTTCGATCTTCAGCTGCTACAACCATTTACTTTGGAAAACAATTTTTCCGGTTAGGAATTTTCTGGTCCAACTAGAGAGTGTTTCGTGAAAATGTGTTTGTTTAGTGTTTCTAAATATTAACCGTTTCATTAATACTTCCAAAGCGCACATCGTGGAAAGACAAAGTACCCAACCAACCTATACGGGACCCAAACATGCAGAATTCACACGTTTAGTTGGACTTTGATGTGCTCAACGTCTCCGAAAGGCCCCTTGTTTAGGTACCTACGCAAATTCTCTAAATTTGTATACATACATTCCAACTAAATGCTTTTGATGAGGGAATAATCCGGATAGGTATGCAAAGGGAAAAGCCGGCATTAACAGTGCCGAGATTTTTAAGAAAAGTGCCTGCGAAATCCCAGATCTAACAAGTAGACATTTAGAAGTGTAATCCCGGTCACTATTAAATTAGCAGTTGACTTTTTAATCCCGCTAATTAAATTTATTTTACAGTACAACCGCTCGTAATTGGACGCTTATACGGTTCCCGTGAGGATTAAATGTAAAGTGCCTCAAGTGGGATAAATATTAGTACGTTGCTGCATTATAAACCCTTTTCAGCCCGCTTGCGTTTTCATCGAGGGATTGTTTCAGCTATTATTACGAAATTAATTTACCTTTTAAATATGATCTTTTCCCTATAGCAATTCGCTCAATCTTGTACATTCTGTAGGGAATGTGGATGAATTGTTAAATAGCTGAGAGTGACAAAGTTCAACTACATCGTTGGTGTGGATGACAAGTTTTGGAGAACTGATCCCCTATTTTTAAAGACATAAAACTGGGAAACTTTAGGGTGACTATTGAGTGAGAATACAATTTTACTTTCTAAATCGGGACGTTAGTGCAATACGTGGACATTACGTCGCACTGATTAATTGCATTTTCACGATTTCGCGTGTAAAAAAAAGGGATGCCGAATTCAGATAACAAAAAAAAAACCGTTAACATTTGTCAGAAGCATTTTAAAACCGCGATGAAATTTCACTGTTAAAATTTGTCGACAATAATGTCCGCATAGAAACTACGAATTTTGCCAATAACGTACACATTTCACATTTTGAATTAAGCTGACAATGTGCTACTGTTAATTTAGCTGATGTCTCTCCCTTTTTGCGCAGAGTTTCGCATTTGGCGAGGTGATCAAATTGAAAATTTATGCTCATTACCTTCCCTAAGAGAAATAATTTAAAAAAAGGTGATGCAAACGTTTTCAGGACCCAGAAATTGCATTTTCGTTACCTAACACCTATGTTAATGATGAGGTAAATTCCAAATTTTGGGTGGGTGGTTTCGTGGCCATTTGCCATTACACATAGTAATATAGCAATAAGTGTACGAAACCCCGTTGCCATTCCCATAGCTTTCATAAGTGAACGAGGTTGAAGAAAAACGTGGTTTTTGTGAATATACAAATCGTAGTCCACTAAAATTAGTTACAAAAATATGATACGGCATTGGATTTCGAGAATTATTCATAAATTAAAAATAATGAAGTATTTTACATGGACCTTAAATTAATAGTCTGTCACTCGAATTTATATTTGTTTAATGTTAGTGGATCATTAATTTCAATCGTACTAAGAAAATTCAAATGTTGCTGGAATTTCACTGGAACGATTTTACAGTTTAAATTAGGTATTAAACGTTTAACAACTGTCTATCCTACACATGTTACACGTCATACTACGAAAAAGAACACAAACGATCTTACTTAGTTCCAGACAAACATCAAATCGCTTGTCTTGCAGCGAATTAAGAAAAAAATATTAGCAGTAATAACAGTGGAAACAGAAACAAAACAATTTGCATTAGCAAACAGAAGCTTAATTGATTAATTAGAGCAATACCACAAATGAAAACAAATGTTTGCTATACTTCCGGCTATATTGTTTCCAATTTGCCTGAGAGCGTTTATAAACGTAGGCATATTTAGATTGTATCATAACATTCGTTTTTCATCAAGACGATGGAGTTGGGGTGAAAACTGATATGCACCCTTAATTATTAGAGGCTTTCACAAACCGAATGTAAAATCTTAATAGCATCGCATCATATATCAGGAATATGTATGGGTGTATAACTGTATAGGGTTTTTAAGAATCTGTAAGAGTTTTAAGAGCCTTCAAAGGGGGCTAAGAGAATGTTTAAGATAGAGTTTCTCAAATAGGGATTTAGAAATTTAAGTCTTTGTCTTTTTTCGTATCTATTTCCAATCCTTTATTAATTTCAACTTCACTTCTAAATCACTTTTCAATTCATTTTAACTTTGTTTATAATCTGTGGTAGTGAACGACGAACATTTTTGTATAGAGAAATACAACACCCGCACGTTGAATTGATTTGTCCTCGACCGCGTATGGTTGTATTGTAATTTATGCGACGTAAATCCGCTTAATCCACGTTACAGCTTTTTATTTTCTATAACTGCAGTATAATCTCTTCTTCTTTGTAACAAACACGTTTAATTATGTTATATAATGTACATGTTTACAAGCGCTAATATCCGAAATAAAAACTTGATTATATGCCAAATTTGTTCTCATAGATTCGTAATTAATGCTTGAACGAATTTTATTGGCGCAACAGACGTTTTCCCCTTAGGTGTATTTTTACCGAATCTCTTGAAAATAGGTATACTTTTTCAGCTTCGAGGCCCAAAACCGAATGCTTTCAAAAATCTCCCCGGAATAATCTCTACCCACTATTTGTAAATTAATTTACGCCATTTTCAAAACGTGATCTAGTAATGAAGTGGAACACCTTTTTAAAAAACAAATTTGATTCGTTATGCCTCCCGATTTACACGTGAGTTAAAGTCGTAAATTACCATCATACGCTATTTCCACTTTGCAAACGTTCCAATTCCTATGAAGTTGTGATAAAATCATTATGAGTTTGCGTTCTAGAACTAAATAATTGAGTTAGGAATTTTCTACCTCTCATTCAAAAAAATTTTTTGCCAATTGCAATTAGATTTAATATTAGGTTTATGCATTATTGATATTGTTGTGTGAATTTTAAATTTTAATTTTTGAAATCCCTTATTCTGTAACATTTAAAATTCTTTTAGACTTCACTTCATTTTCCAAAGTCATTGCGCTGGATTTTCCCAACGGAAAAGGAAAGATTGAATGAATCAAATGTCTTGTAAACAACCTCTTCACCGACAAATTCCATTTGTTTAAATTTGTAAAGGACTATACCTTCAATATCCATTTGAAAGGAGCAAGTGAAAACGAAATTAACTAGAAATTCAATGGACACTTCATCATTTGGCTGTTTTAAGTTTCCTTTGTATTAAGTATCTACTGTATATGTCACAGTTTTCTTTATCTATTTACTAAGTGTTTATTTACGAAGCTTTGTTGTGTAAACTCCAAATTTATTAATTCCTTCCTACTCGTGTTTGTTATCATCTGAAGGGTTCACTGTAGGATTTCGCTTTTGAGGATAAAACCTTTGTTCAGTTTCCAATAAGGGTAAAATACTGTAGTTTCTTCAACAAACAAGTCATTCTCAAAGCGCGAGGGTTGTGAACCGCCCATGTTAATTTTACGCCAACGCGTGAGAGTACTACTTGATGAAATCTCATATACAGGTAGGTAAGTGGAGAACGAGATCAATCGGATTCAGTAACCAAGCATAAAGTACTTGCGTAATATGAACGGTATCAATCGCATTACTCAATATTAATATCATTTGTCGTCTAAACGGTTTGTAATTCTAGATCAGATACCTTTGGTTTTAATCTGTTCAATTTACATAACGGTTTCAATATCCGTAATACTATATCCCGGGAATAGCGAATATGCGTATATATGGAAATGAGTAACTTCTGAAAGGCGCATGGTAAATCTTCTATTTAGCGAAAATTGAAATTTACAACTTCTTTCCCGAAGATATATGTACAAAACCGCGCAGAGTAGAAGCAATACACATAAAATAAAAAGTGCGAGGTTGTTTACAAGTTACCCCAACAAATTTCAAAGCAATCCAATCAAATTCGCCATTGAAAAATATCTTTCGATTCCGAAACCGCAGATATTTAAACCAGAGCGGGCAATCTTTAGTTTCCATTGAGTGCTCACTTTGTTATTTAAATGTTTCGGCAACTGAATTATTCTTCAATTTCGTATTTTCCCAACGTTCTCGCTGTTATTTGATGCATGTGTATATACGTAAAACGAAAGGGCACTGAGAAGGGTTGTTGTTCAAAGGGCAGGTCAAAACATTATCTTTATAACCAGTATAACATTTCGCATTGTACTTTTTAAAACTCATGAGTAAAATTACTTACTGTGTTTCAAGAATTTAAGAATAATTGCAATTCAATATGTGAAAGTGCACTTCAAACGTGAAATCCCAATTTACAGTATTACGAATGCAATTACACCGGGAAACGATTCTCTATTATTAATTTACGAGTATTCTAAAACGTTAACAAATTAGTAATCGATTTGTGCCATTATATCTTTCAATATTTCATTCTAAACTAATTATAGTAATATTGCTGCATATCACATGAATACTTCATGTTTTAATTAAAACTACTCGCACATATTTAGTAATTATGTACATAATTAACATTTCATGTTACACAATTTTATTACTATTTAAAAAGCCAAATCAAATTCAAACAGTCAAGCTCTGTGCGTGTCTAATGGAAACGTTCTTGTGTTTCCTACGTTTATTTTAATATTCCAACGGTTTTATGCTTTTAAGGAGATTTATTAAAGCCAGGGCCGCGGAGTTTGTTTTAAGATTCGGCACTGGGAGGAAAGTCAAGTTCTTTTAAGTGTCGTTTTCCATTTTGATGACATGTTTGCTAGTTTATTTATTTATTTATATATTTATTTATTTATTTATTTACTTATTTATTTATTTATTTATTGTCCCTCTTGTTCGAGGTCCTCAACAGGTTTACGGTCAATTACAGAGTGACTAGCATAATGCCTTTTTTAGAGGTATCCCTGAAGAAGGTCTTAAGTTGTTCTATACTACTACTATTTACCTTACGAATTAGGAAAACTGCAGGAAAACCTAATTCGGAGTAGCCGGCAGAATGCTCGAAACTGCCACAGATGAAAAATTCAGGTTAACTGAGGTTCGAACACCAGATCTCCGGTTTTGTAGTCCAACCATAAGCCCAATGCTCTACCACTGAGTTATGAAGCCGAGTTGAGTTGGTCGGAAAATAGCGGCAAACCGAAAGGGTATGTAGAATTGAGTATTGTTGCAATACGAGTATGTTCCACCATTCTTATCCTTTAAAAACAAAGGTAATCTTCAAAGACTACTATCGGAGTAAAAAGTTTAGCGCTGGAGCGAAATTAGAAATTGTTATTAAATCTGAAAGGTGTCTCGGTATTAGGCCATTAATTCCTTCAGAAGAACTTCTAGGGAAACTGAAAAGAGCTTTCTTCATGGTTTTATAGGATGTTAAGCGGAAATCAACAAGAACGTTGTCAACAGGAACAGGAGGTTAATTTGCCTCACTATACATTGGTGGTGTAACGGACGGTTACAAATTATCGATGATTCACCGTATATTCTTCTTATTCTTTGTTTCTCGGCGCCGATGGCGGTGTGAAGTATTTCGGAACTTACCTTAATTATACTTCCAGCTAGCTCAGGGGTAAATAAATGGGTAAATATTTGGGAATAATTAAGTTATTTTTGATCTTTGCAGGTACTTGGTTAATTTCTACAGATAGTAATCAAAATTTGGGCAAAATATTACTACCGAAATTGATACTTTAATATGCCTGGAGAAATTAGGCAATTATCATAATTCGGGGTGTGTTTGAATTTCAGAACCTTTTATTTATGTTAGTAAAGATTATTATTGGTAATAATTACGATTGCAAAAGATTACATGCATTAGAATACATTTATTTTAATTAAACACACAAATAAAGCAAATAATTACAGTTACGTGAACTTAAAAAAAAACTAAACCTAAACTATCTAAACAATCCTAATTTTTGAAAATACTTCAGCCTTCAGTCTTCGGGTTAAATTCAAACTTTGTAAATAAATTGTCATTAATTCCCCCGCAAGGTTCCACAACGACTTAAATTGCACTAATAAAATTACGATCTCTCTCTCCCCGCTGCACATTTACACCTTTCTTCGGCCAAAGTACATTCCCTCTATTCTAAATTTAAATTTACAACAAATGATACGTTTACAAAACCTAATATACATTATATACAGTTAATTACAAAATGTTATTCCATCACGCCCAGGCCAAAAAACATTACGTGCACCTGCACAGTGGTGTTTAGATTCAAGTGCATTCCACGATTCGGGGCAATATCTAGCATAACTTTAGGGGAGCAGAGATCTCTAACAGCAGCTCTTACATCACCATCAGCAAGCTTCAGAGTTACTCGTTTACACAAGTTAACCTTATTTTCCTGCTCAGACGCAATTCCATCAAAGACACCTTTTTATATGAAAGTGGAAATAAGATTGGAGACAGGACTTCAAATAGGCGGCACCATTTTGTTGGAAGTGCAACAAATTTCGCTTCACTAGCGCTGCAAGGGACACATTCCTAGATTTCTTGTAGGGCGAGATACGAAGTACTCCCATAGGAAATAGGAATATCGCTTCTAGATGTGACGTTTTTTAACAGGTTGGATGGCTCCTCGGCGACCAAAGCATATTGAATCGGACTGAAGGGATATTGTTAGCAGCATCCCATCTCAAAAGTGTATTTAGATACGTGTGTGGAATATACCAGACTATACACGCAAATATAATATAACTAATATAAAAGGAGTCGACAACAATCAGATAACACAAAAAGAACAACAAACTTAAACAATACTGTAATTACGACGAAAAGTCGTACGATAAGTTGTACAACAAATCGTACTGTCTCTAGGGCGTTTAAGAGCAATGTCTACACTTTCTTCTACAAGAAGACAACCACCAAAACTGGCTGTCCTTCACGAAACTGCTCACGTTCGCTTCACTTTTTTTTAAACATTCTTCCCTCCTCCGCTCTTCTTTCTTTATCAAATTACTGCACTTCGTCGATAAATTCACACCTGTTTTCTTATCAGCGAACAAAACAACTACTTATCTTCAACATAATTACCTTTTACGCAGCGATAATGGACGCAAGACCGGAGATAAACTTTAAAATGACGCAGCACCTTTTATTACTTCCGTATGTCTTTAAGATTTTAACACTTAATATATTGAAAAGTAAAATAAACAAAATGCAACGTGATTATTTAAACAAAATTAACACCTAATAATTCTGATACGAAACTTCAATTTCGAATTCAAATCATATAATCGAAATTGTGTTCAATCTAGATTAGCGACCACATTTAACCCTCCAAAAATAGAAATTTAACTCATACAGGGTAACCCAGCATTACTATGTATGCTGATACCAATAAAAACGTCCGCATGACGTAATTTACACAATATACATGGAAATCCTAACAAAAAAATTAATGCCATTCGTTACTTTGTATTCTCTGTTTTCTTTTAAGATTAGATTCAAAATGAAAATAAAACACAATAATAAAACTAACAAAAGCTTAAAAAATATTCTTACAAAATCCAACCAAATTAAACACTCAGTTATTCAGTTTTTTATGTTACTTACAAGTTTTTCTGTTTTAATAATCCTAATTATCTGGTCGTACAAAGCTTACTTCACACGCAAGCGCTGACAGCTTCTGAGCTTTGCTTTCCGCTAACACAAAAAACTTGATAACAAACATTATCGTGATAAATGAATTAGCTGTGGCTGTTCAGACTGTACAAACTTTTAACTTTTAACAACCAGAGAACCTTAACAGAATTCCTCACGGTGCAAGTAACTGCTTGCTTTTTAACTTGATGGACTTATAAAAAAACGGAAAAACCGCTTTTAACTTCTCACACAACTTTAGTATGTTGCTTCGGCATAAAATTATTATAATCGCGCATCCCCACTTACGTCAAACTAATTTGCATATCGTTATACACATGCATACACCGTTATTAGTACCAGATGTCTATTTACGTTGAAATGAATTAACTTATACCTGACAAGACTAAAGACAATAAAATAAAAAATACTCAAAATTTGACCAGATGTTTCTTACTTAATCCATCTTATCTAAATTGAATAAACTACACAATTACAAACAAAGCTACGGAAATACAAATTCAAGTGAAATAAACCAGTTCTGTGCTTATTCGTAAATCCCCCCACATTTACTTTACCACATTAAAATATTTCCCATATACAGAGTGTTCAGTCATTATTTTTGGTGTTTAGGGTCTAGGTACGTCACGTTGTTTATACAACAATAGTTTGGTGACATTTTTTAAATACTCACTCGATGGGTTTTTAGTATTATTAAGCTTACGTCTCCTAAACTTTTCCAGTTAAATATATTGGTGTAAAATCCAGTTTAAATGCTTGAGGAACTCATCCTCTTGGAACTAATTAAACTTTGTTCGTGTGGTCGTTACTGGTGATTATATACAATAAACGCCCACTTCATACAGTAACACTTAAAGCACTTCAAACGTATCCTCATTATAAAAAATTAAAAATCTAAACTTTACATTCTGATAATATTTATAAATTGCAATTAACGTCTAAAGTTTGTTCAGTTCCAGAAATATAGCACCAATTTGCAAGAAAGTTTCCTGCTTAGTTTTGTGTAACGATGTTCAAACATTATTAACTTGAAGCACGTTCCTGTAGCCCGCGGTTGTAAATTTTTAAATTAGATATTAAAGTAGTTTATGCAATTTTCAGCGAATTAATGACTAAAAAAACGCTAAATTTTAGTTGAGGTGCTCCTGAACTAGTCGGGGTAGAAAATTGACTTTCCTATATAATCTCCGCGACCGACAAAAATACAAATGGATTAAGTGAATTAAGAAGTACTCGCATTAGGTTTAGAAATCCCTTATAAGGAGGATTATTGTAAAGTCTTCGTTAAACCCTGGAACCATCGTAATTGGAAATACCGCAAATTACATCCCCATTGAACCTGTCGGGATATTAGATGGTATTTGAATTCCAAATATTCTAATGAGAATCGTGTGTCATTATGCTCTAAAACATTAGCAATCTCAAAAGGCCGTTCCATTTACTGCTACTGTAAAACGAAGAACCATTTTAGGTAGGTAGCTGCAGAATAAAAAAATCCGAGACATGCGTTACGTGATCAGTTTAATGTGCTACCGGTGACAGCGATAGGCGTTTAGCAAAATCAAACTTTTAAGGACTCATTCGAAAGTAATGCGATTAACGTTAGGGAAGGAACATTATCTCTTTATTACTTCACAAACGGCGGAAGAGGATGAAAAATCGCGTACAGTCTCGAGCGCGGATCGTCGCAATATTAAAAATTAAGCACCGTGAGCGCGTGAAACTTCAAATTCAAATTAACACGGTCACGTTCTGACGTTGAAAATCTAAGTGGATGATAAAGCCGTCACATTTATCTCCACTGCATTTAATTTATGCGACTAAACTTCGTATTAGCTCCCTTCGAATTATTCCTTCTGATACTAAAACCTGGAGGTACCTACTAATACAAACTAAATGGGAGTTGGCAAACTTGTGTCGACGAATCTTTCTTTTTTGGACGAGAAAAGTTATCAGTTCTAATTTCCCTTATTTATTTATTTATGCACATAATTTTGCGCACCAATTTTGTACCAACTAATGAAACAATAACCAAATTAGCTTGTCTAAATCCAACTATAATGATTAAATGCAATACAAATCAACAGGGATATTATGGCTACGTTAAATAAACATCCGCTGCAAATTTTTAAAAATAAACCGGCCAATACTTTATACAATTCAAACAAAATTAAAATAACTTACAGATGTCGCTGGAATTGGTGTTCTTTGAAGGTTATAGACGGTACGGCACTCCCTTGAAAGAAGGCTTCTTCCCGGAAAAATTGAAAACTGGATCGCTTTTGGCGTTATGCGGTAGAAACCTTGGCACCCACTGGGGTAGAAAATTGCCTCCAGAAGTATGCACATTTTCTGGATAATGAAACCTGTATTTACCGCGACTGCATTGAGAACTTGTCTCAAATTCTCGAAGAAATTAGTCGAGTTATAAGTATTAGCGCACAGAAATAAAAATCCAGATTCCATATCCTGCACGCGCTAGTTTTTCTGTTAATTATTTGTGAATGATGTCGAACCATCTCTTGGCTGTAGGCACTCACGAACTAAACCCTTAGTGGGAAACGAACATTTATTTTCTCCTACAGCATCCATTGTGAAGAATAGTTCTGTTTTAGTTTGATCCTAGTTGGAGCTCGATTTTGAAAACTAGTAATATATCACAAAGTCGATTACTTTACCAAATGATATGAATACAGCGTCAAATTATTACGGACATGTCAGTTTAATTACATATAACACATATTTCCCATTAGTCCGCTTTTGTGACGAATTGATGTTTTAATTATGAAGCATGTGTAAAATGTTGTTAGCAAATTTACACATAAAAGCCAGCAAGCAACAGAAAAACTGATCAATCAAAAGTTTCAGTAATTAAAGTTTCACAAACCTTTACTGCTAAAAACGGGGGCTTTAACAACCTAACGCAATTAAATTTGGTACGAAACTCCGCAAGTAGACCACATATCGGATAATTTACTTTTTTTTTATTACGCTCCATTGTTAACGTTTTGTATGCTTTCGCACCAGAACATAAATTTCTTTTTCGAAGGGAAAAAAACCATACATTTGAAAATGCCTAATGTTACTGAGACGAACATTTTCATTATCTCGCAGATCCGACAAAGGCAACATGAAGTTCATGGATATCAATACCGAAGGATTATAATCAAAGTCCTATTTGAACGAAGAGTAATTATTCGTAAGTTGGGAGTGGATACGCTTTGGCGTAATTACGAAAGGCTTGCAGGAGGCCGAGGATATTGTAATAAATTACTTGGCAGCATTCATACAGTACGCGTTATTACATTTTTCCCAACGCAATCAAAGTTTCATCCCTGCCAGAGATCTCCGGGAGGTTTGCTTAAACTTTTATTCTATTAGAATTTAAATTACGCCGGCTGCGGCGATATTAGCAAGCAATCTAAACGCAAACTGTCAAATGCGTACACTATAGGTCTTGGAAGAAATTTAAAAATTCCTTTCACGCGCGTCTCACTGTGCATTTTAATTATGAAATGACATCCTGTCATGATGTACGGTTGCCGTATTAAATGAACATCATAAATTTCCATTTAAGCGCCGCTACTGCTAGTGGAATATTTTCAGTAAAATAATATGGTTGTAGTCAAGTGACCGTAAGTAATGGCCGCCCTTCGTATCATAAATTCGTAATGGTTTGAGGGAAGTAAATTACAAGATTAGGAAATTTTCCGCATTAGAGGAATTATTTACAGGTGAGAAGTTTAGCTGTTCAGTCGGTCAGTAATCCTGTCTGCTGGGTAGGCGGATACTGCTATCAACAAATTTACGTCTCTTCCCTGCAGAAAACGAGTGGATGGGAAATTAAACGGATTTAAGGAATCCAGTGTCGATTAATTATCTACGTTATTTAATCAAAAGTAAGCTGGATAAGATTCATAATTGAGCAGTTCTAGTTATAAACCTTTTACAATTAATAAAATATTAGATGTTTAACGTAAAAATGAAACGATGCTTGAACTATATGACAAAAATGATACCGCCTTCTGTTTCTATGAATGTGCAGCTACATGGTAGTTAAAATAAAAATTTAGTACTGCTGTGTCGTTTAAAATTGAGCAAACCATAGTGTAAAGAATAGAATATAGTGGGACTACTTTGTGGAAATACATTTTAGGAACGTGAAGGTTTAACTGAAGGCATTGATTTAATTTTTTTTAACACTACCAAAAATTTGTGGGCCACTTGTATTTTGACCACAACTAATGCACTTTTGTCATCTATGTCATCAATAGTTACCAATTAATCCCTTTATAGTCCGCCGAACACTCCCATAACTAGCTCAACCTAAATAAATGAACGCGAATTAAATTTATCATTATTAGCCTCAACTGAGTATTTACCTTTTCTAAAAGATAAGTTTTATTTGACGCATTTATACAGAATTTTAATCCGCCTTCTCGTGATAAGATTTTGGATATTTTTGGAATTTTGAATTTTGTTTGTGGAATGAGATACGTATTTGAGCAATCGTCAGAATTAAACGTGTGCCAGTGAACGTGAATGATAAGAAAATAAATAGGAGTGAAACGCTCGCGAATAATAACAGTAGGTACCTATCTAACCTGCACGTATTAAGTAAACGTAAGTGGACATTTCAAACGAATAGTAACATTTAGTTTCAGTGTGCTAACGAAGCCACTGATTTTGACTACTATATGGTCAAATGGGAACTAATTCTTAAATTTAAGCACCTTTTACATCTGAAAGTGAAACTTTTCACCTCGTATTTACTGTATTAATATATATAGCTACTGTGGTGAGTCATAGTGTACTTACACTGACTCACCTTCTGACAGACTCGGACAAGTGCTGATAGTGTTAGATCTTACGTTCTGTCTTCAATAAATTGAACTATGGTTTTTGTCATTTAGAAGGTTTATGCTCAAATCTTAAAATCGCGATTCATGGAATGCATTAGTAATCAATGTTTCCTAGTTCTAAACAAAATAATCTGAAAAAACTGATGTCAAATTGCTACTAAAATCGATAAAGGCCACAGCGAAGGGCAGACTCGTGGTCATCCAACATTATCTTTATCTAAAATTTATCTTTACCACATCATAAATTACAGATACATTCTCCCGTTTAAAATATACAATATACACCTCTGAATACTATGCAAAATTTTCATCCAACCTAAGAAACAGTATCACTGAAATTGACTGCAAAATCCCAATCAATGAACCAAATTATCCCAATCGATTCTTATCCCGGCCGATTCCTTTAGGAATATTTAAATTACTTCGAACAAGATTTCTTATGCAAGTTCCTAAAAATAACCGACCGCGACTTTATACAAATAAAAAAAATTGAATTAACTTACACTAATTAACGTAGATGATATGACTTTCAGGTATCATGTTATCTCTCCCTGGAAGCATACCGCTTAGTTGACTCCGCGCCCGCCATTAATTCAAAACAAAAATATCCCTGCGTACAACGAATCCGAGCAAACCGGCTTCAATTTCTCCAAAGTAATACTCGAGATTGTGCATAAGCAAAGGAGTAAAATGCCAATGTTCCGCTGTGTCGATACTAATTTTGCCCAATTTGTTAACGAGGTTTTTTGCTGCAGGTAAATGCACCGATCAATTGCCTGTAAATTCCCTGCCCTATGCCGTTGTCTACAAATTTGATTTATCGCATAAGGCGCCGCGCCGGCTCCGTCCAATGACCTAACTCAAATTTGTGAAACTTGTTTTTAACCAGCCGCCACTGTAACCTTCCGAAAAAACTTTGTTGTTAGTCACAATGAGTTTTAATACAATTTTATTTATTTACTGGCGGCGGTTTTTTATTTGGCGCGAAACTTACTGTAATTCGTTAATTGCACACATAAAAATAGCTGGTAAGTCGCAATTTGTTGGTTAAACTACTATTTCTTTATTACTGTGCGGATAGATTTCACTTAGTAATTGCACGTTCCGGTGAAATCGCACGTCAAATTTTCCCAGATACTCGAAGTAAACTCTCTCGTCAAAATAGTACACGCCTGCTTTTATAACCTCGCTAAGAATTCAATTACAACGCACTTAAAATGGTAAGCGATGGTTCGCCAAAAGCAACAGAATAAATCTTCAACTGTAGACAAATTCACGCACAAACAGTGTACCTAATCGCTCGCCAATTAGTCTTCGAATATAATTTTTAATGCTCCCAAATCGTACGTTTCTACTCGCAAACTCAAGCAATTTCGTTCTCTTCTCCTTCTTTCGTCATTTAAATCTCTTCCACTAAAAAAACCGAAAAGGTACTTATTTATGAACGCAAATGACCGCATTTTCGTCACAGGCTCGGCGGAACGATACTTGTAGGTCCTAAAAGTTCGTGGAAACAGTGCTCGTTTTCCGCAATACGTTTCTTGTTATCCTTTATCAACAGACATACTGTCGTTCACGTTCGCTATGAAGCGGTGTAAATTTTTCCATGCTGAAGAAAATACGAATTTATTCGAAAAAATACTTTTTTAAATATAAATCGATCATTCGTTACACCACTCAGCTAAACCCGACGGCAGTATCACCGACCCTTCATATTTTGGGGCATATTTTATTGACTTTGTATGTCATCCTTAGTCTCCTGAATATTGTGAGGCCGAATGTCGTGAAGTTATACGTACTTCTATCTCGTTGACTCAACCCCCCAATTTTTGGTCTACTGCGGGCTCAATAAGGATGAAGTAGGTTATTTTTTATATTTGAAATCGAAACTTCAGATTTTTTAATACGATATAACTTTACGAGGGCGTTTTTTGAAAGTTTTCAATGACGGAAATTGAATAGGTAGGTTTTCAAAAAAATTCTCTACGTAACTACCATATACAATAATATATTTAGTCCAGCGTTTCTACAGCTGTTTCATTCCATAAAAATAATTGTATGCTCTCCAGGAAACAATTCCACTGTACTTTTCAGGCCCTCATCAGCTGTGAAACCACTATTTGCGATAATTGCCGGGAACACGGCGAGGGATGTAGATCCTGCAATTGTCGTGCAACAGCGCAGTTTCGGTTTTAATTGAATTCTTCAAGCATTCAACCGTGCAACTATTTACTATTAATCCTGGCTTACTTTGCCATCAATGCAGTAACCAAAACGCCCTCACCGTTCCAAAAAATAGTCGACTTCAATTTTCCAGACGAAAGCTGGGTGCTTGCCTTTTATAGGGACAGGAAGCCCTTATAGATCCATTGAACCTGTTTTGTGGTCCAGTGATACACCCAAATTTCGTCACCTGTAATAACTGGGGTCCCAGGCAGAGAAAGCCGGAGCACCTTTCGCATCTTCTATAGACCTACTCTTTCGTATCGACCGCAGATTAACTTCGAGAGCCTTTTTAGTATCAGCGGTTGACTAGCATCAACCGCCTTATACTCTCAAAAGGGGAAGGGACATCTCTCGCATTTTCCTTAGACCGCCTCTTTGTTATCGACATCCCAACTTCTAACACTTTTTTTCGTATCAACGGGCGACTAAGTGCAATTAAGTTGTAGTAAAAAATGTTCAAAAGTACATTTATACTTTGTTAGTATTTTAAGCTCGGTTAAATATCCTCTTCAACAAAATTGTTTTAACCCATTCTTTACTTGAAAATAAAACACCTGGGCCAGTCTTTCACTTTTCACTTTAGTGAGCAACTTTACAATTGGGCGAAGCTGTAAGTTCACTCGCTCTTCGAAATAGAAAATACTGCCAAAACTGCCAAATGTTGCAATTTGTTTGTGTAAGCGTCATTATCCTAGCGAAGTAGATTAAAAGTAAGTTTAAAAGTAGTTTAAAAAAAAACCTTCCTATGTGTTGGCGAATAAGGAATTTTACATTACGGACGTTTTTTAATGAATGGCTGGATATCTATAACTCTTCAATTTGCTAATGTCTCTTTGCAGGATGTACATGGTTTGGTCGTTTTATAACAAACGGATGGAATAATGAACAAGAGCTTCCACTTGAAATTTTATTGTAATTGCAATAATTGCAACAACAATTTCTTGCAGAATGATTGATAGATCTAGCATCACTTCCAACAGCATGAGTTTGATATAGTACAGTAAAATAATAAATTGCTACTAATGAATACGGTAACTAGATCTAACACTAACGATGTACGCTCGAATAGCTCGCTGTGCAAATCAGCCAATCATTCATTCAGTAACTTAATTTATTTGTACGAAGTCTCGCTACCTTCCCTTTCTAGTAGGAATACAAAGGCTAAAGAGAATACCAGTCGGTTGTAACTTATTTTCTTTACATTACACTTCCATGTTAATACTTAACTGAATACCGTGTACGCGAATTAAATGTTATTATAGAACGCTGAGAAGCGTAAGCCATTCACTTTAAGTTCCATTTCGTGTAGGTCAAAGTTGAAGTGAAACTTAAATATTCAAGACGAGTATTCTATTTGTAGAGCGTAATAACATTCTGAATTGAAAGATTTGAATAGTATTACAGTCTGAGATTCGATAGCGTCCAGCGGTGTTTTTTATTTTATTGAAATGCAGGTGAGAGGTCTCTAAGTTGATTTACCATCACTACGTTTAAGCTTTGAATACGTTGAGGAAGGTGGGAGAAGGCGGGAAGATTACGTTCCTTTGGAAAAGTATACCCGAGCCTCACATTTACAGCCTTAGTCAAAAAGCAGAATGACACTGAAAACCCAACTTCAGAAATCTTAGTACCTAGGAACTTTGAGTAAAAACAAAGAGAGGGTGTGTTCAATATGGGTAAATAACGTTGAGTGGTTAGGGTTGATTATAAGAGACTTGCCTTCACATGTATCGGTTGAGGATTATGGCGTTGGAGTCAAAAATTCGTTCCGAACCCTCGGGGTGTATATCCAAAAAATCGCTACGAGTAACGGCGTATCCCTTACAATTAACACCGACTACTCAATCTTTACGCGAAGCTTGGCAGTACCTATGGAGTAGATTTTGAGTTTCATTTTCACCTTTATTTATAAAATTATATTATGATGTGGAATAATAGCTTGGAAATAGTCAATTATGATCACATTACATGGTATTATTAGATAAATCCAGTATTAACAACCCAATCGGATATAATTACAAATTACTGAAAATAACAAACCGTAAAACTAGACATCAGCTGAATATTTCCCGATGTAACTCATTACTCCATTGATATTCATTATGATGTTGGCATTTTCGGATTGATCTTTTGAAATACGAGAATTTCTCTCCATTATTATTCGGAATTGCTTCCTTTTAGAAGGCGCATCTCCTAATAATAAACATAACTAAACTAAATACCACAGTCACTCGAAATTCCTTTTACCAGTCTAAGCCGTTGTATGAGATAATTCCATTCATGCTTAACCGGGTATAGTAGATATTATGGATGAAATATATGGGCATAGGATCGCGAATAATGAAATAATTGTTTGATATGGGACACTTGTCGCGGCGCGATGGCGTCTTTATATGGAGGGATTCTGCAATTAGACTTTTCATATTTTACCCAAATTATTTTGTTATACAGAGAGAGACAGTCATAAATATTTTGTACACGAGTAGGTACAATGTGATCAATTAAGGCTGATTTCTAAACTAAATGAGGATTTTAAAAAACGATGAACTAATTTCTTGCTGCTTTAGACTTTTAGCACAAAAAGGGGACAAAGTTCTGTCGTACATTTACGAAGCGGAAATATCAAGAAGAACGCAGCGTTCGGATTCCACTTTTCTATTAAGTGGCTATGTTAATGCATACAATTCTTTAATTTAAATGTGTTAGTGTGTGATTACATCGAAAGCCGAATTGTAAGCCACCCTTTGAGGATGCTGTTAGCACTAAGTATCATAACTTACCTGCACATAAAGTTGGAGAAACAATAAAATTTGCGAATTAATGGGCACTTTGATAAACTAATTATTGGGGCACTACTCATGTCATACTCTTCGCTGATCTGCGGGATTATCTACAAGCCTTTATAACGGACCATCTGTCAACAGGAAAAATAAATTCTGTACGGTTTAATTTACTTCAAATTTAGAATTCTTCGAACGTAAACAATGGTTCCGAGTTTTCTGTCACTTATTCTGATTCTACTAAGCATTTCTACACTAGTTTCACCATCTCTACAGCTAAACCCGTCGGCGCGATACCGACCGCAACCCGACCGAACGCACTTCTTTTCGGGCCAGATCTTGTTGGCCCTCTTTTTATGTTTCCCGATAAATGTTTAAGCCGGGACCGAGCTTATGCTCACTCTTTTAGTTGACTGATGCCTTAAATTTCGTTCTAGTGCGGACGAACGCATAACTAGCAGTACTCGGCGCCGATTGACTACGAAAACTGGTATTAGGGGTTGAAATGACCTGCGATTTACAGAACCATAACATTGGAGGCTCAATCTCAATAGACTGACTAACAGAATAATAATATTATATTCATTATAATAGGCGTAGTTGCTCCTAGGTATTCTTCCTACAGAACCCGAAATTCAGTTCAATTATAAGAGGATTTAATTAATCGTTTCAACTCAGTTAATGTAATTTACTAGCAGCTTCCGTAATGAGCTAAATTAATTGCTTTTCCAATAAATAATAATTGACAGCATAGTTTTGCGCGGCTTAATTTTAATTAATAATTAAGTAAAATGCATAATTTCGACAAAGTTAAGTTTAATTGAGCATGTCCTCGTCCCACGCCTCTATATCCGGCATTTATTCACCTATTTCGATCCAATTAAACCACAAAGTTTCATAATAATGAACATAAAAGATATTAAGTTGCTTATTCAATTACTCAATATAAATGAAACGATAATTACCTTTGGAATATTCCTATTGTGGTTTCGAACTGAATATAAGTAACAAAATGCCTGACTACATTTCAATTTCGTCGATTCTGTACATTTTTAGTAACGGTCTTCGCATTGAACGACCATATTGCCCTCTTTTTTTACTAAGTAGTTACTCTACCAAAGAATTGTATTGACTTACCTCTCGAGTGCTTTCTTTACAAGTTAAACGTCCATTTCCTTCATTATTGCTTCGTTGAACTATAATGGATCGGGTTTATACAATTGGTCACTTAGTCATGTTTTGCTAATGTGACAAGTGGCGAAAATGTATAGCATCGTAACTGATAATTTTCGTCCGTTTACGAGGTGACCTATATTGATATTTATGAAAGGTCTCGCAACGCTCGTTTAGGTTAATTTAAATGTATCGCTACATTATATTAAAATTTGCATAGCGTTCTTACACCAATTTTAATTCATTACGGACAGATCAGTACCTTCTATCCTTTTCGGTCCTATTTCGACGTTGCATTAACCTCTATAGATTTCGCTGGGTTAAATCCTAGGATCATGTATCGCACGGGAAATTCTATAGATAACGTTGACATGTCTTAAGTAGGTACCAACCTCCAGCTTAATCAAGTGCTAACTGTGTGGTCTTCGAAGTGGTCTCAGCTTTTCGCCAGGTCGAAGCTTTACAAAAAAAAATGTCAGGGTTCACAAGTGTACTTATCGCTTGTCGCTGCGTTTAGATCATTCTGAGTCGCTTTGTGCGGTAGATTTCGGTCGGTAGGTCGACATAATCATTGGGCACCAATAGAAAAATCTGATGTGAAAACTCTATTGACGAACTTTGAGTTCAAATAAACACACGAAGCCAAAGATGTATTCCGCAAATCATGAAAAATAAAATTAAACAAGACCCTGAACGAAAGACAGTCCATTTTTTACACATACCCCGCACGCAAGCGTTCGATAGAAAATTAAATAAGAAATCTTAACTACTTGCAGTTTTGTTTGTAAACCAATAATCTGGACGTAAAAATTTAGCGATATTCAGGCATGGTCAGCACTGACAACAAAAAGCTTGCTGGAAGCTTCAGGAAACTTCCCTTATTTTGTAGTAAACTGAACTGAATGACTCTTGTGGAATTAGATTTTGAGGCTTTTCGGAAGGTATAACATTTTTAAAACCATGCAATGTGGTTGTACTGGTACTAACTAACTGTCTGAATACGGACAAACTGTTTTTAAAACTTTCCACAAACTTTTACTACTTCATTCGAACTTAAATCGTTTATTAAGGTTGCTTAACTGTCTTCAACGAAACGAAGCCCTAGATTTAGCGCAAACAAATTTACACGCTCTTTTTAGCTTCGAGAAAATTAAAGCTAGCAGCAGCCGAATTACATTTTCACATAAACAGGCTGACTGCCCGAAAAAAATCACGCTCGTAAACCGTCACGAAAGAAACTCGTGTTCTCATTGTCATCGGTATTTAAAGAAAAACCACTTCTACCATAAAATAATCCCTTTCTTCAAATAATTTTCCAATAAACCAACAATCACAATTTTACTGCAATAACGTCAGCTTTGACAGAATGCATCCCGCGTCACCACCTACGATGAAATGAAGGATTTCTATTTGTACGTAAATAATACATAAATTTACCATTTAATTTTTTGATATAAATTAAAAAACAATGTTTTCAATGGAATTGCAGGGCACAAGGGCCTCATTGTACAATTCGAGTTATTTGCTTCAGCAGCTATTTCGGTACAGCAGGACTGTGTTACCTCGTTCTGAAAACAAATAATTCGTTTCATGTAAAGTCAACCCCAAATGTAACGTGGTGGTTTCTTTATGTATTTCAACATTCATTTCCAACTAACCAGTTCATATCACACATCGCACCGGTTTTAACGTCGAAAATACGCGCTTCGTTTTGAAGGGAAGGTTGTAATATTATGAGATGAGTTGAATGCAATCCCTGGACTATTCAACTGTCAAAATTGGAGTATATTAAACCGACCGCGCGCAAGCATCTGCTTTGGCGTAAAATGTAATCGTGTATGCAAACAAAAATCTAAATATATATCTTGCAACAATAATATTTTAAAATATTTCGAATATTAATAAACTAAAGGTAGTTACAAAACCAAGTTCGTAGTTTTGGGTATTTTAAATTAATGTATTAACAGCTGAGAAGGCTAATAATAACTATTAATCCCTACGCGTTTTGAGATATTTAAAGTTATTTTGTGGTTGTAACTCAAAAAACGTATGATGCCAACGTATAAAAATTTTTATTTTCGTTATTGGAAGCCTTTCTATATCACCTAATAATGCTTTCAAACAAATCACTGAAATAATTATACATTGGAAAACTGTTACATTGCTTAAGTAGGTGGAATGAGAAAATCCATCATTTTCCTTGACAGTATAAGGAATTGGAAACAAGGAAATAACAGCTGGTTTGTATGCGTTTCTTACGTTTTAACAAAGAAAAAATACCAATTTTGGTTTTGAGCTATATTTATGACGAGGCATAGCTGCATCGATCGACCTAGAATCACTTTAAAATGTTATAAATTTTGCTAACCTCCATGTTGGGGACTTCTAAGGAAACCGCACAAGTTATGGCTTACCCTTATCTGCATCTCCGTAAATTACAGAGAGATAACGTGATAAACCCGAACTTTAATGGCTTTTATCATGTGAAAGAGTCGCTCAAGTTGGAGTTTTTCGAAAGTACGTTTTAACATGAACCTCGATTAATTTCGTTACTGAATGTTTATGAGAGGTTTCTGGTTGTCTTTGAGCCGTAGCTAAAGCACAGTGCAGTTTCTCGGGTCGTCGCTTGCAATTGAAAAGGTAAAGGTGAAGGATGTTCCGAACCTAAAATAAGATATTCTATTTGGAGAGACACCTTTACAAGGAGCAGACGATTCTGCATAATTTGTGGATATTTGTTTTAATAACACGCTTTACTCACCGCCCACTCGACACCAGCTGAAAACGGGCTTATTGTTAATTTAAACGTTTTGGCCGTATTTCTTGAAATAGAATTACAAATAGGTTAGTTAATTAAGACACAAATGCACTGGTTTATATTAAACATTCCTTTCAATTGCTTTAAAAATTCGTATTGTTCTTGGCGTTGTCTGCTTTTGGCATCAAATATACTGAAAAATTATGTCCAAAAATAAAGTATTGTAAAAATAAAAATAAAATCTAGCGATTTCCGGATGAGACTCGAAATACGGCTTCGTTATATATTGCGGTTAATATTCCCTTATTTATTTATTTATTTATTTAACGGAAATACGATTTTTACAAAGAAATACAAAACATATCATATAGCAAAATGTAATAACAAAACGAAGTGTGACTATAAACCAAATTTTATGCGTTCTAAAATGTATGATACTCACCTAATAAACTTACATTGCTTAAACAATTATTAAATTTACAAATAAAACCAGAAACTAATATTACAATGAGAATTTAACAAATTTTCCTAATTTGTGTCCAAAATTCGTCCTATTCAACGAACTGAAACATTTTGCACACGCGATGTCCTGACTGCTATTTCAAATGCGTAAACCGGAATTCACGTTGACAAGACGTAAATTTTCACTACAGGGTGGCTCGCTCTCATCTTCGGCATTATTTCAACCTACAGAAATACAACCCCCCTGCAGTTTGCACAACACTATCTAATGAATTTTTCATTCTGGAGCGGTATAACGTTTGGAAACGGTCTTCTTCATGAGTAATATGGAGGTGTAATTGTTGATTATGGCACTGAGTTAATTGTACAGTACTCGTAAAAGCATCAGAGATCCTCCTTACTAAAGAAATCCTCAGATTGTCGCCTCAAAACTTTGGAGATGCTTGAAATTATACCACTAAACCCTTTCCCATTGTTTGCCTACTATTATAGTATTTTACATTATTAGCCAGGTAAGTGAGTTTTTACTGGCGATAGGAGAAGTTGACTAGCGAGCCGTTAGGCGAGCTTGTTATCTCCTAGAGCCAGTAAAAACTATTACCTGGCGTATAATGTACAATATTTTATTTGTTACTCATTTGTAAACAATAGTAAACGTAAATAATTAGTTATTAAATTAATCTTGAAGAAATGTCTAAAATATCATGTTATCCATGTAACAGAGACTTCGCATTAATTCTGGCCAATGAAATTACTAGATTACTAACTTGTAAAATTTTTACAGGTCTGTTGTCAGTTTTACAGGTCTGCTGCCAGTTTTACAAGTCAGTAGCGTTTAAACATGACGTTTACCCGTTTGCGTTTTGTCTTGTTAATCAACGTTTACAACTGAGTAACAAATAAACGTATTTAAACTATAAAAAAACCTAAACAAAAGTATACATCTGCTCTTGTGACAGTACCTACTAATTAATTATTCATCTGTTGTTTTTATTTATTTATTTATTTATTTATTTATTTGTTTAGCCAGATACCATTTTGGCTATACGGTCTTTGTTCTTGTTTGAGTAACCAAAATCTGGACAATGTATAGTTTACAATTATTTGGTTAGATTGATACCAGTGGTAAAATCGATATGTATCTCTTCTCAAAAAGAACACCCGCACCTATACGATGCATAGTATGCGCAATGACAAAAATCAATCTATCTTTTTTAACACTAAATGCCAAAGGTACCGTACTCTTTAAATTATTATCACAAAAATGGAACATTTATTTGTTCAATCCATTTACAACGTATTTACATTATTGCGATTCTCGATATTTCAAAACCGCAGTTTATCACGAACATAAAAAATTGCGCCCCTTAAAAAGACTAACGCAAATTAAGTCATTTGGGATCAATCGATTATAAAATCATACAGAAGGGCCGCCGTATTGGGTTGTTAATAAATTGTAATTTTAAAGCGAAAACTGCTGCCAGTACACGTATATACATCACCGGAACTACCGACCATAAATTTCCAACGTCCCATGTCCAAAACACATACGTACCCTTTTATAAATTCGAGCCATGTATGATAAACATGGCTTTACAAACATCAGATATTTACTGCCGCGCTGCTTGCGTCGGTATTTTAAGCGTCGTTGATTCATTAACGTCTGTTTAGTCCATCTCATCCCTGTTTTCCTGACACTATAATGTAACTTTATTTATAAAATTAATTAACAGAACATACCGGGTTTGCAAGGTAATTAAATCTGCATCGCTCATATCAAATTATCGAATTTTGTTCGTGAGGGTGATGTTGTTTCGAAAGTATGCCATAGAAGTGGACCGAGGGTGGTACGACGGTTATATTAATCAAGTAATAAATGTCTGGTAAATATTTTGTTTCGTTTATTTGAGGGGAAATGTAAATATAATACCAGATAAATATCTACACTAAACTGAAATTGAATTCAGATTACTGACTGTGAGGAAAATTTGGCCAATATTACGTAATTATGCACTGCAGCGTACCTACCTACCGAAAAGTTTGTTTTGGTAATTAAAAGTACAGCAAAAGGTTTAATAAGGGGGTTAATTATTATGCCACGATAAAAAAACAATTCTTTTCTAAAATGGGAGATACTTCACGTTCGAACAACTTTAATATTTGGCTGCACTTATATTTCACTGGCACAGATATACACAGAGTGGGTGACACATTTAGGTATACAGTGACTTTATAGAGACAGGGCGACAATTTTTGATTGGTTGTTGAGATCGGCGGCCATGTTGCGTCAAGTATTAAGTATATAATATTATATTGTAGTGTATGCAGCTCAATGTCATATGTGTATTTTGTGTTTCCTACTTCTAATGTGAAGTTTCGATGCAACATGGCGGCTGGGCTGCTATTGGCGCCACTGTCTCTATATAGTCACGGTGTTTAGATATAAAGTCCCTAGATTACTAAAGTAACTCGATTCATTAGGCCAGTGTATTAAAATATCCTAATTCTACTTTAGGTTCAAAATTCACTAACAAAAAAATAACACTAATGGCATACACCGTAAATAAAAACTTGTACACAAATACATCCCTTAGAAATTGAAAAAAGGTTGAGCAATAACATCAAATAGCGTGACTTGATGTAAAATACCTACGCTACTTAATTACCGGCTCCGCAAATTTTCGAGGATTCATTACTCGCTCAGAAATTTTTCTTTTTAACGAAATCCATCCTATAGCTTTCATCTCGGTGTAATTATCCCGTAAAGCTCTTTGTAAAAAAATCTATTTTAGTAATTAAATTTGTACAGTTGGTACGATACGAACACGGGAAAATCTTTAGTCATACTCTCCCACGAAAATGAGAGAGCTGTCAATGTACTCAAAACGGAACAAGATAACATGTTCCAGATCGCACAAAAGATTAATATTTGAAACGGACTGTAGAAGGAAAATGTACTGCATTCTTGCAAGTTTAACAAAACTGGCTACATTGCCACACGGCCACATTTAGGTAATACGTGACCGCTTAGTTAGCAAGTGTCACCTCGAGCTTAGCAATTTGAAGTGACACATAGCTCTAGTCAATGATGCAGCGTCGCTCTAATAAAATTACGTAATGAAATATACTCTACTAAAAGCTCTACTTGGCTTCTAATGGAATCAAATTACTTACTCGTCAATACCATCGGAAATTATTTTAAAGAAATAATACCGCAACTCAACAATGTATCTAATTTCGCATAAAACCTTTGAATATATGCATAGCGAGAGGATTTTACACACGTATAGAGTCGAATGTAAGCGTATTTATGGATTATTAGTAACGCCGCACTGGTTCGATCTCGGTGTTGATAGCGGGAGTTTAAACTAAATGGAATAAAAGACAATAAACCCGTTATTAATTACTAGCGCGCAGTTCGCGAGTTACTATTGAAAAGCGTTCAAAAGCTAGAATTTAATTACGTAAGTGGACGGTATAATTAAAATGGGTATGGGGTTTTGGTGAAAAGTCTGGGCGAATAAAGAAAACCAACGTTTTTAAAACCGCATACAATTTCGTTGGTGCTCTATTGCCCCGCTAGTGAAGGGAAACTACGCTGCTTGTTCCTTGAAGGGTAATTACTGTAAGAGGCGGGATAGTGGGATAATTCCGTTTAAACCAATGGTACAAATTAAATTTTGAAATGTCTCGAGGGAATACAGCGACGTTTAAGGCAGAACTGGGACTAATCCTCAAATGAGTGATTGGCCACCGATTCGATTACCCACTTTGCACCAATAATGTTTGGAACTTTAGCGAATCATACAGAGGGGTCCATTTTGTCACTTGAATATTTCATATCGAACAAGTATCATTTTTAAACGTACCTACCTCTTGTTTAAAACTTCTTCATTGCTTCTAGTGTTACTTTGTTTTCTTTAGGAATACCATTGGTGCCACTTTGGCACCCATACGTAGGTATTCATAAAGAATTAAGTTGATATCACATCTAAGTATTACAAAATAACTTATTCTATCATAACAGGGTTCGGAGGTATGAGATGCCTTCTTACATGTTTTTTGGTACAAAGGTACCTAAGGCGATAAATGTTCAAATGACACCGAAAATCACAAAAATAAACATCCAGTATACCTTACTACTTAATGTAGCCGCATTTGCATCTGCAAAACAGTCAGTTGGGTAGTTATCGAGGCTTTTTGAAAAGGCAGTCAGTCTTGTTTAATTGTGAAGTTTACGTAAAGAAGTCAGTTGTAGTGCAATAAGTAAGTTAACCTTTAGGTCCTATAAAAGTGAATTTTCCCAGTATCAGTTAAAGGGAGTTCCTCCATCAAAAAGCCAACCCTACAAGGTGCGGCAGCATAACTTCCTTTTTTTAAAACAATAAAACCCATGGTATGAATCAGAAAGATTAATTCTTTTTTTTTGTGATGTAGGCGGACGCCTAATGTTTTGTTTTACATTCTTTTGAAAAACAAATCAAAGAGGTGACGTCTCCGATACTCCATATACTCAGTAAACCCATTTCTTGCGTTTGACTCTTGTCGGCATAGCAGCTTTTATGTTGGCAATTACTTCTTGGATTTTGGTTTTCAAATCTTGTAGCGTCTATGGGCGGTTCATGGGATTTCAAAAAACCTCATAAAAAAAATCAAAAGGAGCCAAATCGGGAGAGCGTGTCGGTTACTCCAAATCGCCTCTAATTGAGATCAGCTGCTCTAGGAAGCGTTGCCTCAAAACAGCCATTGATGCTCTCGAAGTGTATGCCGCTGAAGAATTCTCCTCACAGAATGATCGAACAGTCCAAGGGCAGCCCTAACTCTAATTTAAATCGCAAGGAGGGTTTTAACCCACAAATTAATAATTAAGGCATTCGCGTTGTAGTAATCGAGGCGACCAGACCAGGTCTACAAAAAAAAGACTAATTCGCGTTCTAGCACCCGAGGCGATCAGTTGGGTCTATAAAAGAAAAATATTAATTCGTTTTCTGGTCACATTAGCCAACCATAACCGCATCGTTTTACATTTTTGTAAACGAAACGAGTAAGTAATTGGAATCGGGATGTAATTTAGCTGGTTCTCAACAAACTGCTGGGGTTCTTATCCCACCCACATATAAATAATGGAGCAAACAAATAAACATATTGTATGGTATGAAAATAGAACAAGGCAACCTGCGGTATGATATAATTAGTAAATTAGAACAAATGTTGAACACGAAATGAACACGCATTCAAAGTTGGAATAGTAAAAAATCTAAGAGCCAATTCTTTTGTGGTTTTATTTGTTTTCACGAATGTCAACCACCCACGCCAAGGGCTCAATAATCTTTCTATTTGTCCTGTCTGGTTTTTTCTCAAAGGCGGATCATGAGTACGTTTGGGGTACGATAGGAATTGGTTCGTAGGTTATTTTGTACAATCAGGGTTTGTTGACACAGTAACCGAGTAAATTAACATTACATAAAGCGGGTAGTTGTACTTTGAATTACATGCACGTTTAATTACCCCTGTCGCATTGTTACACCAATTGTGCAAATAACACATACGACGAACATAATGGATGAGACATGCTACTTGCAATATAACATTCTGTGTACCCTGATTTATCTACATGGATTCCCTAGAAATTTTAAAGCTACACGTTTAGATATGCTCCCTATGTACTTTCCTTGCTTATCTTTGCCCAGTTGAAGTTAGATGCTCATGCTGTGTAAGCTTTGCGTGCATGTGTTCGGAATTAATGCTGTACGTAATCATCAATTGCTGTGGCTTTGTTGTAATACAATTGCGCATTTACAGTTTCGGTGAACTAATTTAAGTAATTGTTCTTAAATTAATCCCTGTCCGGGTAATTTTTTTTTTTCAAAATGCAGTTAATGTCCCATTTCAGGCGTTACATGGAATTTTATTTTATTTAGTAGTTCGTTCTGGGTAATTCCGACTCTTCGTTGCATTTAGCAAAAGTGGGCGCCAATCAATTTCAAACTTAACTCTCCTTGCATGAAATTGAGAAGATACGAGGGGATTAACAAGAGTATGGACAGTTCAAATACCAAAATAAATGCTGGTTTATTATTATTAGATAATAAAATTAACACTGTCTCCCTAATGGGATAGCGTACACTAAAAATATTCAAAGTTTTCAAAATTAGAAGTTACATTACACATACAGAACTTAACAACTTGAATTGACAATTTGAAACTTTCAGTTTAACAAAGCTCTAATCAAGAATGATCGATCCTACTGGCTATTTGACTTCAGAACAAGTCTCCACAAAGAAATTAAATTCGGGAAACAATTCGCACGCGTATGCCAAATACAAGCAAGCATAAAAAGCAGCGCTTACCTTAATTTAAATTGATTTCATCCAGAGATGTGAGCTCAGGTCCCGGATCACTCGAAATTACGCACAATTGAAGCTCCGACTATCTACGTGGTTTGGTAATTTTTTACAAAATCTCTCAAAAAAATTGGCTGCACGGTTGAAGACCCGTAGCCCAAAACCGAATAATTCAGAAATTTCCCCGGAATAACCCTTACCAATTATTCTTTAAATAATTAACGCCCTTTTGAAGATGACGTCTAGTAATTAAGTGAGCCAGAATCGCAATTTGCAGATTCTTCGTATTCTTCACGTTCACTTCTCGGATTCTTTACATTACCTGTTCGCTACCAGATGTTTCCATTTTTTTTATTGATTCATCATTCATCATTTGCTTCATCCTTTTAGCATTTTTTTTAAGTTCCTTGGGATTTACCTAAACACAGCGTAAGATACATAAAATTCGGTAGATTCTTAATTTACTTCTGATGCTGCACCTTCTGTGAATTTTTCCTTTGTTTAAAAGTTTCTTTGAATTTCTCCTATCTTTCATATTGTACAGAATATATTTGTGGATTTTTGCATGCTTCGTGTCCTTCACACTTTCCCGATTGTGCGATTATTATAGTTTTAAGGAACAGGAGCAATACTGGAATTGCGTGGAAATCAAAGCCTCGGTGTATTAAGTAATTGAATTGAAAGAGAAATATAAAACACAGTTTAACCAATTTCATTTTTATGACTGCATCAAAACTAATGTACAATTAATTTTGAGATTTTAATTACTCAAACTTACGGTCTTCGCAACATTCAATTAAGGAGAAACGTAAAATCTTTCTTTTACTGCGCTTCAGACTGAAGCTGAAAATCTAAAATATATTCTTCTGGCCAACGTTTAATTGCTTCCCGGAGCTGTGTAATTTTATGTTTAAAATTATTCGTCCTTTCCATTTAGCTAAGAAATAATAATAGCCTATGTTAACCAGCCATTTGAAATTTTGACACCGTGTTTACTCATAATAGGAGTATTAAGGGTTGAAAATATTTAAAGCGCCTAATAAAATTAAATCTGATCCTGTCATCCTGTGTGGTTGAACCCTTTGTCAAACTGATTTAGCTTGTCGCGCGTCATAAATTTCGAACAAGACTTCAGTGGGTTACGCTGCCGTGCTATAAGTTAAAATTAATAGGTACCTACGTAATGGAAGTAATGCAAAAATGTACGGTTCATGAAAGCGCAATTTCAGCGATCCGGGTAAAAGATCAATTTAATAAAATTCTTCAAAATGACACATATAAAACGAACGGGTGCACGAGATGTTAGTTTTATATTTTGCATACGTTTGAGTTTGACATTTGAGTCGGTGGCTGCATTTTAGCAACTGCGTTTCTAGGTCAGGAGGTTACACGTATGCTTAATTTGTACTCTTAGAGAAACTGAAATAGAATAAGATCTAACACGGAAAAGTGTGATGGGGTCGCCACACAGAAAAATGATGCATGTGCGGTAGTGCACATCCATTTGTTAACTATTTATTTACTATATCCACGTAGGAACAGCAGTGCATTTTCTTAAAAGATCTAATTTGGTTCTCTATTTGAAGGAGTTGACTTGGTAATTCTTAACTATTTCCGTCAAGGGTTTATTATAGTTGTGCTAACAACTAACATTTTACAAACCTCATATGGGTAACAACGCGCTTGGTTTATCCCAAGATATCTTTGATAGAATTGCAACTGAAGATGAGACCTGGATACATCACTGGAATCCTTCGGTGAAATAAGGGTTCATGCAAGTTCACCCAAAACAAGAGGGAAAGGTATGGCCACAATTTTCTGGGACTCTGATCAGATTCTCTTAATTGCATATATGCCAAGAGGATCACAACATTAGAGGATGTCTACAAAAACACAAAAACATGAAAGTGGATATACCCGAAACGAACGTCAGAATATTCTTCAAAAACTGAAAAAACACCTTTTATCGAAATACCACTTGGAAAATGATGCTGAGCCGTATATTGAATTACTTCAGTAACTTTTGTTCGCGTTTTCGTGGTCAATCGGTCCTGAGTACTCCCACTTACCCGGGCCTTCGTAGTAGACTAAAATTTAAAGGCTCAATCGATGAAAAATAACTGGGTTAACACACCACATTCGACCTCACACTTACCGGGAATCACAAAATGACATACAAAGATTATAAAATGTGACCAATCAGATGGAAGGTCGCTGGTATCATAGCGAGCGGTTTGGGACATCGGGTTTAGCTATGTAAGTAGGTGGGCTTTGGTACGCCCCTTGTCGAGTCGAGTTGAGCTAGGAAAAATCATTTTTTTACTAATGCATTCCCTGACTCACGAACTTGAAAAATATCTTTGAACATAAAAATTTACAAATGACAAAAGCCCTCAATTTATTGGAAACCTATTTCTTATTGGTATAAAATGCCATTGGGCCATTCTGTGCTACTTCAAAAAGAACTGGTAGATGAAGAGCACTAAAATTGTAACTTAAAATTCTACCAGGCATAACGTTACACTATCATCTAGGAAGTCTGAGACTGGGAGAAGGTGAGTGACATATTAATCAATGATTTACCCTATGAATCACCACAGTACTATTAGCAAAGCTGAAAATGCCTTACAGAAACACAATCAAGTACAACGCGTAAGGATGAAAAATATTATCTCACACTCATTTAAACAATTTCATTGGGCCAGGGGGGGGGGGGGGAGTCACTACATCATCCCAGTGCTCAAAAAATAAAATTTTCAGTAGGAGAATTTTTTGCCACTCAGTTCGCATTCGGAAACCAGACCTTCAATTCGTCCTTGAACTCGTAAAACGCTGTCTCTTTTCATTCTGGAGTTAGATGAGGAACAGGCGGACAAACGGACAAACCATCACGTAAGAGAATTTTTTCTTTCGAAAGATTTACCTAAACATTCATACACCGAGGTAATCTTAATTTGCAACTTCTTGCCTTCAGAAACGGAACCCCGTTCTACCTACATTTGAGTTCTTATAATGACACAATTTCATTCTTTCATTTTTTTTACTAATTCGAATAGAAAACCACCCCTCTTTTACTACTTGGGTTACTGAATTCCTGAACTCTGAATTTATAAACGAATTGGATATGTGTTCTGGAGTTAGTTCGCTGCTTTCGAAAACAATAACATTATTAGAGATAAAGGGATGTTTTTTTAACTTGTAAGAGCAGATGCGAAAAAACGCCCAAAAATAAAATCAATATTTTATATTTATTTGATATTTGTGCCCCACTTTAAAGCCTCACTTTCGGGCGGCGGTTTTCAATAGCCCCTCTTTTTTCTCAGGTTCATGGTGTGGTCGATGTGTTCTTCTTGTAAACCTCGTCTTCTCTCTCTTCGTGTAAAGTACGTTTGAACCTACCTTCCGCACTCTACTTCCCAGGCTAGTTCAAATAACAAAGGATTACGAATAGGAAAGGGTTCAATTAATTTTTAATCACTAAAAATTTCATTAATTACCAGAAGTACGTAACCAATAATTGGAGAAAGACTAACCATAACTTATTGGTTGAATATATAGAAATTACAATTCTCGAGTATATTTGGAGATATTACCTACGGAACTACAATGTTGGCGTGTCTGAAATAAACCTTTGTACTAATTTTGAAAGAAGTTATAAATATCATGAACATTATAAGAAATTATCACAAACTGAATACATTAGGATTAAACAATGAAATCAAAATCAATTCTTAGAGTTACTCTAAAAGGAACAAAAAGAAACTAATTCCTAACTAAACTCAAAAATATTCCTGCTAGCCAGATAAATAAACCTATCTTAGTAACAATGTAACGACTAATTCTAAATAAACAAATTCAAATTTTATAATGCGCTCGAGAATCAGTTTATTCACTGATAATCCGAAATATACGCAAGAAATAAGGACAACAGTCTGCACCTTATCGTGCTAGAATGTCGCACACGTTGATAATAAATGGCTCGTTATTCACAAGTTCAAAAGATTACATAATCAAATCCGGGTTCGCGGAAATCTTTACCATATTCGTTCGTACGGTATCACTTAACAAAACCAACAGTCTCTACTAAGAAACGCCATGCGGGATTTGGCATAGACACCTGCAGTAATTATGGATCACCCTGTGTGCATTTCAATTTTATTTTAACGTTAAATGTGGATTTTGTTTTAGATTAAGCGCAATGTCTATTAATTTCGAAATCGAGTTTCTTTGTAGCAGAATAATTAGTTGTTTAAGTTTGTTGAAATAAATAATTGCCTTGTATTTTGTTTATGTAATTGTAAATCTGAAGTAAGTGTTGGAGTTTCTCTCCGGTCGTCGCGATAGGAGTTGTTATCGCTGCGCACGCTAATTAAATTTCAAGATAAGGACGAGCTATCGCCGCTAAGAAAGCGCAGGTGCGGTATGATGTTCCTAAGACGCGTAGTATTTTCTAATTCATGAAGAGGCCTTCGTTTAACCATAGCTCTTTTTGGTGGCGAAAGTTTGAAATGTAGCTTTTTGTTTTGCGTTTTGCTATACAGGGTGATTCCTATAGTACCTGCCACCGTTTGGGAGCGTATAGGGGGTGCCTAGGGGAGTATTTTGATATAGGACACTTGGGGTCGGAAATCTAAAATAAAGGCGCCAGAACCAAATTTATCTTCTGGAATTTCACGCCTGTATGTAGGCAACCCAACCGACCGACGTTTCGCGCGGAGCGATGCAGAGCGAGTTAGCGCGAGGAAGCGACATGGGAGGGAAGGAGGGAAAATGACAGTCAAAAGCAATAACGTTTACAAGTGTTCAACGTGGCCACCGTTGTTCTCAATGCACTTCCTACATCTAGCCAACTATTATTATACTATTGCCATAGTGTTTATTCACTTGATACGCGTCGTTGCAGACGAGATTTCGTGGGTTTAAACAAAATTCTGATCAAGTGTCAGCCACACATTGCCGCCTGAGATCGCTCCGTGTGCACCGCCGGCCGGTTGGGTTGCCTACCTACAGGCGCGAAATTCCAGAAGGTAAATTTGGCTCTGGCTCCCTTATTTTAGATTTCCGACCCCAAGTGTCCTATATCAAAATTCTCCCCTACGCACCACCTACACGCTCCCAAACGGTGGCAGGTACTATAGGAATCACCCTGTATATTGGAGTTGTTTGTTTGGTGGTATTTTGGTAAGAACAGTGAGCCTTGATCTTGATAAGTTGTGTAGGAGAAATTTAAATGTTGTAGAATAAGGTTTGAAGTCGGTGTTATAAAAGTGTGTAGTCGAGTTTGAGTTAATAAAACGTTGGTTTGTTCACGCATATCCAGAGGTACAGGGTGGGGGAGAACAAGTGCCCACATTGTAAATGGACGTCATACTTTTAATTTTCTAGTTGTCGGGATGAAAATCACGACTTGTAGATAAAGAAAGTTTAGTTCCTCGTCACTTTCTCAAAGATTGAAATCTTTCTGCAATTTCACGGTGTATGGCTCCTTTTAAATGCTTAATAGGTCGGGCGAATGGCGGGGCCATGAAACGTCACCATATCATTCAATGTTTCACAGAGGGAATCCATTGAAACCTCACGAACCATTGTTGACAAAAATGTTTAATCCACCTACGTGGAGCTATGTTAAAATGCCCAGAAGGTGTGCCGCGTGACCACTCATTATTACTGAAGAAAGCTTCCACAGCGAAAAAAAGATGTTGGGCACTCCTTCCCAAAAAATTCAACATATTGCCTGACATAATGTGACATTACTATCTTCCTCCCCCTACTTGCCACAGGCCTTACTCTTTTAAAGATGGCCACTAGGTGTCTGCCACCCTAAGGTTCGAGGTGTGTTGTGCCGCGCATACGGAGATTCGTTCTAAGTAGCTGTGTAAGTAAAATTGCCCACCACTGAAAAGCTACATTTACAAATGGAATTACAAGAAACACAGTCCATTAAAATCAAGGGTCCAGTGAAGGTAAAAAAGCACAGTTTGTGAAGCACCGTTAGTTTGGGGTTTGTATTGATTGTTATTGTGCGTCTGATAAGAAAAATCGCAATTGATCGGAGGATTCTTGACACTTTAAGGTAATTAAGATTTTATTCAATTTGTCTATCGATCGCCTGTTTGCGTGATACATGTTTCTTGGCCGTTAGCGTCTGTTTTTCTTTCAGCCTGATTGTTTTATGTCGAAGAAATTTGTTTCATCTGTAAATGGTTGGTTTAATTATATATCGAGCCCGAATTACGACCCAGATTCCTATTTTGTACCCAGAATTACATCAGGTGTTAATTAAAAATTTGTTAATTAATTCTTTGGAATTTTGGAGGCGGTTAAGGCTGCTGAATTTCAACATCCAGAGATTCGTCGTGGCGGGGACTGAATGTGCCCTAGCTAGAGAGGTATTTTCTGGGTGGGTTAGTGACCATTTTCCGTTGCACGTAGCACTATAGATATTCACTCTGGTTGTCGTACGATATTTGTTACTTTATATTAAAAATCAGTTAACATTGTTACTAATCAGTTTAAAAGTTTAAAAGGTTAAATAAAAATGAGAGGCTCGACCGGATTCTTCTTTTTTCAAGTGACTGACAATTAAAACGGCTTAAAAGATTTGCATGATTGGTGCCTCTAGTAGGATATACTCCATCACTTTTAAATGCTAAGTATTTTAGTAGTTTACGTTGCACAGATTCAATGTTAGCTATCTGATAAACGTACAGCGGATACCATATAGGAGAACAGTATTCAAGTTTCGTTTGTACAAGAGAGAAAAACAATTATACAAATCAAACAATCATACAAAGTTAACCATTTTTACTCTACTCTACTCTCGACTCTACTCTATAGTTGTCCTCAAATTCCCACATTATCTCCCCAAGCGCCCATGAAATTCCCATTGAGTTTTCAAAAACATAGATTTTTCCCCTCATAATTATTTGAAGTTACTCTTTAAAAATATACAAAATTTATAATACGTTTCACTTTTTTACACTGGCGAAAATAGTTCTTGACTTGACTATGAATATGAATTACAATTTAAAGAAAAATAGTGTGGCTGTCGAATCATACGTAATCCATTAGTTCGATTCATTGGACTTTAGTTCCTCCAATGATTTTTTAGAAACCAAATAAGAGACTAACTCGTTCCGATGAAACTTTTACGTGGATAAAAGTGGACTCGACAAAATCACCCCCGCTTTTTATTTTGACTCTTCAATCATTAATTACTAAATAATCTTTTTTTTTGTACATAAGCACCATACTGCAATATGTGGATCCCTAAATAAACTCTTACATCAGCCATTCAGCAGAATTTTACTCGAAACAAGCGCGACATTAAAAAGTCAATAAAGGGTTACTAAATATAAAAATAGAAAGAGCTATTTCCATTCACACTCGACTCGTAGACAAAAACACAGTTCTAGTAAAACCCTATTTACCAAGATTGATGTATAACCTTTCACCCGTTAATAACACACAGCACAACACACAAATCATGTGCTCTTGGCGAGGCACGTCCGATGATAGTGCATCACACAATCCGCTATTTATTTTCGAGCTTAAAGCATCCTTGACCTATGAGAAATTCTTGTTAGGGATACAGGATCGGCGTTCCCTCCTATTAAAAGAACTATTTGATTTATTTATAAACTTTTAAACTTATGGCAGCAAACTTATATCTGACTATGTTTTTATTTATTATCATTTCAGCTTTACATCGTAAAAGAATGTTACAATAAAATAGACGAGTTATTGTTGGCAGTATCTAATAAAATTCGTTTAAATTTTCGTGCACGAAGTTTTATTTTCGTAAATCGGTTACCTCCTTTGCCATTTTTATTACGAGCATGCAGTCCCCATTTCACTCAATATTTATAAACGCAAGTATTTTTATTGACTTAGCCGGTGTTAATGCACTAAAAGTGTTTACGACGCTTCATTTCGGGATTTTAAGAATGAATGGCGTTACTTACGTCTTATTATTAGACTGCACAATTCGCTACATTAGGTTTGATTTCGACTTCCAAGTTCGGACACGCTTAATGCCAACATAACTTTTCTCCGGGACTAGTCGGATAAAAAGTCAATTGAACTTTTTTCTGACGTTTCATTTATTTTTTCAGTCTGTTCGCGCATTTGCCAATTTTTTTTTAATGGAAGCTGACTTTTCTAAATTAAGCTACTCCTATTGTTATAAAATTCTTTTACTTTTGGAACACAGCAATCTTCAGCTCGATTAAGAACACAGGAAGTCTTTAAAGCTGTAAACAACCCAAGTCCATTTCAGAATCAATGAATTACCCGGTAGTAATGACTAAATAAATGTCAAAGTGTTGCCAATTACAATGAAATCTTCAACCTTATATTCACACGTGGAACCTTGTTTTCTTAACTTTTTTTTAGATTAACATAGATTACCTTTAAACTAACATGTTTTTTTTTACTTACAAATAAATGATTGCTATTATTTAACGGACACAGTTTAATACATAACATGAGTTATTTATATTACTACGGTGATTGTCGCATCTTCTTGAAAGTCCATAATATGTATTCTATTCGGCCTCTTTTGTCTTGCTATCTCTACATAATATGAAAACTAAAATAGACGCCAAACGTAAAACTAGTGTACGATTGGTAAATTGGTATAAACTGTGGTTCTAATAATAATTCATGGTCAAATTAAGCGAAATGCAGATGGATTTTAGTAACCAGTAAGTTGGATTCCGTATTAGGTTTTCTGAATTCAACAAATGGTTCTTTTGGATGATCGACTTGTTCAAAGAACCTAATCTTGTTTGACTATTGGAGTTTAGTAGAATAAAATGTGAACGCGCCTCTATTCTTGTATATGCTATAAGCAGTTAGTATATAGATACAATGGTTTTATTTTAAGAATTCGTACTCTGAACGGGTATTTGGACATGACCAACTTGTACGGCTTTCTCTTAAGGTTGGATTATAAATCACTGACAGTGAAAACGGTTTATTACAGTTGGTGATTCAGTCAAGTTCATACCTCAAAGGCATTAGTAAGCATGTCAATTGTGCTTAATAATTAATTAGGATATTTTAATTAGTACTAACTCTATTCCAACACTTTACGGGATATAGCAGTATTACACACAGATGTTAAGCTTTGTTGGAATATTTTCTCAAGTTTTAAGCTCTATGGCTCAATACAACCTAAACTATTCACGACGGAAGCTTTTACATGGCGCTATCAATAACTATATAAAACCCTAGCGCATAGCTACGTCCTTTGAATGTAATTAGAACTACTAGATCGTTTATTTTCCGTTACACAGCTCGCTTATAATACTCGAGAGTGCGATAAGTATATTTTAGTTAAATTTCCTCTAAAATCTACGGTGTAAATGAAATTAAATCATGAAACCTACTGGTGGTATATTAGTAAAGCTTGCGAAACTCTCAAAGCTTGGATTCAATTCATATTTGCGTAGTAATTTAGGTAAGCGTATAACGCTAACATATACTTTCCGGGTTTCTAATCTGTTCTCCATGTAAATATATTTACAAATCCTATCTAAACAAGGTTGGGTGTAGGTTGCGTATATCGCGCACTTACGGTAGGTGCAGACTATTTGATTATTCGCAGCAAGGTTTAATTACCACTTTTATATTTTTTATGGTTTTGGCACGATGAGTACACAAACAATGCTGTTGCAACGTACCCTTTGTTAGATCCCAGTGGGGGATATTGATATTATACATTCTTTTTTTGTATAATAATGTACTTTGGGAGAGATGTAATACTTAACCAATAGGGTTGTTGGCATGTTTCTCAAGCTTATTGGCGTAAATTCCCGTGTAGATTTACAGCTCATCACCGACACTTCCTAAAAAAAGATTCGAAGTTTTACTTGGCACGTACACGGGATGAAAAGAAAGATGTTTGTAAAAAGTTTTCGTGACCGAGAATATTTCATTTATTTTCTTGCATTATGGACCTTTATACGAATTTTCCAACTTAACTACTTGTCAAAGCTATTGATAACTACATGATGAAGTCTATAACAATTTCGAATTTCGTAAGAACTCTGGGTTTTTACGAAAAAGAATGCCAATTTGGAGATACGAATACACGATGCCTATCTTTCCAATTAGTTTTAGTAACTTGGTCACATTTTGTAAGGGCTTGTTCCTTGCTTCGACATGCAACATCTTTGGAATTGCTGTGAATGTTGGTTCTACCACTGGTGCAATAAAATTAGATTAACATCGTAAAGATGAACCAGATTATTTCCTATACGATTTTTTCGCGGCTACTAATTGTCGCCCCTCTTCTACTGATACTGGAACGTTATATTATATTCGTCACGTAGAAAACTCTCACGGTATTCGTTTACCTTCAATGAGTGTATCCAAAAAGAATAACAATAAATTTTTAAATACCTTAATGTCAACGTCCCACTCCTCGTCCTGGAAAATGGAATGATGTGATTACTCATCGTAATACGTAATATAATACTAATATAATAATATATAATAATATCCTACTCCCTCAAGTATCTAGTGACCGGTTTCGTAAATTGATAAAAAAAATTCGCATCCGAGTTCTTAATATTACTTTTTACCCCTTTCTGATAAGTATCGTCGCGAGAGCTCAAGTGGAAATGAAATGGCGGAATGGTTAGCTTACCCCATAAGATCTCTAGACTGCCTAGGTCAATACCGAACTCGCCTTCGGCCTAGGCCGAGTGGAGGTTTGGGTTACCCCCATATGACCCCTACTCTGCCTATGTTTGCTACTCCTGCTTTTAAAACTACCACTTGTGCGTGGAAATTTAATAACAGGCTTATTTTATAGGTGAACGAGCCAAAGGCATGCAAAAGTGAGTTTTACGACTATTGCCGAGCGAACCGAAGGCAGAGCTTACCCCATAAGACCTGTACACTGCTTAGGTTTGTGAACTGCTTTTAAAACTACCACTTTTGCGTGGACGTTTAATTATAGCAGGCCTATTTTATTGCCGTCAAAGGCATGCAAAAGTGACAGATTTAACCCTGGTGTCGAGCGAGCCGTAGGCAAATTCGGTACAAACCTAAGCAGAGTAGAGGTTTGACCTACACCATCACACATCTACTGTGCCTTATGTAATATGTATGTCCTTCGACAGAAAAATTCGCCTCGGAATATTTGTTAAGTGAAATTCGCCCTCTAAGATTTTTTCACAAAATATTAACCCCCCAGAACATTAACTTTCGAGAAAATTCAAATTTGAGTAATTTTCGTCGTTAAATTCGTTCACTCCCAGTTCCTAAAAACCTCGTCCTACAGAAATTCGCCTCTAATTGTCAAGAAAATTCGCTCTCAAATAATATTCGCCCCCTTGAGTTAATGTAATGCGGCGTTTTTCTGTTAAATGTTTAAACTGGGTTCGGAAGAGTAGCCTCAGATCGCATTGCCATAGCACCTAATGAAAAAAGGTGACCCCCTCCCTCTACTAGAGATATATACAAGAGGCATCAACGTTGTCGTAGAGAGAATCGTTGAGAAAGCCACCAATGTATCTATAGGCTTAGAAGAGGGTCACGTGTGGTACAATCGGTTACGACTAAAACCATCGAAATGTAACGGTTTTTGTATCCATTACAATACAAGTTTCGCTACCATAAATTTGCGTATGGCAAATACAATGCTGAATATCGCCTCTACTTCACTCATTTCAAAAGTAAAATATCGACATAGGCGTGGACATAGGTCTTTAACCTTACTTTAAAGAGGAGGAGGATATTTAACTAATCTTTATTTTGAGAGGCGAAAATTACCCATGACCTTCATTAACGTATTACAGTCATAATAGAAATTCGCTGTCCACATACAACCCGAACCGATTCACCTATTTAACCAAAAAATTCACATACGATTTGCAACGGCACCTATCTTTTAAGTCCCTAAGTATGCAGGTTCACTCTTCCCTTTCTTTTTTTTAGAATAAAATATCGGCACGTTTAATTGATTTGTCCTCGACCGCGTGCGGTTATAAGTTATGCGACGGTGATGCGTTTCCATTTTTTATTCTTTATAGATGCACTATAATCCCTTTTTTAGTGCTAGTTCCAAAACAAACACGCTTAATTAAGTAACCTAGATGTGTCCGTTCATTTTACTGTAAATGCACGGAACGTGAGTTTTAAATTTCAATTAAAAAAAATGCTCATGCCCGAAAGACCGATGCAACTCTGGCATTGCCCGCGCGAGATTTTTCCGCTGCTCGAACCGAAATGCAAAAACTATTAATCTGAGTCCCACAGGGGATGCGCGAGTAATGCATAACTTAATCAAACCAGATCCGAATGGTGTAGAACAACCCCTACCTATTCTAACTTAATTAACGCTTTTAGTAGGATTGCTTCTAGTAGTTAAGTAAGCCATTTGTTGTTAAGATCCATTTAGATCCATCATAGCCCCCGATATGCATTCTATTTGGGCGGATTCTTAAAAAACCCACGCTCTGGTTCCCACTAATTTGCATTAATACCATTTAAGCGAGTGCCCCGTCATTCTATATCAGCTGTATTTGCAAAAGAAATCCTACTGAGCTAAGATTAGCTGTTTTATTATCTACGGCTCACCGGAGCCGACGATTTCCTAAAGCTATTAAGCACCCTATAGAATTTAAATACGCAGAACAAGAATATTATTTCTCACTACAAGTACACAAATCTATTGCGACTATGACTCAAAACCGAACCTATCAGAAAAAATGTTTGTCGAAATACACACTGCCTGCCCTGGTAAATCTGATCCCAATGGTGTAGAACAACCCCTACCTATTCTTACTTAACGCCTTTTTTAGGATGGCTTCTAGTAGTTAAGTAAGCCATTTGTTGTTAAGATCCATTTAGATTCATCATAGCCCCCGATTGCTAGAGCTAAGATTAGTTCTTTTATTATCTACGACCCACCGGAGCCGACGATATCCTAAAGCTATTAAGCACCCTATAGAATTTAAATACGCAAAACAAGAATATTATTGGTCACTACGAGTACACAAATCTAAATTTACTCATCGTTACGCATTAGCTGTATTTGTCCCTGGAATATATCGGCGCTGATAATTTGCAATTGGGAAGGACCAAATTAAGCTGCGCCACATTTTCTTGTAACAAGTAATCCGAACCTTCCGGCACTAATTTACTTTATACGATACTAACGGACGGAGGCATGTCACCCAAAAGGTCTTCAAGAAATTGAAAATTCCTAGTCTGTAACGATTTCATCATTGCGACTAGTGATTGCGGTCGAGCAAGGCGAACAACCAGTAACGGAGATGGGGCATTATCATAAATCATGCGAAATTTACTTCGATGCCGGTCGGTGGTCAGGGGTAGTGGTAAGCAACCAATAGCGCAATCTACTTTATCTTAGGACTACATTTTTTCTGGAGGTGGGTGTTAACAAAACGGGTCCGCCTGTCACATCATGTCCGCAAGTCAATGAGGAGTCGCCGGTTAAGTTGCATCAACGGTTCAAAATGTGAAGATTAAATCATGTTCCCACTTATAGGATATTTGGACTGACGGATTAGAAGATGAAATATCCCCCAGAAATACGTCCGAACAACAGAGGACTAAATTATCAAATCAAATCTTCCTATACTGTAGCGAGCCCCCCTCTCCCCCCACCCTCAGTTTCCTTGAGTAATCTATAACCTACAGGATCGTGGTGTCAAGTTCGATCGTAAAGTGTTATGCCCCACCAAATACCCCCCAGCAAAGTAAGACAAAGAAGAAATCTTCAGAAAAAGGTTTCCTAATCTTCGGTTCTTGTGTGTAGCTGTCACAGGGAAACTCGAGGCTAGGCTCCCTGATCTAGTTGCCCCATTGTATCTTGTTTTTAGCCTAGAATATAGGTACCTTAGGTATACGTACTTACCGAACAAATGAAAAAGTGGAATACCTATATGCCCTCTAGTGATTTTACTCATTTGACTGCTTCACTCTTTATGAAATCCATAAAACGAACGTTAAAAGCTTTTCTTCCACTCACAATAAGACATTATTGACTTAAGAGCGGTTGCGGTTGTGGTTACTCAGATAAAATCGCACACGAGGTCTCCGGTTTGTAAACATCAATCTAATCCGTCGTGGATGGAGTGGTTGACCGTTTGATTATTTTAACGTTATGGTTTAACTTGTTTGTATCGGCAAAAAATTGTAGAATTTCAGACCCTAATCTCAGATGCCATCATTAATCACTTAATTGCAATAATTTAGCAGGTCTTCTACAAACCTTTCTCATTAAGTTGAAGTTTTTGACATCACCATTATCATATTTATTGTCTGCAGCATGTTTGCGCATAGCGGAGGGCAATTTGATTCGGCCACGTCTTGGTGTCTGAAGCCAAGGATTTCCCGAGCATTTTTAGGGAACAAATATTTTCAATTTGTATAGTTATAGGTATGCATTTAATGATACCTTAAAATAGTGGTGATGATATTCTGCGACTAAAACATGTTTTCCGCTGGACATTCCCATCGTCCTCATCATTTATCGGAATATATAAAGCTAAGTTTGGCAAATCACTTACGGCACCTCAAAAACGTATTCATGGGCCAAAACAAAATAAACACCTCCAACAAAAATAGATAATACTATGCATTTTCCGTACAGTGATGCGGAACAGTTTTTCTTGAACGTTCTGGCGCATTTTCCAACAACAAATTAATCAAAACTAATTCTAGGCAGTTTCGATATTTCCTTCTGATGAACTGTCTCAGCTGATTATTTATTTATAGGTGCAGCTCGACAATTTTTACGCAAGTTTGTTGCCGTTACATTCTAACAAAAATAATATTCAACACTTGGCAAGTGAAATGGAAATCGAGTTACACGAATAAATTATTTGTTGTATCAATCCACATCAAGTGTCCCATTTGTTGGGGGAAGTAGGAGAAATTTTGGCGAAGTTTGTGTCGCGCGATTCAGTTTTGAGCCTCTCCGTGTTTGTGCGTGCGAATTTTCCTGATTTTATTTGCGGAAATTCGTGCGAGGTATGTCGTAATCGCGAAAATGTCGCGTTTATGCATCGGTAAAATTGAAGCGAATTACGTGGTGGTGGGACGGTCTTCCTATGATTTATCTTTAAATCGGCCCTTAGAGACGTTAATTGCGCCAATTATTTAGTGAAATAGACAGAATAATTTCGTTTCCTTTTTAACACTTGCGATTAGAGTGATTGTACTGTTTTTACAAGTTCAATGTAATTGCGGTTTTGCGGTATTAAACAATGCGTGGGTTGGTAGTTGTTAACTACATATGATGTCTAATGGAACTTGTGTTAAATAATTTCAGTGTACCAAGTGCTGTTTGTGTTGTTTGCCGTGTTAATTAACTTAAACTTGATACGGCTCTTCAATTACGTTAAAAGTTGGAAAAATGGCGGGGAGTGTTTTACAAGGTAATTATCTGCTCATCAATTGCATCTTCCGACATACAACCTTCATGCAACATTAGGCCCCGTAACTGCTTAATAACCTCAAGGAGGTAGGCGCCCAATGGAACCTTTTATTACAAATATCTTGTGCCAAAGTACTTATTTTAGTTTGCTTAACGACAAACTATATCAATTTTTACTGACAACTGAGAACATTTTCCAACTTTTCCTTCAAATTTCCATTCTCCTGCATACACGACCGAAGTCCCCAAGGTAACATCTGTTTTGTATTTTCACATTCAGCAGCAGAAATTTGGATAAAAATGTTAACATAACGTTTGTCATTTATTTGTGCAACCTTAAGTATTTTAAAAACGTTCCTTAATATAACTCAAGGCGAATTTTCTAAATTTATTTATCTGATTTGGGAAAGCATTGGGTTACTACTGCCCATATCTTAATCTGAAATAGGTATGTTAATTATTTTTATTTTTAGGCGGTTACTGCAGTAATTTCAATTTTAACAAATGTACACAAAAATACGATTGTACGGACAGTTTCTTGCGTACGAATCAGATCAAGAAAGCGTTGAGAACTGTCTATTTGGGGTTTTTGTAATACCTCTCGAAAAGGTACAAGTGTGTCTTAAAAAAAGATATTTTTGACTTCGGCAATTCGTTCAAGGAAGTTTTCCATCACTTACTTTCATAATTCCAACGTATTGCGCTCCCAGTAATTCGTGCCCGGATAGTTTGCACCGTGGGATTTCGTTTTTGGATAATTTACGCCGGGAGAATTTGCACCCTCATAATTAGCATACGGAGAATTCGCATTAACGTAACTCGCAAAAGGATTTAGAAGCGATTTATGTGTATCTTTGCTTGATTTTTCAACATTGGAAATGTTTATGCTTTCGCGACGTTTTCGTATAGGGGTACAAGGTTATGAGTTTCGTTCAAGCTGCAAAAAGACAACGATGTCGCATCAAGTGACGATTGTACCGTACTCGACCGTGATCGGTAGGTGAAGGAAACGTTGCGAATACTGTCGATATGGTACTTACTTAATAGTGCTCAAATGTTTTGTTAATTCCAATTTAAAATTCTCGCACATCTCCTTTGATAGTATTACGAGCATGTTACGAGTGTTACGACGCTTGATAATATTATATATATATATACAAAACGAACGTTCACGCGAAATAAATGATCATGAAAATTGCGATAATCGCGACTATGAAAGCTAGATTTATTACATATGGTGTTATACGGGTACCATTCCAATGTCTCAGATAGTGCATTGATTGCGAAATTTGTGAATTATTTAAAAGTTTTAGAACCTTCTTCGGAATTACCTTTATACAGTGTGTATCTCGGTGTGTATAATGTACCTATAATTGGCACGGGAATAATTTGCACCAGGATTCTTACTCGGGTAATTCGAACCGGAATAATTTTGAAAGGGTAGTTTTCACCAAGGCATTTTGCTTCTTGGACGTTTCGGACAGTGATCATTTTCTATCTATATCTATAGTTCTGATGTTATTCTGATACAATATACCTAAGTACAACTACAAGCTTAATAAAAGTTTAACGGAAAAGAGACGCAATGGAAGATTGAGAAAGTCATTTCTGCGCCGAAAATTGCGTGGTTAAATTCGATCAATAGATTGAGCTATCTATCAAGTCGCTTCAAATCAAGTAGTAAACCGTAAACAATAATAATACTTCGTAACGGAGGTAATAAATCGACAGAAAGTTACTTGGTACATCATTTTTCAACAAATAGCAGTTCTTGGCATATTCAATTTTATTTATAATGTCCTAAGTTATCGATTTTTTTTAATTACTGAAATTCAATTCAAGAATATAATATTACGTTAATACCGTTTTAAAAGAATAATTACTAAACGTGAAAAGCATGTGGTCAAAACTGCAATTGCCATTATTGCTTTGGCTCCACGTTGCGCCGCACGTCAGGCACCAAATAAATAATGCTGTGTGCAATAGTCTACCAAGAAAAGTCTAATTAATATTTAACCAAATTAATAATTTGGAAAACTCGTGGCCTCGATCAACTTCAGAAAATTCCAAAGAATTTACTTTGCAAATTTTCCACCTGATATAAATCTTGGATACGAAAAGAAAAATCTGACACGAACAATCTATCCGGTTGGCACAATGGGTTCGAATGATCGATTGACAATGACAAAAATTTATTCCAAAACACATGAAATGAGAAGTATACAAAGCGTTTAAATTTAATTCTTTATTGTATTGACGTTTGTAGTTCGGTTCTGACGAATTAAATAAACGTAAACGAAATTTGCCTTGAAAAAGAGGAATTGTTGACTAATTTGGTAGTTTATTCTTAACGTGTTCCTGACGGAAAATCTCCATGTATTGTTATTAATTGCCTGAACACTACATTTAATTCCTCCAGTTCTTCTCATTTTGCAAATGGTAATTGTGTGAAAAAGAAGAAATTAATTCTTATTTAAACATATACAGGGTGATTCCTATAGTACCTGCCACCGTTTGGGAGCGTATAGGGCGTGCCTAGGGGAGTATTTTGATATAGGACACTTGGGGTCGGAAATCTAAAATAAGGGCGCCAGAACCAAATTTATCTTCTGGAATTTCACGCCTGTATATAGGCAACCCAACCGACCGACGTTTCGCGCGGAGCGATGCAGAGCGAGTTAGCGCGAGGAAGCGACATGGGAGGGAAGGAGGGAAAACGACAGTCAAAAGCAATAACGTTTACAAGTGTTCAACGTGGCCACCGTTGTTCTCAATGCACTTCCTACATCTAGCCAACTATTATTATACTATTGCCATAGTGTTTATTCACTTGATACGCGTCGTTGCAGACGGGATTTCGTGGGTTTAAACAAAATTCTGATCAAGTGTCAGCCACACATCGCCGCCTGAGATCGCTCCGTGTGCACCGCCGGCCGGTTGGGTTGCCTACCTACAGGCGCGAAATTCCAGAAGGTAAATTTGGCTCTGGCGCCCTTATTTTAGATTTCCGACCCCAAGTGTCCTATATCAAAATACTCCCCTACGCACCACCTACACGCTCCCAAACGGTGGCAGGTACTATAGGAATCACCCTGTATAGACGATTTGTGCGTTTACCTAAATGTCATTTTGAATTGAACCCTGTGTAACTAACAACAATGGCCAACCCGATTATAAATTACGATAAAAAGTCCATAATAATCAATAAAAAACTAGAGGCATTTAATTTCAAACGGTTTAAAAATACGCGGGTATCGTTTTCCCGTGGTGAAAGCTGGCGCTGGTTTTCTTAGAGGAAAGGGAAATTCTCCTTTGGTATTGAAACTTGCCTTGTGGTTTTTTGGTCAAAATAATTCGTAATTATTTCACGCCAGCGCAGCGCCTGGTTTAGGTATGAATAATATTATAAGTATCCTAGTTAAATTGTCACCAATTTTAGTTTTGTAACTCGTGTGCCAAATAAAGCCGACTGTTCCTGCCGTCTTCATTCCAAAAACCCAACCCACCAAGCTACCCGTGCAAAGATCATATTATGCACAATTAAAACAGTTAACTTTTCTCAAAAATTACCAGATTTAAAACCTATGTTATATCAAAGACTATTCAGGAGGTTGTCTTTGGTTATATTATAGTCACTTCTAAAATGTAAAATATGCAGTAGATAAATTATGTTTTTGAAATTCCGACTTCAGCTCGAAAATTCGGTCTGAAATGTTGATTTATTCCATCATTTATTACTTAAATCTTAAATTCCATCTTAAACTAATAACAAAAAGGTTCCAAAAGCAAGTTGGAACTTTCGGAATGTAAAAAAAAGACGATAGTTCACATACTTCCCCATAAGAACAATTTTTTTAATTTTACTGCCGTTCCAATTAGTTAATTATTTCATAATGAGGGTCATTACTTTTGCAAATTTTGTTTTCCGTCGAGCTTCCTGTTTGTTCAAATACATCGAAAAATTTTGTGTACAAACGAAAAGTTTGATGTTTAATTTGTAAATTGGTTTCAAAGCATTCGTGTTTAAATCGCCGAAATATATGAGGCATTACATCAGTACGTCTTCTTTTATACTCGCATTGAACTTTGTGTTCAGCTAAATAAAAGGATTCTCTTTGCTGCGCAAAGGACTTTGTTCTTTCCCAACGACGCGGCGGCGGCATCGCATTATTTAGCTTTGGTTATATGGAGAGGTTTCAGTTACTACTTGAAAGCTACTACAAAACAAATTGGATTCGTTAAAATCCGTCGAAGTTAAGTAGCAAGAATGCAACATCAGCTCGCTCAGAAAATTACCCTTTCGAACAGAGCTCGAGGAAGTAGCGAAAGAACGCCGATTTATTATGCAAAACATTAATTTCCGTATTAAAAATTAATGCGGTTTTAGTGCAATCTGTAGATATTTTTCGACACGTTCATGCAAATGTAGGCGTAGTACTAACGATAGCGTTATCTGACGAATTTTAACGCACTTCCTTGTTTCAGATCGTGACTAAAGCCCGGAAGATCCCAACGGCAGTGGAAGCGCAAAAATGAAATTTACACCAATTCATCTAATCGGCCTTAAAGCGAACGCCCGGATTACCTAATTAAATAAACGTCAAAGTGATTAACGACAATGTATGATAACATCACCACAACTCCCGCTACGAATTCGACAACTGACGAACAATGGCACAACGTGGTAACAAAGGTGACCATCTCCACAATAATGATTTTTATTATTGTGGCAGCCATACTCGGCAATCTTCTGGTTATCGTATCGGTAATGAGGAACCGCAAGTTGAGAATTATAACGAACTATTTCGTAGTTTCTTTAGCTTTGGCCGATATGCTAGTAGCGATGGTGGCCATGACTTTTAATTATAGTGTGCAGATATCAGGAAAGTGGCTTTTTGGGCGATTTATGTGTGACTTTTGGAATTCGATGGATGTCTACTTTTCGACGGTTTCCATACTACATCTATCGTGTATTAGTGTCGACCGGTACTTTGCAATAGTGAAACCGTTAAAGTACCTCATGTACATGACCAAGAAGGTCGTGGCAATAATGTTGGTGGTTATATGGACGGGTCCCGTTGTACTCTTACTACCTATTTACATGGGTTGGTATACCACAAAAGAACATTTGGAGGAGATGGAGAAAAACAGAGAACTTCAGGAATGCTCTTGGATTGCAAACAAGCCATATGGCATTATAAGTAGCTCTGTTTCGTTTTGGATTCCATGTGCGATAATGATCTGCATGTACTTAGCTATATTTAGGGAGGCCAATCGACAGGAAAAGGCCCTTTTTACTAGACAAGGTAACGCCATGTTGCTGCATCAAAACAACACCAACGGAGATATGCTCTCTAATTCCGGCGGATCATCGAAGAATCTGACTATGCACGAGGTAAACCAGGGCTTACATCACACGCCAACTAAGGATCGCAATATAATGAAAATGAAACGTGAGCACAAAGCTGCTAGGACTTTGGGTATAATTATGGGTGTTTTCATTTTGTGTTGGCTTCCATTTTTCGTATGGTACGTTACCACGACGTTATGCAAGAGCTGCTACAATCCAGAGGTATTGGTAACGACAGTATTTTGGATTGGTTATTTTAATTCCACTTTGAATCCCGTCATTTACGCCTACTTTAATAAGGAGTTCAGAGAGGCATTCAAGAACACGCTTGAGTGCATATTTTGTAGCTGTCGGCGACGCTCTTCCGATTTAGATGGTTTAGATGTAAGAAGACCTTCGATACGGTACGATGACAGGACAAGGAGCGTTTACTCCGAGACTTACCTAAAAAATATCGACAGGCGTAGCTCCGAGTACGGGTCAAGTCTCTGAGTAAACGTACCTAGTAGTGGACTAACGACTACTAGTTTTTAAGTCCACTACTAGCCTTGTTCTTTTCGTTAATGGTGCTAATCTCTAGGGGTTACGTTAATAATTGAGTTCATTGTATGAGCGAAAGTGTAGCGTGATGTGATTTAAAGTGATATAATTTTTATATTAGACTTAGGTAGAGCCTATAGCTTAAAGTTTGCAATTTTTTACGTGTATATAATCACTTATAACGCACCTAAAGCAAAACATTTTTATGTTTATACTATTAATTAGAGTACTTTCTGGCGTAATCGTACCAGATTAATAGAAAACAGCGAAAGATACCTAATAAGTATAAAATTGCTGCCTAAAGCAACCGAAATTATTTAGGGGATTAAACTTTCGGAGCGTAGAGAACTTATTGAGAATTTATTGAATGTCATAATTTTACAGCAGAGGCAGATTAAGACGATTAAAAACCAAGTAATTTATTTCTGGACCGTCTTCTATATTCGAAATTCGTGCTGATTCAATTAAATTTTCTACCTTCTTCGCTAATTGTAATATACCTATACCCCCGAAGTAATTTGAATATTTTTTTAATGAATCTTCGGCTTTTTCCTTTCAAAGAACTTGGTTGACAGAAATTGATATTATTGTGATGTTAAGTTTTATTATTCTAGTCATCTTAGAATTTAGAATCCCTAAATTGTATTATTAATTTATTTTAATAAGAATGAGACAGATCAATACTTTTATTACATGACACCTCATGACACTTTTAACGTAGTGTAAAGCCCCTAGTAGTACTAGTGTCCAGTATTGGAGGAACGCTGTGCAATGCTAGCCAAAGTTTGCAAAGAAGACGGCTTTTTTATATTTCAGGGTCGCATTTATAGGAACCAGGGAGTGCCTGTTTCCTCTAAATACAGGAATACAGGAAAATGACACACTGGGTAGAGTGTGACTGGAGTCTTCCTTTACTAAGTTTTCCCGATAATCACGAGTCTACTTTTGCAGAAAATTATGCCAAAGTTTTAAGCAATAATTAGTTTAATTAATATCCTGTGATAGCAGTTTGTAGATGTATACCCTGCTGAAAAATTCTGTCATTCGATTATTGCGTTACTGTAGAAGGACGAATTTGACTTTAGTTGTGTTTCTTTCAGTAGTGATGTTTGGTTCAATCTAGTACAAGTGTATTGTAGCAAAAGCGATCTTTTTGAATTTAAAGTGAAGCCTACTTAACATGTAGTCGAGAAATCTTGAATAAACGAATATATCCAAATAACGTTGCTGTAACTCGATGTTCGATGTTTTCAAGTCCTAATGTACTTACTCTCTACTGTAAAAAAATTTAATTGATATAGTTCTTACAAAATTCCATAAAAGTATAGTAGCGATATACAATCATTACTTAGCAAAATGTGCAATTAAGAAAAATGTGAATTTAGATATTGGGACGTAAAATAATCATCTATTTTACAAACTTTTTTGTGTACTTTTGACCAATGAATTTTGTAAAGCATTTCTTATAAGTGGGATCATAATATTATTAAACAAAACAATACAGGACTAATACATCGAAATAGCATAACCTGACGATTACTTTGCGCATTTAAACCAATCACACCATACGAAGGAGATTTTTTCATGTATACGTCTTCCTTTCAATGTCCAAGTGTTCGATAATTATTCAGAAAGTCAAAATCGCGTAGACGCAGATCTATACATTGATGTTTATAAATGTTTTATGTGAGAAGACGTGTTAGGTTACAACACTGTTACTTAGCAAAACACAATGAACTGAAAGTTTTTTTTTATATAAGCTTAAGTAATTCTTTATTTTTATTTTTGTATCATGTTAAGAACCACTTATTGGTTTATAGACTGTATACACTAGCATCGCTTACAATTGATTACTTTATACTGCGTTTGAAATTATCTACGTAAATCCATTAAACTCAACGTAATATTCTACGGTAAATTCCATTTAGTACTTACGTCGATATTTTCAAAGCATTAGAAGTAGGCAAAGAATATCTACCGCGATGTAGTTTAGGTCATTCATTCAAATTTTTGTAACATTACTGCTTTTGTTAGTGTAAATACTACGTAATTGATCACATACGTTGCTAATATTTATTATTATCATTAAACAACATTTTATAAGCGATAATAAATTACTTATACGTGTACATTGTAAGAAATAAGCTTTGTTTTTGTATATTATTGTAATTTACTGACAATTTGTTTTCTTTTTGAAAAAAGGAAAGAACTAATTAAACAGTATGATTTACTTTTAAATGTTTCATTTTCTTTTCGTCTAACTTCTGATTTAAATTAAGGAGGGCGAAGGAGCTACATTTTAGTCAATATAAAGGATTTTACGGTTCCGGGGTTAAATAAAACCCGTAAAGGCTAAATTGCTACAGTTATGGCGGATCCTTCGAAAACTCAATTCTATTAATAAAATGACAATAAAATCTTATTTGCTTCCGGGTGGCGAGACCGAATCAATATGATTTTTCATTAAATTGCGATAAAACGTTATGAAAGGAGATTGAGTGGGCCCTTATTCATAAGCGACTAACTCTTACGGATTTCGGCTTACGATAACTGCTCATTTGATAAAAGAACAGGGCACTATTTTAAAAAGGATTGAAGTAAATTACTTTGTCAGCCAAAATCGGTAGATTGCACTTTCGCTTTAGAATGACTTAATTTCAAGGGCCAACTTTGCATAATTATTTAGTCCAGTCACTTGCAGAACATCAGAACAAATTGAATGTAAACATATGTTTAAAACTAGCACTCCGTTGCCACCCCCCCCCCCCCATTTCGTGCCGTTGGTGACGGTTTTTTGCGCATCCAAAATTAGTGGAAATCAAGGTGATTCACATCCGAGAAGTGTATTTCAAAGCTTCTTCCATACGTCCGACGCCTCAATTTGTTTAATATAAAATACGGTTGAGGAAGAGAGATGTCTTTTCACTATTTCAAAAAATGCACTGTAGAAAATCGAAAATTGTCGAAAAAAAATTGTTGGCGGTCAATAGTGATCTACATTTTAAAACTGAAGGAACGCCAAGTAATGAATGGCTCGAAAAATGCACGACCCTAATAATCACTAAGTGTGCCTGTATTTCACTTCGTGGCTGGAGGATGGGCGAACCTAGTGCTTTCAAGTTTTTGAAACATCCCGTATGTATATATCTATGTATCGCATGGGTGGCACTCCTTAGGTCACATCAACAGCGGTATGTGTGACCTAATGACAGGCGTAGAACCGGGACCGCCAGCTTTAAGTGCCCTCCGAAGCATGGTAGTCAGGTGCTGTTCTGTACTACCAAAAACTGGCACGTTGTGGGATTCGAACTCACGGCCTGTGAGGTTCGAGTTCGAGTCTTAAACCGTTACGCCAAACTGACTATTAATATCCCCTGATTTTCGTCAATATGCAAGAACCCCAATATCTGACTTCCGATATCGCCACAGTTTTCTCTATCTCCTTTCGTTTTTCCGTAACGGACTTCCATAGTCAGACGAAAAACGCGGTATTTAACGTTGCCTCCCCAAATGAACTTATCTACAAAAAAAGTTGACAGAAACGGTCCCTGCGGCCTGAACATCATGGAAGTGGTCTCAGTAACAGATAAAAATTGCAGTTTTCAAGTTTCAACTTCTATCCCTAACCCTCAAATCTTGGTAAGATTGAAATTGGTATAAACAAGGTTACAATTTCAAACTGAATAACTAGAAAAATCAAACTTATCAAGTGTTCCAGTACTGTACCTCAAGTTTTTAAAACTTCACGACTGAAACTTGAAGAAAAAACTAAAATTTTCAAATGTAAAATAGCTAAAAGCTAACAAAAGTAACATAGGGCAGTTACGCAGAGATCAGTTAAATCCTTACGGCGTGTTCTCGTTGTGGCTTTATTTTTTTATCCATTGGGTGCATCCTTTCTGTGCGAAATGTCCTACTGAGAGACCAACTCCAAGCGTTTTCATACAAATAATATAATAAAGACGTTTATTCCCTGGATTTTGGATTATAAGGACACTTAAATTAAAAAGCGGACACCGTGTGATACTTTGGTTTAAATGGCATGTTAAAATGATATTCTAATAGGTTTCTTTGGAACAGTAAGAGTGGTAACAGTGATCGCTTTAACTGCAAGCGAGTAGATAAAGTTAATCAAATGATTGTGCATTGTAGGAAATCTGCCATTCGTGTCAAAATGGGACGTGGAACACGAAATAAAATGAAGAACAGAAAACAATATTTTTTTCCTGGAAACGACGTGAGAACTTAAGCTTGCTATTTTTGTCTAAATTAAATTCTGAATTTTCAGAAGCTTTATAATGATTTATATGGTTTATGCCTTAATGTTTAATGACATTAAATGTGAACTTCGTCTTTTTCAGGTCGTACGGTAATCTGATTTCTTACCCTTAAACAATAATTTTGTTCACGAACAGCTTCTTTAGTCTTGTTTGTGATCAGACACTAGCTCATTTGTCATCGGTTCTATTTTATCCCTTGCACTATTGTATCAGATTTTTAAATAATATAATAATAGATAATAATGAAGCGCACGTGAATGTTATCTATACTCACTTTCAGAAAGCTTTGGGTACTAATCATATTATCGAATAGATATTTTGAATTTAGTTGAGCAACAAAGTCGTTGTAGAAAAAAATTTTGTTATCGAGGATATCATTCAAGTAACAAATACAAACTTTATGAAAATAGGCCAAATCTGTTTGTGCATTTTAAACTAAAGTTGAGCTTTTGCACTGGAAATTTAACTGCCACATTTGCATCATACCTGATACCGTTTGTTGAGAACGGTCAGCTTATGGTGTCCGGAATGTTTGGGGGCGTTTTTATACAAAAAGAAACTAATGTTGAAGAGGTTAAAGAAATTATTTGTGTATTTCCCAACAGTATTACTGCCTACGCTTTACCGCCGACTGTAAGGTAATTTTATTGCCCGTATAACAGACTTACAAGTGCCACTATCTACCACTCTCATTGTTCTATAATTTATAGATTTTAAATAACAATTTAATCTAAAATCAATTCGGTTTAGTGCTTGAAGGAGAAAAGTAATTCCGAACTTTGCAAGATTAAGGTCATCCCAAGTCCAAATATTATAATCAAACTTTCGCCGGAGCAGAATTCAAGTTATAACATTACGCTTCCAATTCATTTTCGTTCCCACAATAGAACAAAAACGTAATTTCCATTGCATGGAAGAATCCCAAACAGCTATATTTTCAAAAGTTATCAAACTCCAACGTAACTTTATTGTCTAACCATAAAATTCGGTTCTCTTGCTTTTAAACCAGCGCATAATCCATTGAGAGGGGAATAATGAAGAGAATTTGTACAAGTATATAGAGGTGGGGTGAGAAAGGATTGAAAAAAAAACCAAATGCTGGCCAAAATTACGAGTATATCCAGCAGGTAGGTGTTTCTTTTCACCATTCATTTCGGGGTTTTCGAGATTAAATAATTCACGTAGTACTCGTTAGATGTTCGACTTATCAATGCTGCCTCTTGCAGATTATATGTATACAAAAAAACCAATTTAATTTCGTAACTTTTTTCGGATTTCCTTTATAATACCTTTCCTTAGATACTTTATGAAAGATTGTGCGACCCACATTTAATGCTCTGGTTGTAAATTCACTTGATTTTTAGCCAGTCTGTTCATTCACGACTTTTGGATTGACATGCCAATTGACTTGTATGTGACAGACATCTTGTTTTCTTATAATCTGTGCCGGCTCCATGCAAATACAGCTTTGAATAAACAAACAAATTTCATTCGAAGCCTGCTACAATTCACGTTTGCCGAATGTAAAATTTAATGACCGAAATCCTATTAAAAATATAATTGAAGTACTTTAATTAGAAACGGATGTCACATTGTTTACACGGCAACCGTAGATGATTAAATTCCGCATTACGTATTTAGACAGTGAAGGGGTCAACCCCAAATCTATACTACGCCGTGAAGTTTAGGTACTAGTTTTGTTAAGCCTAATGTACCTAGCTTCTCGTCTAAGCTTTTGAAAGGTGGTTTTTAGGTGGAAATTCCAGAATTGTAGATGGATAATTTCAAATTTATGTCCCTGGTATAGTAGATCGACTTTATCTTTGTACAAAAACTAATTTCATTGTAGTGATTTTTGTCTTTGGTGCCACGGTACCAAGAAACGACATTTTTTCAGATATAAACCGCATCACTTTAACTTCTAATTATTTTTCGGGAGAAAAGCATCCCATATAATACGAATTGTCCATGTTACATCTTGTTCCATTTTACGTACGTACGTCCATGGGACAAATATGTGCGTCTGATGTACGTACAGTCATGATCACAAACCATAACTCTATAACGTAACAAAGTACGTACATGGGACGCAGGTAATTTCGGTCAACTGATAATTTTTCATGTGATCATAACATGCGCACGCACTTTTCTCTTTCAAGTCCCAAGACCGGCTTTCCTTACTTTAGTTTTCTAATTTCTGGAGCTGGACGGTACGCGTGATCATTAGTATAAAAGTGGTAATAATATAACATTTTGTGCACTAAACATCAATTTGAAGGCAAGTACAACGATCTCGTTGTATTTTATCCTTTATTTATTATGTGATATCATTGAAGTTCATTATTTTGAAGATACAAGTATATACATAAATTGTGCTTTGTGGTAGCCGGTGACCATTTCATCGCAATCGTTTGAATTTGAAATTCAATTCATTTTACAATGTAATGGAGAAATTCAGAAAGCAAAGGCATATCCACCCGCGCACGGTGATTATTTATTACGTATACAGTCATGCTGTTGTTCAATAGAAATTTGACTGAACCGCACGGCTACTTCCCAAATAACACAAGTACGTAAATTGCAAATACATAGTACGTACAGCCCTGGATTTACGGACATGCACTTCACGTAAACTTACGGTTCGTGTACGCACATTTCACGTACATGGTATGTTATTTTTGCACCACTTACTAGGTTCGTACTTTGCCGTGCATACTATGTAGGGCAGAGTACGTACCTAGCATGTACAAAGCAGTGCAAACTGTAAGTGTACGTGGTATGTAAGTGCGTAAATCCAGCATTGTACGTACTATGTATTTGCAATGTGCGTACATGTGTTTTTTGAGATATTACTAGAAGTTTGCCTGGAGTCTTAAATCCATTTTCCCAAAACTGGTTGTTCTGAAAAGGATTTTGTATGAAAACTTCATAGTCTAATCTAGTCTACTCTGTCTAGCCTAGTCTAGTCTAATCTAGTCTAATAAAGAAATCAGAATGGGGTGGTCTTTAATTCTCGGTTGTTCCTGCAGTTTTCCTAATCCTTAAGGTGAAACCGGAGTAGTATAGGACAACTTAAGACCTTCTGCAGAAGTACCTAAAAAAGCAATATGCGGGCGACCCTATAAAATTGAGCGCATGCCTGTTGTGGGTTCAGAACCCGAGAGGGCTAATAATTAAATAAATAAATTAATTAATTAATTAATTTTTACTTGGCATTCACCACAAGGTTAACATTACCCGGGGTGGTACAAAAAGTCCACTGCAGGGCCCAGTGTATCTTTGGAGCGGTCACTTTCCACATTGTTTAAAGGGAGAGGCATTTTTCCTAGGAGAGAAAGGATCAATTATTGTAACCTGAACGTCAGTTACTGTGTGTTGCTGTGAATACTTTGTATTGTAGCACAGGGTTTTTGGTCATTTTGTTTCAGTAAATGGGAATTTTATCTGCATTTAATTTCAGTGTTACCGTTCCTTTGGTTGGACTGAAATTTTGTTTAGCATTGAGAAGGAGTTGTATACGTCCACCGGAGTAGATACCAATAGTTTATTATGTGGTTAAGGTAAAATATCTCGATATGTACTTATTAGAGTTCCGTCGAACCAGAACATGAAAATGAATTTTAGATCTTAGAAGGAAATAAGAGGCCAAACATCCGCAAGGTAAGAGGTATAAAAAAACATTTTTATTACTGCGCTAGCCGTTGGCAAATGAAAAAATTGAATGGTATATTGGGACTTTCGGCAGTGCCGTAGAGATTCAAATCAACAATTAAGTAGACGGAGTATACAAATGTACAATAAATTAATGGGGTAACATAAGGAAGAACTTTACCCGAAATTAGTCTAAAGGAAGTAGTAATTGCAACTGCAACTAAAAAATGGAAAATGAATTTTAAACCAAATTGTGTAGCAAAGGACGAAAATGAATGAATAATGGTAGATCAGAACATGAAAAAAGAATAGGTTTGGAAGGAAATGAAATGGAACTTAAAGAAAAAAAATGTACGAGAAGAAACCAAACGAAAATTACAATGTAGCACTTGGTGAGTGGTGACAAAAGAGAAGTTTTTATCGTTTAAGTTAAAAGCTTCTCTCTTGCCTCAAATTTACGCTTATCGCTAAACCGCGTGTCTTTATATCTTCTATAGACTCATTGCAAGTATGGTCGTTCCTTTTAATTAAAGTAATTAATACAAAATGTTGTCGCATAAGTAAAAAACAAAAGCGAACGCGTTTGGGTTCGGGCCTATGTCATTGGCCGTCATAATCGAGAAGCGTCTCGTGACGGATAAGATGAATACTTGAAGCGTAAAGTCATACAGCGTGATAAGAGACTTCATAAAGCTAAATTAGCATTTCCACTGACAGGCAAGGTGTTAAATATTGTACCTGCCGGTTGAGGGTGACCGCCTTCTTGAATTTTTTAAAATGACAACGTAAGTCATGGCCCTCAAAATTAGGGTAATGAAGAAATTTCATTCACAAACATTGTAACAGTATTTCTGTACAGCTTATAAACTTTTATTTTTACGTGATTCAAGTGTCCAGTCTAAATGTAATCATGACTCCCAAGTATGAATGATGTAACTGAATGGGAATGCATTTAAAGGAGAATTGTTTATTTCAAGTTATTGTAGCTGAGTATGCATTTCAAAGATAGCTGCTATGACGCAGAAAGAAAATTAAATATAAGTAAATATCTCGACGTAAATAGAATTGCATTCATCGTATGTAAATAGATAAATTAGGGTACAAAACTGCATAGAAATAACGAGTATTAACGCAAAGGTCAAAGTCCGAGTCATTGTAAATAATTAATTGAGAGCTAGTAGAGCGATTCAAATCCGTCTATTCTCTACCGCTGCCAAAGTGTCAAAAGCTTAAGTCACGGGCGTTCAAACTATTTATACATGTGTGAGTTTGCGCGATAAAGCGAATTGAGGTCAGTGGATACTAAGTGAGACAGTATAAATACGGGGATTTCAAGCACCAGAAGGAGTTCGCGTCCGGTCTTCTAAGTGATCGATTCGTTTTCTAAGACCCGCCGAGTAACCAGTCCCGCAGAAGCCCAGCAGAGCCCGCAGAGCCGTCCCTGTTCCAAACAGCCGCGCGGAGCCGAGTCGGAGACCAACCGGTCTAAAGCTGCTGCGAGAAAGGTGAAATCAATTTATTTTTTTATTTCCGCTCTCGTAACCCATCCCTAGATTAGCCGCCTGTACCACCCATTACACACTCGGGGTGTTTCTGCACCCCGGTCATTATCTATTACCACTCAGAATCTTGCCATGGTTCGCCCTGGCTGTTCTGCACCCCGTCCCTCGGGACCTAAACAACCCGCTCCTCGTCCACCCAATCCCCCACAACAAAAACAACCTAAAACGAAAACCCAACTACTCAAACCTCCGCAGCACAAACCTTCTCAATTACCCCTCCCTCGAACTCCTCCGCCAACCCAGCTACCTCCCAACCCCGCATCTTACTCCACGACACTCCGCAAAGCCCCTACACCACCACCACCACCAGCACAATACACAGAATACACAGATCAGCAACTACACCCCGCCACACACAATCCTCCCACTCCACCACTTACTCAATCCGCCAAACGAACGCGTACCATTTCCACCTCCTCTTCCGGTTCCGCCATGTCCCACCACTCGATAACCCAAACCACAACCTATCGCTATTGCATTCGCAATATTCTCACCGCCATCACCTCCCAAAAACAACTGTACAACTCCATCCTCACCTTCAACCTCCCGCTTACGAACCTAAAATTCAACCACAACCAGTCAGCCCTTATAGAAACTAAACTCCCTGTTGCTTTCGACCTCTCCAAAAAACTCCAACACCTATTCGGCGATCCCAACGTATCCTTCACCCAACTATCCGGTCCAAAACCCCAAACCCACACCCCTAAACCACCATCTTTCTCCTGCGTCATCCGTAATGTCGACCGAGACATCACGGAATCCGAAATCCTGCAAGCCATCAATCTCCCCAGAATTACCCGCGCTCTGCGCATCATCTCCCGAGCGACCAACCTCCCCACCACCTTTGTACGGATCATTACAACCAGCAAATCCACCCTAGAACACCTCCTCCAACACGGTATCTGCATGTTCAGCAGACACTATCCCTGCGAACCGTCCCACATTCCAGACCCTACTCCTAAGTACTGCTCCCTATGCACCAAAATCGGCCACCTCTCCTCCGAATGCACTACCCGCGTCCAAATCTGTCCCTCCTGTGGTGAAAACCACAAACCCAACATGTGCAAACCCGACACCCAACCCAAATGCAATAACTGTTCCGGACCCCACCCCACCTATTCCTTTGAATGTACCAAACGCAAAGAAATCCCCAGCACTCCCGCCGAAGCAGCTCCACCCAAACCCGCCGACACCCAGTCCGTCTCCTCCGAATCCTCCGCACTACCAGAAACCGCCTACTACCTACGCCAAACCGACTTCCTACGAACCATAGCCCTTACCTTCATCCATCTTTTCCCCGACCGCCGTTCGGAGGTCATCCAAGCAATCGACCAAGCGTCCCAACCATTCCTTAACCGAAGAACCTGGGCATCCTTCTCCGGAAACGTGGTAGCGTTTTCCACTCCCTACATAGTTATTTCTTAATTCCGCAATCATGGATTTCGTCGTCGGTACCGTTAACTCCTGTGGCTTACGCCGCAAACGCCCCCTCATAAAAAACCTCCTGCACTCTGACCAAATTCAGATCCTCTCAATAACTGAAACCAAACTAACTTCCAACGCCGTCCTCTCTTTCAGAGACTACAAAACATTTCAAAAAAACAGTTCCCTCAGGGGAGCACGCGGAACGGCCCTGCTTATCAGGGACCGCTTTCCCTCCACTCCATTAACACTTCCGCCCCACCTTCAACACCTAGAATGTGTTGCCGCCACCGTCCACTTCCCCAACATCAATATCAGCTTCTTCAGTTTTTACAATCCACCCAATGACCCCCTCCCGGATGACCTATTTCGGTATATCTCCACACTCCGCCACACCGTGTTGCTGGGGGATCTTAACTCCCGAAACACCCTCTTCGGCGATTCCACCTGCAACCCCAACGGCATTATTCTCGCCAACCACCTAATAACCCTTCCTATCTGTCGTGTTAACAACACCACCCCAACCTTTGTCTCGCACAACGGAACTTCTATTGTCGACCATATCATTTTCACCGAACCCCTCTTCCGCTACATCGACGCCAACTGCTTCCTAGGCACCACAATCACCTCCGATCATCTTCCTTTGCTTGTCCGCACGAACTTCAGCCCGCCCCCTGCTCTTCCGCCCACGGTGATCTATAAAAAAGACTTTTCCAGAGCCAACTGGAAAGTTTTTGCCCAACACATCACCGAAAACATTCAGCCACACCCTTCTCTCGAAACACCACAAGACGTCGACTCGGCAGTCGACACACTTACCACCACCATTTCCGATGCAGTCTCCATCGCCGTCCCTACGAAACCCCATCATCTCTATCGCCAGAAGCTCCCTGATAGGATACTTAATCTCATTAGGGAGAAGAGGCGAGTGTTCCGTCAATACCTACGATCCCGTGACGCCGCGCTCAAGACACAATACAACAGACTGAACTCCCTAATAAGACGAGAAACGACACGACTAACTGAAGAGAACTGGGTCAGGGTGACTTCCGCTCTGGACTACAGAGACGGACGTCGATACTGGCACCAGTTCAACGTACTGACCGGCAACAGAAAAATCCAACGAACCCACCTAACAGACCAAGGAGGCAACATAGTATCCACAGACAAAGACAAGGCAGATTTATTTGCCAGACACCTACAAGAAGCCTTTCAATCACCCGACCTTCCCAACTACGATCTCGAGTTTAAGCTGGCGGTTGAACAGCGGTTAGCTTATTTTCGGGATCAAGACGTCCCTCAACAACCTCCTGACGATCCCCTCCTTCAGCCAATACCCCCCCCAAACAATTGTCGACACTATCAAAAGTGGATGCAATTCAGCACCCGGACCGGACAACATAAACAGACTGATACTACGCCACCTTCCTCCCTCCGCAATCACATTGCTATCCACCATCTACAACCGCTGCATCCAACTCCCATACTTTCCAGCACCCTGGAAATCCTCATCCATAGTCATGATCCCAAAACCACAAGCAGATACCACCAGAGCATCCTCTTACCGACCCATATCTCTCTTAAACTGCATCGGAAAAACCCTCGAACAAATTATGGCCCAACGATTAAGACACCATCTGGAGACTAGCAATCTCCTACCTCCCGCACAGTTTGGTTTCAGACCCCTTAGATGCACCCAAGATCCTCTCCTTAAACTGCAATCAGAGATTGTCAGATCCTTCAACAACGGCAACTGCACTCTCGCAATTTTCCTAGATATCAAACAAGCCTTCGACTCTGTCTGGCACGCCGGACTAATCCACAAGCTCCGCTCCCTGAATATCCACGATAAAATGACCAAATTCCTGCTATCATACCTTTCCAATCGAACTGCCAGAGTAAAAGTTGCCAGTGAACTATCCGATCCATTCACACCCCTCGCAGGGGTTCCCCAAGGCTCACCTCTCGCTCCCCTTCTTTACATCATATATACTAACGACACACCACAACCAGGCAACGCCAAAACCAGTTGTACACTATTCGCAGATGACACTGCCTTTTGGACAACAGACCGCACCAGCACAAGAGCCACACGCACACTGAACGACACTCCCACACGACATGGGCCAATCGCTGGAGAATCCAGTTAAATCCCGAGAAAACACAAACAATACTCTTCAGACACCCCGACTACAGTAAAAACCCACGACAACAACACGAAGACGTTCACCTATACCTGAACAACACACCGCTACAGCTCACAAACCGAATCAAGTACTTGGGAGTTCATCTCACAAGTACGTTGAATTGGAACCACGACCTAACGCTCACACTAGACAAAGTTAGGAAACGCATACAACTACTGAGCGCCCTTCGGGGTCGCATCAACGGATGTGACCCCAGAACGCTCCAACACACTTACAAAACGTACATCAGACCACTCATCGATTACCGAGCCCCCCTGTACTGCACCCTCTCCTCTAGTCAACGACACCAAATCGCCGCCTGCGAACGCAATATCTTACGGAAAATACACAGACTCGATCCACGCCACCCTTCCGACCTTACCATCGAACACGCAAACATACAACCTATCACACACAGACTCGCATCCCTACAAACAAGATTTGCACAGCGCAGGGTCCACGGCGACACCCAGCCCACCAAAGATATCCTAAAGATCCCTTGCAATAAATCCGCCACAGGATGTCCCCTTCCCCGAAAACCCAAAAGGAAATTCAAATTCCCTCCCGTACTCCTAACCCAACTACTCGAAGACCTACCCCAGGAATTCGAAGAGCTCATTGACAACGCCCCTTACACCATCCGGTAACGCAAACCATACTAAAAAAACCAAAAAGAAACATTTACTGCCTTCTCTTTTTTTCTTTTTCAGATGACACACGTACCGGAATCCAACACCAACAACACCACCCTCACCAATCCTACACCGAACGAGAACCGACCGCGAACTCTACCACCCCCTCGAGAACGACGACGCGCAATGCACCAAGGACACGAGCCGATACCTGCACAATATAGAATAGATAAATCGCACGCATTGTAAATACATTTCATACATCACGTACTAACCAAGGGCTGAAGAGGACACAAGTCCTGAGCAGTCCGCCATTCATCTAATACTAACAATTAATGTATCATATACCTATAAGATGTAAATAAACGTATTTTGATTGATTGATTGCACCAGAAGAGAGTTGCCCGTCGCCGTTTTCCGGAGCAACATCTATGTCAGTCGCGCCCGTAAATTATAAGCGCGAAGATTAATAAAGCGTTAAGGCGACTTTTATAAGAAAAGCAAGCAAAAGAACCGAGTGAAATAATCTCCATCGAGCCAGCGTAGGAGACGAAAACGTTTCTTCCCAGCGCGCCGAAGAAAATTGGAAATTTACGAAATTACAGAAGACAAGGATTCCGTTGTCGGTACGTGCGCAATCCAGCTGGAGAGTACCAAACTGCGATCAAGATAAACCAGCCTGCCTGTGATTGGTCCAGCTCAAAAGCGAATAGCAACCTGCAGTGGGCGGTCTGAATTCATTCGACTTCCACATCGATCGTGCGACAAGTGATCTCCAAGTCCTGGTGCACTTATGAACTCGAGGTATTTGTAGACAATAATTCGTTGTAGTTCGCCTCGTTGTCGATTAATTATTTCGTTGTAGTTTGCCTCGTTGTCGATTTATTATGTCGTTGTAGGCTTATTATTATTACAATTCACATAATAAATACATATTTTCCTTTATATACAGTGACTTTTTGTGTATGAATGAGTTAACTTTATTTTCACAGGAGTGTGTACCGCCTCACCCCCATTTCTTTTAATATGTGTTACTTACAGATAAAAGGCGATTTCTAAGACAAAAAGAACCCAACAGGTATTAATAAAGATTATTGATTTTTATTCATTTATCCTTTCCCCTCTCCTTGAGGCCAGAAGAATTATCGACTGAAGCTAGCCGGCGCCCAACAACCCGTAATGTTTATAGGAAGAACCACCCCCAAATAAAGGATTTTAAGAAGAGACGGTAAAGAGAGTTTGAAAGTAACCAGCCGGTTACAACATGCATAACAGTAATGCCTCATTGAAGTCCGTAAATCAATATTGGAAACTGTTTCAGCATGAGCGCCTTGTTCCATTACTTTATAGCAACCTCGTATACTTACTGTTAATGGCCTTTGCCTAATAAAATAATTTGGATCTGCAATAGAATACTGACATTATCGTTAAAGTCGTCGGCTCCTAATTTGATGGGTCACAATATTAATAAACATCTCGTGATTAATATATAACGTTAGGAATTATAAATTATTGTAGTTTCCACCATTTCAGTGTAAAATTTAATCAAATTTGAGTAGGATCGAGCACCAATCCTAATCACTGACATATCCGAATTCAATCTCTCAGGTCCCTAATAGCAGGATTTTATCCCTTATATTTCGCCGACATGCCAATTCCAGTTATCATGCGAAGTATAATATTCAAATTTCAGAGAAAAGTTACTTGCAAACCAGTCGGCGCAATTATTGGCATTTATACTATTTTGTTTATTGGTTTCTGAGGCAAATCACTTTTTGTCATTATAAACGAGAAAGTGAAAATTTAGAATAATCCTTTTATTTCCTTAGAAAAACAGTCCCACGTTGACCATTTTCGTATTGGAATAAACGGAAGATGAATACCCAGCTTTGCGCTCGAGATTCTTAATATTATTCAGCGTACAGTAACGCCTTACAGCAACAAGAGAAATTTAAAAATCGAACGAATATCTGAGTTCCTCTTATGGCAGAAGAGAAATGGTTGAAAGCGTACCTACAAAGGAAATAAAAAGGAGCCATAAAAAGGTTTAATTTTTACTGTTTCCGGCAATAGATCTCGCTATCTCTCGGTTTCATGAATTAAGCTTTGTAATTGTGAATTATGACCCTAGCAGAAGCTGCTATCAATACGCTCACTGATTTATTATTAGGTTAATTATTCCTTTGGTAGTAACATTTTCAGCTTCAAACCGTGCGGCAAAAATTAGGATAATTGGCGGAATAAATCCCGTGCATCTCGCTATTAATTTCCACCATTAAAAGCTATTAGTTTCGCTCCTATACATGAAGCTGCGTGCTCATTTCCCAAAGGTAGGTACTCGTTCCAGTAATGCAATAGAAATGTTTGGATAAAAAGCTAAGATGAATATGAATTACAAAAAAAAGGTTACAATTGCAAAAGTTAATCTGCTTCTTATTGTCTCGTCTATTTGGGCCTTTTGTTCTGTGTAACAATGGGTAGACAAACTTTGGAACGTTCGCTTAGATTCTCAACGATAATCCTTTAGATACTACAGAACTGTTCTTTTCTAAAAGTCAACTGTGTAAGCAAGCATAAAGAAAGCTATTTATATGTCTGAAGCTTTCCTAGTCTCAAATAAATTACGAGGTCGCAAAGTCGAGAGGACGTTCTCCAAAATCAACGGATTTCCTGCAGTTTGTTTCAGATATGAGTCCACCTCTAGTAAAAACCTGATTGTCGTATATACAGTGACATTTATTACAAAGTAGACATAGAGATTTGCGTGTATTGTTTTTCCCTATGTCTCCCTTTAAATGACAAAATCTCTTAATTAATTAATTTGAATATTGTTTCTTTGGTTTCCGTATATTTATATTGGTTCTTGTGCCATTTATTCTCATGAAAAATAAGTTGATATTTTCAATCGGTATAGTGTCGGTAACAGTAACAGTAACAGCGAAAGGAGCGTAAGAGATTTATTTTCTGTGAATCCAAAGCAACAATATTCAAATGAATTCATATGGCATTTATTAAGGATCCTCAGGTCCTTTATAATTTTATATTGTCGTCCGTCCGTCCGTGTGCGCTCTAACTCTAAAAGTGTTCGATTGTGTTGAAATTTGGTATACAGGTACTTTGGACATTAAGGACGGACGTTATTGATTTTCAGGAAGCTGGTTCAACAGGAACAAAAGTTATAGGACTTGGAGTGAATCGGGAACAGGAAAAACTGCGGGCTCAATATAATAGAAATCAACATATTTCATTCCCTATGTCATGTATCGAGTTCAGACTTTCGCTACATTATTCCCTATGACTCTTAGATGTGTAACAATTCTAGATAACTCTTCTCTGTGGTATAGGTCGAAAGTTTTAGAGCAAAATGTATCCAAAATAATACTTTATACATGAATTTCGAGTTTTAAATGGTTTCAAACGCATTATCTTGATGCTGAAAGGGTACATCAAGTGCACATTTGATAACTGCATGTGTGTAATTCAAAGATGTGAAATTATTTTTCTGAGGTCACATCGATTTTGATCAAAACATGTCAAAATCGTTATTTATGCACCAAGAACGTTGGGAAAAAGATCAAGAGCATTATCTCAATGACCAAAACATGAATTTGATCTATTTTTGGCGACCACATGGATTTTGATCTAAACATGTCAAAATCGTTATTTATTCACCAAGATCGTTGGGAAAAAGACCAAGAGCATTATCTCAATGCCCAAGACATGAATTTGATGTATTTTGTAAGATTAAAATAAATTATCGTTAAAAGTGATTGTTATACTGAGGATCCTTCGATATTTCGTTGTATCGGTTTATTTGTTTTAAGAAGTTACTTTAGATGCATAAAATTAGGCGGCCTTCAGAAGGGACTTTGTTATTAAAAAGCAGACATAGAGAAAACGATACACGTAAATCCCTATGTCTACTTCTTAATAAATATCACTATATAATGTGACTCAATAAACATTAATGGCAGTTACATTTTGGTATGTCCTTTCTGATTGTATAAACATTTTTATGTCTTACTAACCTATCATAGCACATTTTATATCTGTGATACGCGGGCATAAAGTACCACTTTATTCCCTAGGGCATTAAGTATCACCATAGTAACTTATTTATACTTAATGACAAAACGAACAAATATTTGCTGGTCATTGAAAATTAGAAACGTCAATTATTAATTGTCATTACCTACTAAATCACAAGATTGGCCTTATTTCGTATAGTTTCTGGAACTTCTTGCTCATTCACGATGAATTGAATTATTTAAAATTACGTTTGGATGGTTTTAATCACATTAACAAATTCGAACCACGCATACTCGATCAAACATAATGAATTATTTTGTAAACGAATTTTGACGAAGAAAACTATTTGTAAAACATAAAATTGTGTATGTACCTACCACGGGCATATACTGATGTTTATACTCTCGGGCGACTAAAAAGCTCTCGGGCCATAGGCCCTCGAGCTTTTTAACTCGTCGCCCTCGAGAATATAAACATCACTATTATGCCCTTAATACATAAATAACTATTACAGAAGGGGTGTACACCTACGTCTAACCGAGAGTTAAATTTTACTCGAAATCGTATGGCAGGAGTCATTATCGACATTCTCAATGTGACAGGTGCGGCGAGAAAAGTGACAAGGGTGACCGGTAAAGTGACAGGCGGCAGCAAGAGTAGTCTGGTACAGTTTTACTCCCACTGGCATGCAAACTAAAACATAAAGTAGGCATGAAAATGAAGGTTTCATGACGATTTTTGGTAAAGGGATTTATTGCCCATTGTGATATTTCTGTGAAGTTTCCTTTCGTGCAGTGTTACTGATACGCTTCATTGAACACGCATTTGCGGATATATTTACAAGCTTTTAAGCCCGTTGGTTATGTATTTTATGACTGCGCAACATCGAAAATTTCTTTTAGACTTTTTCATTTTCCCACTTTCCCAATAGAAGTCATTAAAAAAATATTTTTAAACTGTTCAACTTATGCTTATGCACCACCAACAACTTGAATGTAGATAAATTCCTTTGCACTTGCTATAAACGTTTGGGGTCCCATTATGGCCCTTACATCTCCTTTACGAATGTAACTATATGTCAGTTTCTGATCCGTATTGTATGCTGGAAACTCAATTGTACATACATATAAAGAGAAACGTGAAGCAACATAGTTGAAACGCCGGATCGAATGTGGGATTTTAATTATAATAAGGTGGATGAAAGTAATTTTATGTTCCTCACTTGACTATTACTTTGGTCAATAGCTGGAAACATCGTCCGAAGCTCATGTTTTCAAGTTATTTATAGTTTATTGATACTTAATTGAAACGTTGGTGTACAGTGAGCGATTAACACATAGTTACATTGCATTTATTTTGATCGATCTTTCCATATTTTCTACAACAGAGCATTGGATTAGACGAGATCGCAGCCCGGCATACGATAATGGTACTGTGTAGGAACCTACATCATAACGAATGCTAAAGTAATTAGGTATTACATAATGCCTTCGCTAATGAAAATGTACAGATAACAATCTTCCCTTTTACGGACATGGGAATGTAATAAGTACGTCGTAAACTTGCAGGTTACCCCACTAGCAAAACTTTTTACGAACGTGTTAATGCCTCGATGGTGAAAAGATTTCTAGGAAATTAACAATTTAAGTACAGATATAATTTTGTACGAATTCTGAAAGATCTACATCGTTATAAAGTTAAATTTGTTTTCATTTGAATCGATATTAAGTTTGACGCTAAAGTGTTTTATTAACGCTCAAGATATTCGCGTTAACCTGTATTCGTCTCAATATTTAAAGTAGAACTGAAATTTTCTCAAAGTACGCCAGTGATTAAGGTCGTTTATAGAGCAAACACAAAAGCGCATATTTATTCTAAGTTAATAGAGAACCTAACCGAAGACTTTAATTAAAAGTTTCTTTATTAACTTTTCATAATGCTTAACGAGATACAAATACACACCATTCTTTACTTTTCAGATCAAGACGTTACGCTCATGCCGCAACGAAACGGGAGAAAATAATGAAACCTTCCATAATCGTTTTGTTATCTAAATTCTTCTTGCGAGCTTTTTTGAGGTTAATGAGTGTGGTTTTCCGATGTGATCTAGAGCAAGTGCGCCAGATACGTATTTGGGTCACTGCCAAATTGTCAGGAGAAATTTTTGTTATATAGTTGGCAGGTTTCTTAACTCCATTAAAAATAACAGAAAATAAACCCTTTTGAATTTAAACGCTTGCTTGTTTGTTCGCGAATCGAAACGCTTTATGAGATTTGCGAGATGGGAATTGCCCCGAGCTTACATTCTTTTCAAAATAAGCAGAAAACTGTTATAAATTACGATGGAGGAGGTGAAGCAGACTGGTGTTACCAAACATTCCCAAAGGGCCAGTAACGCTTTAGTAGGGGCAAAATGCGGATATCCGCGATAAGATTGGGAAATTACTAGTACGCCATCATCTATTTTATGAAAAGCGTGCCAATGTCAAACGGCGATGTAGGAAATGAATCACGTCTTGACTTAGCGAAATTTCACGTGTTTCGTAAACAGTTTTAAAGGCCCTTTAACTGACGAAAGACGCCTCGTAGCACTTACGGTTCGATAAAAATCTAATGACAAAGTGTAAGGGAAATTTATTTATAACACTCCATGGAGAGATGTTCATGTCACTGTACCCAAATTGAATTCTTTCTGAGAGCTTTTAAGTTAATGTCTTCCAACAGGTGATCCAAGACTAATTGAAAGACAACATTTTTTTAGTATACATGTAAATTTACCTCGAAATTTACTCACTATTAATATGTCGCATCCTAACGTCCATTAAGACTAATTGGTACTTTGATGAGTCAGAGGGTAAGGTTAAGTGATTATTATACTACTCGCATTCCCACAGACTTTCTGGATGATAGTGATAGGATCCTAGATCTTATGTTGCGTCTTGTAGTACTTTTAAGTTACAATTTAGTGCCTCGGTAATTAGGAAGCATATGTCTGTTCCAGAATAGTCCACTGGTATTTTATGGTTTTTCATGGAAGAATTAAAAGGTTATTTTTCATAGCTCATCATTTTATCAAACTAATCTGCCCCATATCGAAAGATAGGCTCGTGGTCTTTTCAAAATTGTTGGTTCCTACCACAGAATGGAGCCTCCGGCTTTCATGAATAATTACAAACCGAGTCTTTCTTATTGTTACCAACTAACTGCCTTTCATGCCTTAATCTAAGTATAAGATACATATTACGCGTTCGCATAAAAGCTGATTGAGGGTAATACAACCGAATGTTACCCGTTTTTAAATTATCGTGGTAGCAAAACACCGTGTCAGGTTTCTTGTTTCAGACATTCAGTTTTTGTTTGATTAAACGAACGTAGACAATGGTTCCGAGGGTTCTCACACTTATTTAGGTTGGATGCCTACTAGGCATGTTCTACACTACTTGCACCACCTCTACAGCTAAACCCGACAGCCCACAACGTCACCGACGGGCCATCTTTTGTGCCAGATTTTACTGATTTTGTATGCCATTTTACCGCCATCTTATGTTAGTAAGTGTGAATTCGTATGTGTAGAGGTATGCCCACTTCCTTTTCGTCGACTGAACCCTTAACCTTCGTTAAACTACGAACACACGGATAAGTGGCAGTACTCAAGGTCAATTGGCTACAGAAACGCGAACTGATATTAAAGGTGGAAATGACCTGCTCTGAATTTAAGTTCAATTCTGGCCTCACTTCCCACTGCAGTAAACTTTTTACAACTACCCCAAACCAGCACACTTTTCTTGGAAGTATTCCAATTTATGTTACTATGTGCAAGGGCAAAGGGCCACGAAAACCATCCACAATCTCTTGTCCAGCTAGCGCAATGTTAACTCGGGTTTTCATCAAACCTTTCTAGGGAACGTCCAGCTTCCGCAACGACGAAAAGCTCGATATTGACGTAGATTTTATCAACTTTAGGAATCAGCAAAGCAAACTTAACTGCCTTCTAAAGTTCGGAGAATTAATTAACACATTTGTAATTAACACTTGATGTAATTCTATATAAAATAGAAACAGTTAACCTGAAAACTTTTCTTTCAGTCGTAATGTGGGCTCGATTAAACACAATACTAATCATTTAGAGATTAAACAAACTTATTCGACGTAAATCAATCAAATATAAGCTAAAAGAAAAATAGGCGCTGAGAGCCCTAAAAACAATTCCACGCAAAAAGCGATCGATAGAACAATACGATCGATAGAAAATACATACAAGATCGTCAAATTCGAACTTTCCGTTACTTCTTTTCGACGGGTTGGATTTTTACTCGCGCCTTTAATTATGGCGGCGCAACATTTTCGATGGTAAGCGATCCTCTAAAAATTGGTTTACACCCCCCTCCTGGTGGTGCGCGGTACTCGAAAAAAAGAAAAAAGAAGTTCAAAAATAGGACGAAATACGACGTTATGGAATCGCATCGGGGATGGTAGGTAAGTTTTTAGGAAATCGCCGATGTCTTTCCTCTGACGTTATTTTCGCACCTTCGCACCCCTCCACGAACCCCCCTGTACACGATACTTTTTTGTCGTTTTGGAATTGTTCCGAAACTCCGAGTGTTAAAACGATGCCGTTTTTTACCTTTTTTATTCGGACCCTCCGACTCCACACCCCCCCCCCCCCTTCACCGGCACATAAATGACACTTCTCATACTTTGTGTACATGCGCTAGGAGCGGCGGCGCACCCACCGAAGCTGAGCGAGGTCTTCTTTGTGTTTTAATGTGGCGAAATCGAGCACCTTGTTAACGGTCCTACACAAGGGTGAGACTAGGTGGCATTTACATTCGGGTTTATGTTAGCCTCCTCTTCCTCCTCTATTTACTATTATATGGCACTTTTTTCATATTTTGTAGTGGTCGGATTTGCGATGCGATGCGATTTTTTACATTGGTTCTCTATCTATATCAATTGGTCAAGTTTTAGAATCGAATTGCCTATAAATGCATGCGCCAAAGTGAAAAATGATAAATAATTGGTGTAAAATTGAGACAGAGTCCAATATAGATTACACCCCATACCTGAAAACATAAATAAAAAATCTTTGGCGGAATTTGTGCGAAATATGTATACTCACTCTAGCGGAGTCTTAAGAAGTAGCATTTATTAAGAACCTATGCCACGAGATTGACTAAAAAGGGACTATCAATACATTAGCCATTTTTTGAGTCGAATCGCACCGAAAATTCCAACGACACTTAAGAAACAGTCTCTTAACAATCAAGAAAAAGAAATTACACAAATGTTGCTTTTTGATGGTGGAACATTTTTCTTTAACGGGTACTGGAAAAGGTTTCATCTAAACGATAACCACACGATATATACAACCGTCTGATTAAACTTCGAAACTTAATATACGCTTCTGGGAAGGCTAAGAGCCCTGCAATAATACGCTTAAATGCGGAAAAACTGTACCGACGTTGATTAGTAAAACAATAAGCGACTACGTAAAAAACGTAAAAAAAAACTAAACAAGCAAAAATTGACGTCCGTCTCTTATATGTAAAACAATGTCCCTTTATTTTAGAAATCCCCCTTCACTTTTTTATCAAACGAATGCGTCGTCTTGGAATACTGGGCACCTGTGTTAAACACTTCCGCGGTAATACGTCCTTATCTTGAAACTGATTAGCTTACGTCAAGATAACAATTTTTTTTAGTCTATGATCGGGTGTCTTTTTGCAAACCCTACGCAATTATTTCCAGATGTTTAAATATAATAAAATTGAACAAAAAAATAGAGAATAAGGTGATAATGTGCCCAACAGACTCACAACGACCTCCTTTCTTGCTGACAGGCCAATATGTTCATTTAGAACAGATTTAAAGCGAATTTAAAAAGTAAAGAAATATAATGTTTAAAAATAACAAGGAAATGCACACAAAAAACTGGTCTGAAAATTTAGATCAATTAAGCGGGCTTCTAATGAAACAACTCACAACTGGTTCGGATGCAATTGACCGAAACTCATTTAATTAGCTATTGCTAATCACACAAGCTTAATTTTCCAGATTAAAATTATTGAAATTCGGTAGCCCATTAAGGGCCCGTTGTTACCTGGAGTTTCGGATCAATCGCAACATATCTGCGATAATGAAATAAACTGCAGCTTCAATGCTCGTTTTAAATTAACATAAAAGACTTGAAAATACTTGTAATTCTGCGTCTAATAATTACTTCGCGGAGCTGAAATTCTAAATATTAATTTCATCAATCCTTCCGCAGGACGAGGCTTGTCGGATGCTCCAGAAATAATTTAGATACCTCTACGGGAACAATTATAAAACTGATTAATTATATACGGCAGCTAATTTCCGTACCTGCCGTTACACTGTTTTACAATTTAAAATAAATAAATAGTTGCGGAACAACACTTTTCGTAGCGAAGCGCTCCTAGATACCGGGAGTTCAATAACGCTGGCAGCGGTCATCTATGTACGGTGTGTTCATAAATTCCCGTATCAAAACTGAGTGCTTCGTTACACTACAGGTAAGTTCGTGTAGGTGGAAACGGTTGTTCACTTCATATGATTCTTAATAACATAGTTTCATACGTGTATACAATATTATATATTGCTGTGTGACTGCTGGCCCAGTATGACCCACACTAAACATACAAAATACCAACATTTCACGCAGAAAAGTCATAAAACCTCGATTTACAAATAAAAGTTAATTGCATTGCTTGCTCAGACCTCACAAGGCTCTAAATATGCTGGGTACGTAAACACATGTGAAAAACTTTAAAAGCAATTACAAGGACCTAATTGAGCTCCATCTTTCCCAAATACTACCTAAATTGGATCTAGCTGAAAGAGATTTATTGTTAAGATGCGAGCGACATCCAGGATAGGACCGTGTCAATGTTGAACAAAAAGCCCATTCCCGTAAGGGGCTTTAACTTAATTAAATTTTAAGTTAATTATTTTTTATTTTACATAAATTAGCCCTAAAAATTTTAAAAGTAAGAGTGGTTAGTATAACAATACGGCATCCCTTACAATGTGACACCCATCTCAGGGAAAAAAAGAAAGGGTGGTGCATTAGCCGCGAGGAAAAATTATTTCCACATGCGAAAACATAAACAATAAACATGTTCAGTGTGGATAAATGACCCGATGTGTTTTACGAAAGATTACAATATATCATTCTACTTCTTCAATTAGATTTCTTTGGGAAATCCAATCAACTCGTGTACTCAAAGTTGAGAGAATATTGGCATAGGAACTTCGATCGAACGATAAATTTACATTAACAACCCGAGATTCCAAAGTCTGCATGCAAAATGGGCACTTACAATACGTATACTCATAGTATCGATTTTCATATGGTGATATTCTTTTTTTAGCTTAACGTAATGTTGCTTTTGCGCTGGATTAGACTCCTCGTAATTGTCATTGGCGGAAGTATGCGCATCTGTCAAATTCTCAAACCTAAATGCGTCGGTAAATTGAAATTTAAAATATATTCCACATCGACTGTATCCAAATGAAAATCTGGCGACCCCACTTCACTCGGAATTAATTTATCCGCTATTCGTTTTTATAGTGGAATTCAGCATGTAGTGCGGAGATAAAGGTATACAATTTGTGCGCATTTAAAATCCATGACAAAAAATTGTCGAGTTTGCAATTAACGGATAACGAGATGATGTATTTTTTAATTGGGTTCGGTTCCCCTCTTCTGTTAGTTTTTTAAATAATGGCCTCCGCGAATTCCCGATGAACAATAATTTGGAGAGATATTTAATACTTAACCTCAGTACAACACACAAATTTCCAAATTAAACGTTCGTTTCGGAAGCATATAAAAACCCTAACGACTGTTTAAATTTGCAAATTGTTTCCACTAATGAACTTTATGAACGGCAAATGTACTTGCCAGTTGCAGATGAGCCCGAAAAGCGTTGTTTGTGGGAAACTGATGCATTCATCATATAGCGGATACGACACAATAGTGCTAATCGGTTTGTATTCACGGTGATATTCATGTTTCAAGTGAGTTCATACTTGCATTGATCTCAGTAATTTATGTCGGTGTAGCTTCTAGTTCCCAATTTCTCACAGATTTTTAGATTCAGTAGCGCAGCATATTCGACGGCGGTCTTTCAAGCGTCTAAGGAAAGTATACAGAGTTTCGGTTTTTTGATTCATTAATTTCCTAAGACTTATAGAAGATTTGCCTTAAAAATGTGTATTAGCCATCATATAGATGCGCCAATCACTACGGTTCGAAAAAACGGCCACTGAACTACGCAAAAAAATCCGTGCGTTTCCTATGAGATTGTAATCCGAGATCACCTCCTTCCAGTAAGAGTCAGAAAATTCATGGGGGCCCCAATTTCACAACGTTGAAGTGCTCAAAGGGGAGATTTAGGTGGCAGGTAAATAAGGTAAACCGAATTTGTGTATTTCTATTTCAATACGGACGGAAAATTTTGAAAGTTTAAACTTGAAAGAATTTTCCTTGCACGTGAAAAAAATTAGTATTTGAATTTTCAGGTAAAAAGCTAATAAGTCCATTTTACTGGAGGAATTTAGATAAGGTTAATAAAGTGAGCTAGCCGTGGATAGTCTTTGGGCAGAAAAATTTCACTTTACCGAGAGCATTCAAAATTTAAATCACACGTCCAAGGCTTCGTCCACCCTTAAATGTAACCTCTGTTACACCAGCAAGTAAATACATTAAGTCTTAGTATCAACCTTGCCTCAACGAGATATTCGATAGGTCCTACCTCAACAGTATGGCATCAATTTTTGCACCTGCTTATAAGAATTACACATCATCGTCATGGAAATGCTGATGCTCTTTCAAGAGGCCCTGTCCAGAGGGTTCTGGTATACAGATGTACACCCAATCACATTTAAGTATGGATAAGAATAATGGAAATTTCGTGTTAATATGTAACTTTAGAACGCCGGTAGACAGTAAATAATAATTGTCCCTACTAGTCTGTATAATTTATTATCCTGTCATGCAACTGTGTTTCATTTGTTCCCAGATACGAGTATTATGCAATGTTTAACATATACCTAAAGCGTTAGCTCGAATTCATGAACAATAGGTGCTGTATTGAAACGATTTTCTATCCCAACGGCGATTATGCAAGGATATTCAAATGAGTAATCGTAAACTGCATCGCAAATTCCGTCTACTAGACACATTTACTGTGTAAGTAAATCAGACATCATGATTGATTAATTACGAACTACTAAAGAATATCCAACATTTCAATTAGTTTAAAAGAGGACGTTTTTCATTTACGTCGCGCTCTTTCGGAAAAAATCAACTGTACAGAAAGTGTCTTTCTTTGTCTAGCATAAACCACGGCGGTGGTGTGAGAAAATCGGTAATAAAAGCGTATAACGATCAAATGTCGTGCATTGGCAAGATATTGAAAAACAAGGAAAGCCGATTCAGGAGTGAAATCAACAAACTGCAGTACCTATTAACGGTGGATTTCATAGAATCCTTGCAATGTCGACTAGTAATTCATATTTAAATTTTCGCATTAATCACGCGAACAGAAACTGACCTTCTAATTTCACCTTCACGATAAGATGCGATCTCGTGTTTGTAATAATTATATTAAGCAGGAAGTATTCAGTTCAGTCGTTGTTTCATTCATATACCCATTTATTTTTACTGTGAAAAATATATGAGGCATTTAGATGCTAATTGACGTGAACAGGTTAATTCCGTTTATAATAAATTCTAGGATTTATTGTGAATTTATGACGTTAAATGGGGATTCCGCATAATTGACGTGCATTTTTAATTAAACGTCGTATAGTTTATTCACAAACAGGCAATAACTGAATTATTAATGGAACTATTCTGGTTCCATTTATTGAAGAATTATTCTAACACATTGATTATGTGTTTTGCTTACCCCAAGTGAGGTTCGGAGATTCTTTCTTCTCCTTTATCTTATTTTTTATTTTGTTGTTTTTTGGGAGCCTTAGTTAGTTTAGCATTTACGCCATAAAGAATAATCCTACTGTTGCGATATAGCATGTCATAAGATGTGAATAATCAACGATTAGTTGTCCAACAACAAACGTTTAGACAGAAGCACCCGTTTTCCACCTTGAAGTTGCCAGTCTTAGTGATTACTCTGTAGATGAACACCCGGTATCTACAAGCGCTTTAGGTTGGGCGCTTCGTTAAGAAAAGTGTCGTGCCGAAAGTATTTATGTTAGTTCTGGGAGTTCTGTTTCTGCTGTCGCTACCGCAAATAAAGCTGCATTTAGTTCTTCTCGTCAAGACATTTCAATTGTCTTTGTTGCGTCCGAAAGCTCTTGCCATTTAGAATAAGACGGCGAATTAATATTTTAGAATTTCAGCTTTACATTAAGTTTACCTATATCTATAGCTTTTGATTTTTTCAATTGCAAGATAAGCCTTTTGTTACTTGCGATTTCATTAATTATAAGGGGGATATTGTTTCGTTTCTCTGCATATGCTTTCCCCTAAATACCGCTACCGAATCGATTATTTGCTGTAATTTTGTTTTAGCATTTACCGTAGCAGTATTAGAAATGATTGTGAAGTTAAAATAAAATCGGGAGCCGCTGTATTACAATTACGCGAAGACATAAGACTTAAATTCAAGCAAGTACTCGTATCTATACTTAGGATAAGAGCTAAATTTAGGTGTGAGTAAGTAAAGTTTTAACAGTTAGTTGGTTCACAAGCTTCGTAGGATATCTCGTATGTTTAACAGTAGTTTTAAAACAAATCACAACAAAACTTTAATGAAACGCACTCGTTTCCGCAGAAAAGCTATCATCATCGAACAGTTGATTTATTTCCTTTTTGCGTTTCTTTCAAAGGTGTCATAAATGACATAAAATGAAACGTTTATAAAATGAATTGTTCACGAAATGCAATTAAAAGGTCATTTATGAAATGGAATGAAAGTAACCTTTCATGAAATAAAACGAAATGTTCATGAAACGAAATGAAATATTCATTAAATGAAATGTTCGTGAAACGAAATGTGATGTTCATGAAGTATTCTTCAAATGAAATGAAATGTTCATGGGATGAATGAGAGCGGACCTTGATGAGCTCACTCTTCGAAAACGTCAACTGGATCACTGCCTAGGTCAGTGAAACATTTGGGAGTCATCATAGGCTCATGCCTGATCTGGAAAGGGCACGTTCAGCGAATTAGCAAAAAGGCCACTGTATGTCTATGGGCATGCAGAAGGGCTTTTGGTAGTACATGGGTCTTGAAACCTCGATTGGTATATTGGCTTTACATATGGTGCATTTGTATGGTGCACTTGTATGGTGGCCTGCCATGTGCAGGGCAACTTACAGTAAACAGCTAGGAGAGGTCCAGAGAGTCGCTAGTCTGGGAATCACTGAAGCCCTGAAAACCACGCCAACTTTGGTCATGGTGGCACTTCTGGGGCAAGAGCTATTACACTTATGTAGCTGTGGAAGTAGAGGCATGGAAGGTTCCCTTACGGTCAAACAATTGGGACGAATGAAAAGATTGTGACAACCTCGGGCACGGGAGGATCTGGGGGGAAGCCCTCAGATCCGAGCGCCTCCTCGCAAGAAGGGATGTGATCCGGGCTGTCTTACTAGTACCAGAGAGTTACAAAGTCATTCTCTCGGACAGGGAGTAGTGGCAGAGCTCGGATTACTCTTTCTTCAAACCTGAAGGGCTTGTGTCGACCAACGGGTTCCTAACAGAAAGGGGAACAGGCATGGGTATTATGGTGATGGACCGAAAGCTGACGTCAGCTTCTTCCTTGGTCGGCGTAGCACCGTGTTTCAGGCAGAGATGTTAGTCTTCATAATCTGTGCACAGGAGAACCTCCGTAGAGGTTATTACAGTAATCATAATACAGGGTGGCACAAGGAAAACATAACAGACCGAATAACTAACAAGGAAATAGTTTTTTGAAAAAATTTACACCCCTGCTATCAACCCCCTAAGCCGGGTTTCCTCATTGGAAAGGGCTCTTAATTTCCTATACTACGCGTATCCTTTATCGAGAGGAAAAAGCTCTGCAAAAAAAATGGTGTACGTACAATAGGCCTTTGATGTGCCTAAGTGCTGCCTGGTCGGGCTCCCCTGTGAATAGAATAGAATAGAGATGACATGTTCATGAATTGAAATGAACTGTACATGAAATAAAATTCGTTGTTCACGAAATGAAATGAAATGTTCATGATTTGATCTGAAATGTTCATGAAAAGAAGGAACCGAAATGTTCATGAAATGAAATGGAATGAATTGTTTATGAAATCAAATGTTTGTGAAATGAAACGTAATGTTCAAAAATGGAACCAAATGCTTCTGAAATAGAATGAAATGTTCATGGGATGAAATGGAATGTATATGAAATGAAATGCAATGTTCATGAAATGTGTATGAAATGAAACAACAGACACAACGAACAATCCGACCTTCGCGGAAGTACGTAAGCGACTAATACAGAGAAACATCAAATTAGAGGACCCCCCTTCTCGGATATGCTAGGACACAAGCTCTGCAATCCGCGCGAGATGGAGGAGGAGCAACAAATGCAGTGGAGAATCGAACTGCATGCGGTACTCCCTCTAAGGAATAACTAAAACGACATGTACAGAGCAACAGCACACTTATAACAAACTTGTATTGTGAGTACAAACAATAAACAAAAAATTCCGATAACGATACTCAAAACAAAAGCATGGAGCAATGCCACGCTTCAAATATCAGCATTTTACGCATAATAATAACAAACTGTAATATGAAATTCAAAGAATAATAGTTAATACAAAAAAGAACAAAATGATTACTACCTGTAAATACGCTAACTGTTTCCTCCAAATCTTCGTTGTGTAAATTCCCTGTTTTCTGGCAACTTCGAAGAACGATTGCTGTATATACAGAGAGGTTCGTGTTTTTCCCGTACTGCAATTCTTTCAATTGTGGGAATATTGGTAATATTGATACACTTAGCCAACACAGCGATGTGTATAATCCTGAAAACTAACTCTAAACTTCCCTACTTTGTTGGTACTGAATCAAATCAAAAGATGCGCAAATTCGCCACTACACCAGTTTAATTTTTATTTTGGCCAACTATTTGGGCCATCTAGTAAATTTAAAAAACGCATTTACGTAGTTATTACCTTCTTTTTGTTCACTATTAATCGTTTAAGTACAATATAAGGGTGTCATTCTTTGAATAACCGGAGACTAAAAACATTTTTAAGTAAACTACAAAGATGACATTGCTAGCTTTCATTTTCGTTATGAAGGCGTAGAGTGGGCTCTCTCTAATTAACTTACATTAATTAGCAAAGTAAACCTTTTTCCTTATTCGTTTTAAAATACAAATTTCAATTCTAATTAACTTCTCTGCTTTGTGCGCAATAATAACTTTTTTTGCATAAACCTGCAATGTTGATCTGCAATAATTTGAAATAAGGACAAATTGCAGAACAGAACATTAATTCTTACTTCACAATAATTAGCAAATGTCACGAAACCTTCACCTTAACCTTGAAGTTATTGTGTTTGCAATTTTACCTTACGAATTCCTTTGGTTGCTTTACTATCACTATAACAAAAATGTCACCTTTAGAGCAAAATATAAAAACTTACGCTATTGATGCACACGATAAATTAGATACAAAATAAATCATAGAAGGCGAATAAATCTCAAATAAAAAAAGTGATATAGATCATGTATGAAAGTTGCCGGCACCAAAAGTTGCCTTCATAAATGTATATGTTGCTAAAATCAATGCTTTCCGACACATTTTTCGACATTTATTTCCATCGTTTTACATTTACTAAAAAAGATTACCGTTTCGTGCGGTTGTTTGTAACTAACGCTTTTTAAAATCGTTTCAGCTAATGTGCTTTTAACACGAAATGCGTATGTAATTTATAAAATTTTACGTTTGAACAGTTAGAAACGTTTAGAAGTAACAAGATAAGTCACGCCATCTGCTGTCACCATATACTAATGGATGGTTTTTACCAGAAAATAGAAGAGCTTTTCAGTGTACGTTTCTGTATTTACGCATAGGTACACACCCGGTGTAATTCACAACAGATCTCTTGAGAAATATTAGTGTACTTAATGAACTCAGACGCCATTTTGATGTTAAAGCATATGCAGGATGATTAAGAATAAATCAGAAGTTTAAGTGCCATTTGAACAAAAAGATCTTTACAGAGCATTTCCGTCCAATCCAGTTACAAATGTGCAGGTCTCTGATAAAACCTCATTTCGAGTACATGGCAGGATTCTGTTTCGATTTTCCTTCACATAAACCCTCTACTAGATGTAATGACTAATGAGATTACAGAACAACATGGCATGCCCGTACAAGTTAGTACCGTCTAACAATTTCGATCTGGGGAAATTGAAGAAATCAATTCCCATTATATGTTTACTGAAAATCTGAACCACTAGACGTCAGTTTGATTTTCCCAAATAACCTGTAACGGAAATTAACTACGTAGCGCCCGTTAGTTAACTAGATGTGCAAAGATTCCTACGCAAACTACCACCGCGGCATTTTTGCTTGAGAGGAGGTAATTTAGTATTACTGTAACGAATAGAAACAAGGTTTCTCTCCCTAATTCGTACAGAAGCCGATGCGTTCTTGGAAAATTCTTTGCTACATAGTTGACTAAGGTAGACCACAGAGGACACTAGTTCTTCAGAAACCGTTAAAGCTCGCATCTCAGCCAGATCTCTTCAAAGTTTTCTAGCTTTCCTTCCCTGAAATTGTTATAAGCATACAAAATTACGGTTAGCGCAACTCTCTGTAAGAATAATAAGATTCGTCACGCGTGGGAGTTAGCAAATAATCAGAAAGGCGGAGTATTCAATCTTCGAATGCTAAGTTCTAAGAAACTGTGCAGAATTTTAAGTACGCACACTATTGATTTATGAAATGCACTGGTGCTACTAGGTCAACAACTAAAGGCAGACTCCCGAATGTAAATTTTCTACTTCGCGCTTTAATTTATTTGGTGCGCGTAGAACTGGAGAATGAATGGTCCCGCGGTTCACATTTCGCATGTTTGAAAACGAGTCACTTGTGGGTTAAAGTCAAATTTTATACCTTAACGATCATTGATTGCAAATGTTTTAGGGAGGTAGATGAAATGAGATGTACGCGTTTTCCCCGCTTTCTCACCCTTCATCGTGATATTTAGGTTAAACTCCTTCTGTTGAGTGTTGAAAGTAAGCGCGCTTTAATTATACCGGGACTTCATTTCCAATCAAAGTTCCATCATGCAGTAAGAAGCTTTCTTAGCACTCTTGTGATTTCGTGTAGATGAAACGATAGCTACGAGGGACGCAAACTTTCGCACCCCATTTACTATTTACTTGGTGTGGTAGGTAAGAGTAGACCGCGCTCTATCCGTTTTACGAAAGGATAATTAAAAAAAGTTAGGCTCCTGGAATGAGATGTGTAATTGTAGCAATGTTTTGTTGTTGTTAATAGCGACCGTGGATGATTGATGGTGAAGGGCTGAACGCTTCAAGCAATTTGTGGTAGATTACGAGATGAATATGTAATAAATGATAAAATTGCTGCTAATCTTTCGTTATAGGATCAATGAATGTGCAGAAGGGCGACGCAAAAATTGTAGGCGGGGGATACAAAGCAAAAGAAGAAGGTTGGATGGATTTTAAGGGACGAGTATGAAATGTGGGAGAATGTAACGTACAGCGGAAGAAACACTTATACCTAGACGAACGAAGATGATACTCCTAATCTGGAAACTGACAAGGGTGGGTCGAGGTAACCTGAGAGTACAAAAAGCTCTTGGAGGTGAAAGCATGATGACACGAAACGCAAAACAAACCTTCCGCATTGAAATTCCATTTTTTCCAGTTAAATAGTCCTTTTATCTCTTTATTCAATCTGTATATTTCTCCTGTTTGCATTGTGCTTAGATTGTTGTATAAATTCCGCTTCGTAGTTCTTTATTCTTCCACTAGAAGTCATCCACACTATCATTTCTATGTAATAATTTTTCCGCTTCTCCTTAATCCTCACTTCCGTACAAGCTGTACCTGTAAAAGATTTTTTGAAAGCTAGGAATACAAGGACGCCTTCACGGTGCCTTATTTTCGGTACCCTACCACAGCGGTTTACCATGAAGTCTAGTTTTCCTTAAAAAAGAATGTTTTGGTGCTTTGTTTCCAAATAATTCCGGCTAATATTTTAACGTAAACCTAAAAAGACAAAACTAGAACTTCGTCATGCAAGGGTTGAGGTTATTGATGGTGAGAAAAATAAGAGAAGAATGGTAGGATTAAAGAAAGAAGTGAATTGTAACAAGCATTCGAAATATCCAAAGAAAATAATTGCACGAACTCGAAGAATTCAAAGAATTTGAAAATTCAGAGGAATCGACAGCACAAGGTGAATCCAAATAGCCCCTGGAATTAGAAAAATCAGATCAATTGGAAAAATCGCAAGAACTCTTATGTACATAAAGAATTTTATCATTGTTAGGGGGATTTCAATTAATTTCTAAGCATCCCCTTGAGTATTAGAGGTATGTGACGGTTATGTTCAGAGGGGGGTAATAAACAGTTTTCGTGCGATTTCAAATACAATAACTTTTACACTAATACACAAAACACAATCGTGTATAAAAGAAACTGTACATAAGTATGTCTATAATTTCTTAAGAAACTGGACATGGAAATGTACTGAGTCCCAAAATTTCACCCCCTTTATAAAATAAATTGTCTTACAAAAGACATCAAAAGTTTCACGTCCCATAATTTTAATAGAAGGGCCACTTTCTTCATCATTATCTTCATTAAACGTTCCACAGGCAAAATATTCCGTACGGGAGTTCAAAAAGTGCCAATAAAAAGGACGCTGTGTTAGCTGGTGCGTACAATATGAAACGACCTGTTTCTTACTGGGTATGTAAATAAAGTGGCTTAAAAATTCAAGTTGTGGCAGTAGAATGGAAAGTTTGTTAGAAAATATCTGACAAGGGAGCATGGCTGTAATCTACATACTAAATAAATTTTTTGTGTTCCAAAGTGTGGAGTCGAGTTTGAATTATTTCCCTCACTAGAGAAAAAGTTATCTTTCGCGACTTGCCACAAGTTTTTGTGTCCCTTTAACGACCCTTGTCAATAAACCGAACCTTAAATTCTAAAAATCGCCTAATTGCAGCTTAACCCAACACAGGCAGCCGAAATAAGAACATTCCAGAACTCAAACGCTAAAAGTCGGTATTATTAAATTTGGAAAAACGTCAGGAAATCAAAATGCTCGATATTTCAAAGATGGATTCCTTATTTGATTTTGCTTTGCAGTTGTTTTGTATGTAGACTTTTATTACCTTTCCGTTTTTCTCCTTTCAGAAAGTTTATAAATGAGCAGATAGATAAAGTACGTTCTGGATTGCAATTCCAGCAGGATATATCAATAACGTGTACATGTAAGAAATGTCTCCGCTACAATTTAGTTGTGCTTTCTACAATACACACAGATTTCGAATTGAAAACTCCGCCGAGTTCAATTTAATTGCTGTGGATCTAAATCTGATACCCCAATAAATGGGATATCCGAATGCAACGTAATAGTTATCTGATTAAGTACCCCTTTCACGTACGAGATGTTGTGATGAAAGGCTTTGGATGAAAACTTACTACGGAAATTGTAAAGTTACTCTAATTAAATTGAATGTGAGTAGATTCAATACAATCGCACACTGCGATCTGCGTTTGCATACAATACACCAGAATATCATTTTAACAGTTCTCCGTGAATTTCATTTTTCAATCACAAACTGCTACGTGGGAACAAATTCGGTGGAAACCCACAAAGTCGCGATATATCAAATAGGGAGGAGAGATACTTGTAAATTTATTTAAAAATTTCTGGCGAAAGATTTGTACAGGTATAAAAAGAAGGAAATATCTTTTTGATCGTGACAAGGAGTCCAATCAGAACCAGTAAACTTTTCGCGAATTTTTATTTATAAAATCTCCTTTCCTTTATATTATTTATTGATCGAGGTGTTCAACAAAGTATTGGTGCCAGATTTTAGGGACTGTGCACGAACACGAAAATGGATTGTGCGTCGTCGTTTTAAAGGAAAGGTTGAGGATGTACAGCAAAAAGTTTGACGTAGCACCATAAAAGTATGTTATCCATTTTACAAAAACGTTTCGACGCAGAATCTTTTTTGTCAAAAGAGAATTAAAGTATGTCTCTGACGGGTACACGAAAACGTGTTCCGTGTCACTGAAGCGGCCTCCTTTATTTTAAACTCTAGGCTTGAGCGTTTGTGATAACGTAAATGTCGTAAGGTTGAAAGTAATCTAAACTTAAGATGTCAGACGAATTTCCAATAAGTTCTTCTACACGTGCAGCATTCAACAACAACTGCATTTTTAATAGTGATACTCATTATATACGTTATTGCTTATGGAAGTTCAATTTCAAATTCAAGGTAGATAAATGCAAATTGAAACTTTGAAAGCCGTCGTTAAGGATATATGAAACAGGAATGACAAAATATTTACAAATCTGAAGATAAAGCTGACCCATCCACCTAATTTTCTTTACACACTTAAAGTGAATGCAGTACCTTAACCATTACGCCTGGAAGAAGTGACTAATCAGCTATATCCAAATTTACCGATAGTAATTGACTGTGGAAGTTTCCTATTTGCAATAAGGGTTTCATTGAGAAACGTAATATTCAAAATTCGATACTAGCAGCAAGATGATTTTACTCTCCAAGAAACTAATTAGTTCCTTGGATTGTCCTAGTCCAGGAGCAGATTCCCATAGCCGTTTCCACTCTTCTGAGCTGGCTTGTTATCACTCCTCCAGCTAATTCCACAGCTGTAGGGTTCCGATCCAATTTGGGGATGTTTGGTGCCGCCCTCAGCGAGTCGATCAGCCTCTTCGTTACCGGCTATCTCTTCATGGATTGGCACCTATACTAACGTAAGACGATTACGCCTGGTTATTTTTTTCAGTGGACGGCAGGGAGCAGGCTGCTACAGTTTTTAGAAATGCCCGATATTGTCCGAGAAAATGTAAATGTGCGCATCTAGTAGCCCTTTGATCGCAATGACCTCTGAGCACCTGGTTATCTATATAATCGGGGCTTGAAATAACGCAGGAGTGGTTTCTAAGGCCATTGAGAGAGTTTAATTCGGCTCTTATGTCTATTTCAACTTCCTCCCTCGACTTAGACCCATCTGTGAAGAAGCATAACGTTCCAAGTCTGGGAATTCGGCACCTCTTGGGTTGATCCGTGGTCCATTTGTCTGCTTAAGCAATAAAAACCACATCTACCTTCCTCAAGCCCTTGGGGAGTAGCTCCCCCTAAAAGGTTTTACTAGAATGGGCGTCAATGTCTCAGTTTCTTTTATAAGGAGAATGGGGAGAATTCTCCCCAGCTGATTTATAAAAATGGACAAGTCAAATTTGTTGGATGCCTTCTGATGTCTGATCAACGGAACCCGGAAAGTGGCAAAGCCCCAAAGTCGTTTGGTCCCACCATCTTTCCCAACCGGCTGTTCTCTCTTTTGAGAGGATTTTCTATAGGCGAGGGGTTATGGAATTTCTTCGATCGTCTGACGGAATCTTTCCTAGGACGATCCTTTTGCCTTCCGAATCAGCTTACTAAACCTACTGTTTCTGTATTCCTGTAAACCTGTACATATGTTGTGTCATAAGTAGTCGAAAATCACACCCTCACATTTCGTTAACGCGGTCATCCAACAAGGGTATTCGAGCGTCTCCGACGCGTTGTCTAACAGATGTGTTTCTTGCATACTTGAAGCACCTATGGGGCAGTATTCACAGTATCATTCGTAGAACTCGAATACATCCTGTGCCATCGATTTTTACACCTTCCACTTTGGCCTCCTGTCTATCCGAATGTATAGGTACTATATTTATTTTGTTAAATTCCTGCACGATACAGCGAAAATAATCCCCCCATCAAAATATTTAAAACCTTTAGTTTACAATCTCACCTTTACTGCTGCATATGTCTATCGTCTTTTTTCATTGTAGGTACTCGTTTCCTCGAAAATTAGACCGAGAGAGTACATGGGTGAAATTGTCTTTCTTTTCTCCAGGTTTCTATTCTATTAATAACGTATAAGGATATCTTGGAACAATACCGTTTCAAAGCGATAGAGTTATTTTTGTCCATAATCTTATCGCCCTAAAGTAATTTCTGGACGAGAGATTATCTTAAGCTACTACTTGTAGCAAAGATAAGACCTATTAATAGCGTATAAGTCGCGTAATAGAAAAAGCACCTCGTTTATTTAGCGAAATTGTTACGGTCCTAATTGTATTCTTTTCACCGAAATCAAACAGAGAGCGTGCGATGTTCAATTCGGTTCACATTTCAATTCCACCACGAATCATATTTTCCAACTCTTTAGCCATATTGTTTAATTGGGCAGGGTGGGAACAAAAACGTGGATTTGGTGATATACAACAGAAAAATGTACTTATTTGGTAAGTTGACAATAATAATAGGATTATGTTTTCCGATATTCATTTTCATTTAGTAAAGCAGCTCTATTCTGGACGAGAACCTGCATCAACCAGTGACAGCATCATTACAATCCCGACGCAAAGTTGACTACAGCTGCTCCTTCCCCTGATTTTAAATAGGCATTGAAAAAAAATCCTGAATGTTCCGGATGGAATTTGTAATTATGAGGCCCTTTATATAATTATTCGGACCTTCAATTTGATTAAATATACAATCTAATAAGCCCATGTGATGCATTTATTATAAACGTTTATTAAGTACACTGTTGACGAATTTCATACGTAAAAACTGCATAGGTATTTCGTACCCGACGTATTCAGTAAATGCATATAAATCGTATATCAATGCGAATAATAAACGCATAACATTCCTTTCACATTATAGCCTTGCAATGTTAGTTGTTTATACCGTATGTCATTACGCTTAAGCACATCTAAAATATTAATCTACTTTTTTGTTATCACTTTTTATTCAGTTATTGTATTATATGTATAATTTTGATATAACTTTGTACGTATATTATGAAACTATCATTTTCAGATACATATTTCTAACGGACAGGGTGGCCTGGATTCTGAGTAAAAACCTGCTGCTGTACATGTAATTTCACTTTTTCTCTTAATAATGAGAATGTTACGTTGTTACAGAGCGATGGAAGAACTATTATATGGCAAACCTATTGAATAACACATAGAAGCAACGATTTATATGTTAACGCTAATGTTAGAAAAACGTTAATGTGCACCTTGACGGGTTAATCTGCGGATTAACGGTTCAGATCCGTTAAAGTGCGAAATTTCCTTTAAAATAGAAATAATTTGTAGATAATAATAATAATAATAATGTTTATTCCCACAAAAACAACAGATTACCTAGTTAATCTGCACATTGACACATTCTAGATTGTTAATGTGCGAAAAAGTATTGAAAAGAGCAATACAAACACGTGAATCACGTATACCTACAATTTTTGACCGTATGCACCGTAAAAATTTAAGCTGAGCTTAGCTTAAGCCTAGCTTAAAATCATTGGCAACCATTGTCCCAATGTACGTTACGATGGATATTAAGCTGCACTTAAACTAAGCCCGCTTAGGGCCAATTACACCGTCAAAATTAAGTATCCCTTAAGGTTAAGCATAACGATTGTCTTAATAATCGTTGCCATAGATTTTAAGTTCGACTTAACTTTAAGCAACGCTTAATTTTGTTGGTGCAACTAGGGCTTATACTTTTTCGATGCATACGGCCATTAATGATTTCATTGCAGTAAGTTTCTAAAAAGGTGTTTACATTTTACTACATACGTAGTGGGTGCGTGAAGTTAGCACAGTAATGGAAGCACTAACGAAATATTACGTGCCAGTCGTTAGTGCTTCGTTTCTGCTTGATTGTGCACGAAAAAGTAACTAAGCACCTTCACCAGTCTTTGAGGTACAGGGTCCCCGTATTCCGTGCCAACTTCATAAGTCTCTATCTTCCTCTGTTTCAAGTGTAAAACGTGAAATACCGTTTTTCTAGTCCCCGAGGAGCCTACATGCTAAATTTCAGCTTTCTATGCCCAGCAGTAATTATCTGTACATTTTCTGTTAGCAATTGAATAATTTTATATATATATATATTGCTGTGTAAACAATTATTGTTGGGACGTTATATATTTGGTTTTAAGACATTTGGAATGAATTTTAGTGTCATCAATTTTTTTTCTCTAGTCAATGTCGTGCGTTTGGGAATCGAGTGTGTAGTCAAGGTCTTGTTCGTTTACTTTCTTTATAAATGGTAGTGTCCCACATGACAAAATTGTGCAACATTAGCGTTTAATAAACGTTTAATGGTGACTTGTAACGTTAGCGTATAAGTACCATTAACTTACTATTAACGTCACCGCGACTGCTAATGTCCGCCTTCAAGAACGTTTCTCTGTAACGTCTAAATACCTACGTTTAGCAAACGTTACATCATATAACACTTTATAACATCAGCATTTAACGTTAATTGAACGTTTGAAACAAACGCCAATGCGATGTAACTCTCTTATGTTGTATAAACATGGTACAAAAATGTTTATTAAACAATACTAAATTACGTTTATATCATCCTTATACATTGACGGTTGGTATTATTAAAGTCATATTTACTATGTTGTAAGGTAACAGTGTTGTTAAGGAATATCTTTGCAACACCGTTAGCTGACAACAAAGTTAAGTCTGGCTTTATAATACCGGCCGTCAATGTACAAGGATGACATAAACGTAATTTAGTATTGTCACAGATTGTGTACTTTAATAAACATTTTTGCACTGTGATACTAAAGTGCACAATGTAAAAAAATTCAAATTTAAAATAATTCAAATAATTTTTTACCAGAAATTTAATGTATAAAACATTATTTCATTCACATCAATCACTTCACAAAATTGTTAAAAATGTCCCACCATTATAGAGAATGCACAGTTACACACACATTTTGATATCATCGGAAACTCATTCTAACATGACTGGTGTAATGTTCATTAGTTCCTCTTCGATTGCATTTTGGAGTTCCTCAGTGATGTGCAGACGATTTCGAAAAATATTGTATTTCAAAATCAGAAAAAAAATCTAACGGGCTTAGATCTGGAGAACGTGGTGACCACAATCCTCTGCTAATTAATCGATCATCGTAAAACTGTTGTTCGGCATCATGGAGTATGAAAATGGAAAATACCTTGTAGGAAAACGTTGGATATCAGGAAATTCTTGATAGAATTGCTGGCGACAGGATTGAATGGAATGCGTCCATGTTCCATCCTGTAGACTTGCACTTTGATAATGTTCCTTTAAGACGAACGCGTCATGTTTTGGTGAAAAAGACATTGTGGAAGATTCTAAAAAAGTAAGGTTATACATCCATAAAATAATTTACGTGTTTTACGTACTTTTACATACTGCTAACGCCTAGGAGGAACCCTGGTAGAACTGTTTGATTTAAAATAAAAAGATGCGTACAAGGTGGAAAATACAGAGAAATTCAACACGTAAAAATCGCCGTAAATGGATAGCTTATTCAGCTTATTTGTTGAAGTCATTGTCGTTCATCCTTGATGAAAAAAACCACAATCGCCAATGTCTAAACCAAAAAACTCCACAATTTTTAAACACTTAATTCAAACTATCCTCCACTTATTTTGAATCACATCACTCAATTCACAGAAAACCAACATTCAACAAACGTGTTAAACTGCAAATGAAGATAAACCGAGTGATGAGTCACCGACCAGCTATTTTTTCGTTGCGCAATGCCCAAAAAGGCACATTTTTAATATTACAAAAACGTTACTGTAACTGTGCAACTTAACAGTACTAAAATGTCGTTGTTGTAATGTTAAGCTTTTAAAAGTTGAACTAACGTAGTTACGTGTGGTTCCGTCAACGTACGCAAATAACATCACATTCCTTAACATTATAGTGACATCGCAACAAGGTTTTGCATAAAAACGTTGTCAAAGTAATATTGGTATAACGTTAGCATTCTGAATGTTATTTTAACGTAATAATGTCCCGTTCCAGCGACAAAGCAAGTTCAAAAGGTTACAATTTTTAACATTACAAAAACGTCGTATCCACGGTTTAGAAAGAAAAGCCATTCAAGTATCGTTGGTATAACGTTGATGTTTTGTTTAATTGAGTTGTTTCAAAATGCAACATGCGTTTAACGTACCAAACGTTTTTTTAACATTGCTTGTCAAGTGGGGTATTTTTTCCGAATTGCCAGCTTAAGTAATTATTGTACCTCAATTTGATTTGTTAGCTTTGAGCTGCTCTTTAATGCAAATGTGACAGTTTGGATATGATTTATTGAGCTTTTCGTTTATTTGAAAAAGATAAAGGAAATTGTTATATATATATATATAGAAATTGTATTTTGAGGTAGAAATATACAAATCATTTTTGTTAATTCTGCCAAAAGGTGGTGTGAAGTTGGCACGGAAAACGGGGACCCTGTACCTCAAAAACGGGTGGACCAGGGGGTGGGCATACTAGCTTAGTTTTTCCTGGACAATACGACTGGCAGAAAACATTTTTGTTAGTGCTTCCAAAGTGATGTGTAGTTGGCACGGAAAAAAGGGACCCTGTACCTCAAAAAGGGGTGGACGTCCAGTGCTACTTTTTCGTGATTCAGGTACCTATAATAAAAGATACTTTTAATCACAAATATTAAAATGTTATTGTAGATATCCCTTAGGAACCGCGAAAATGTGTAATTCCTTTTAGTCTAATAAAAGGTACCACAATAGCGAAACTCAAGTACGCAAGTATTGAATCTCAGGGGAAGCCCGAAAATGGCAAGTGTTGTCAGGGATAAAATGACGTAGTGGTGGTGGAAACAGCCGTAACCGGTATTTAAATTAAACAATAACGATGTGCCTTTGAGACATTAATATGCGTAATAATAAAATATCCTTAGCGGTGGTGCATTTTATTCCACGCAGCAAAACGTTGTTATGTTCAAAGACATTCTTTAATTTGACGTAAAACACGTAGTTCCCTTGAAAAGACATTTCTTTCCTTGTTAAAGAAACAGCACTCATGGGCATCTGAGTTTGATTGCGTAAATTGGATACAACGCGACAGAACGGCCGTACCTGGAGCAATTCTCGTTTCGAATCACTTCTGCAAATTAAAACGACCAGTTAGTAGGTGTAGTCCAAACGACAGATAGTAAAAGGATTACAAAGCGTCTGGTCTGTCAAGGGATTGAGTAAAAAGTGACTTATAAAGCAATCTAAAATTAAATTAAGTTCAGAGCGTGTCAGTTCGACTCGGTTAAACCGCAGACGTGAATTTACATTTTCACGATTGGATTCTTTGAAAGGGAGGTATATTATTCCATGGGCAATTATGCGTTTCTTGCGTGATTTTCTTTCTAACAAAGGCGATAACGGATGTCAGTCTGATGCGCTGTTAATATTAGCAATTTGGGATCTAATAAATTATTACTATTTAATTAGAGTGGACTAAATCTAATCAAAGCCTTGCGGTTTGTGACCCTCTTGATAGTTACTTCTGAAAGTTAGTTATTGAATCATGAACTGTGTTAAACTAGAAAGTGGACGGAACGATGTAGAACTACTGGGAATATCACAAATCTCGAACCATCTTTGCGAAGTTAGCTATAGGGACAGTTAAAAGAAAAGCAGTGGCGTATAAACTCCTGAATAAACTAGTTTATGTCATTGTCTCAATTTCCCTCAAGTGGAGTATAAATTAAAGCTTTTTTTCTGGAAAGCAGAAACCACTTTTAGGGATATTACAGGTTTGCTACACACTACTGACCCAACACAGAACTTGCGTTAGGTATATTCTATGCGACGACATTACATTTGTTGCAGTTTTCAGTGAGGCGAATTGATTTTACGACTCCATCAACTGTTGTAGTCCAAAAAATGCCACAAGAGTTTCAAGAAGTGAGGTCTTCTAATAACATACAAAAAGGGTGGAATTGTTCAGGTGAGCTTTGTATAGTTTGTGAGTACTTAAGAGAATAAATTTCATTATTTGAAAGTAGGTTTTTCATGGTATAGTTTGTTAGTATCTAAGGAAACACTGAAATTTTCCACACAATAATTCACACCTCCAAAGGTAAGTGGGACGCCAAGCGGGAACTACGAATGAATTTTTCAGTTAGTCTGGTGCATCTTTTCACTATTTTAACTTATTTTGATTGGCCCGGTGGCGTATTTACAAATATTGGTTTTTAGTTTGGCTTCAAGCTTGGAATTTCTGAACAATGTAACGAGAATTTGAGTATGCAATAATATATTAGGGTTGATATGCTAAACTAAACAATTTCGATGGTTTCCGGTGAAACCGGAAGTGACGGTTAATTGTTTTTTAGATTATGGTATGCACATTTTTCAATGCTATCGGTGACAAACATTTTGATTTTTTATCTGGAGCCCTTTTAAAAATGCACACCTGGATAATATTTTCGTTATCACCCGGTATAGTACATACTCTGCACTGAAAAAAAGATAGTAACGTGTTAAATTTTATTGCGCACTAAAACATGTTTTCCCAATAAATGCACGCAATTCTTTCGGATACCTCTCAAATTAACTGATCGCGGGACACGCAATTCCATCGACTACCCTCGTTCGTGCAGAAAGTAGGGCCAGAAGTTAAGCATCGGCCCTTAAATATTTGATGATTTCGAACTTTAGCTGCTGATAACGATTATTGGTTTGCACAGCCTTCGAGCAAAAATTCAGGGTTAACGTACAACGGATTGTAAGTTAATTTTGATCGGATCGATTGTCTCTGTTGAATAATTTACCAATGTCGGGACTAAAAATGAAGGTATCTATTTACTTACTCTCAATGGATGAAATAGATATACAACTGTGAATTTTATTCGGGTGCGTAGGCGCTTAATTTTTTTTTCTCGTGTATTTTGAACATTTATATTAACATTGAAGACCACTCCCCATCCCTGGTGCTAATTAGCCCCTCGCAGTTTAATCGCTAAAAGACCAATATGGACAAACAGACCTGCTGCTTCAAGTTTAAATTCGGAAACTTCTCCATCTCGTCATCACCAACATGAACAATAAAGAGAAATGCCATTGTTAGAATTGCATACTACACTGGAACCTCATCTTCGCAGTTGCAGCGATATGATTTAAGCAGAAAATAGTGTTTGAGAAAAATGCCTGCTTCCAGTGCTTGAAAATTGGTCACCCCTCCAGGAAATGTACGAAGCCCTTCGATGTGACTCACCACTCGCCACGCATTATCAAATCATGTGCTCAGGCAGAAGTCATTGCACAAAGAGGCCGTCATAGTGGGACAGAAAGTACAACAAAATGTGGACCTACAGTGCACTCCCAGTATCCTCATAAATACTTTGAAAGTTAATATCGTCGATTTTTGTTTGGATAATTAGAGACAGCAGAATTCAACACAATTATATAACTACTGGATGTCGATGCACCGCAAAGATTGGATAAATATAACGTATAGGTAAATCATGAAATGAATTTGACTTTAATGCAACCTGCAAGGAAAGAAAATAGCAAATAAACAATTATTAGTGCATTACGACCCTAGTAAACCATTGGATATTTCTTATAGCATCAGTTAATATGGTGCCGATGGCAAATCCTATACGTTTTGCGTCAAGTTCTTTATCTAATGCGGGAAAAAATTACTCCAAGATATTGAAGCTAGCTACCATGTTTATTGTGTATTGTTCAAAGATTCCATAATATATCTGTAGAAAGGTCGTTCGTTTAGGTATCCGTCCATGAACCTTTAAAATTTTTATTTAATCCTGATTAAAGTATATCAGTAATGACTGGATCACGTATTATACACTGGAATGTTATTTTATCCGCGTGTAGTTATCAAATTGATTATAAGAAATGGTCCCTTCTCCACGAGGCAGATATGTTATCTAGATTGCCCTTAAATGAACCAACAACAAAAATTAACAGCGCGATATACTCGTTTAATGTTACGGATGAGCTGCCTGTTTCATTTGAAGACAGCCAAACTTTCAAGTAATGATCGGGTTGAATGTTGTTGAATGTAATATAACTCGTTGATCAAGGAAAGTTGATGATGAGCTACTTTCTTAAGAGAATCCGTTGAAAGCAATTGTTTAATGAATGATATTAGTGTGGTGGTACTATGGTCAGTAAAAGATCAAGCATTGTTTTTGAATTTAGTGCTTATTGAAAAATGTTATTTTCTTTCATAGGATTGACTGAAACGAATGTTTCTGATGATCAGAGCTGGGCAGTATTCCATTTTGTAAATACTTTTTAGTAATCAAATCCTTTAAAGTATTCAAATATTTTGTAATTAAATACCTTTATGGAAGCAGTATTTGTATTTGTAACTCAAATACTTTCACAAATATTTAGTATTCGAATACTTCGCAAGGTATTTGAATACTTAACCTTCCTTTTTTACCAAAATTCGACTACACCAAAATTTCTCGGGAAAACACTTTTTCTTATTAATTTTGGTGCGTAAAATCCAAAACAATTCGTACTTTTTCGATCAGACTTCTCAATCAAAAGTTATAGACTAGAAACCAATTTCGAAAGAAAATTCAAAGGGCTTTAACTTTTGAACTAGTAGCCCAATCTTGGAACTGTTTGAAATTATGGATTCTACAGGCCACATTCTATAAGAAAATTTTTTCCGGGTCGATCTGAGACAATTTTTTTTTCGGGGCTCAAAAAAAGGCAGTGTATAACCTTCCTTTTTTACCAAAAATCGACTACACCAAAATTTCTCGGGGAAACACTTTTTCTTATTAATTTTGGTGCGTAGAATCCAAAACAATTCGTACTTTTTCGATCAGACTTCTCAATCAAAAGTTATAGACTAGAAACCAATTTCGAAAGAAAATTCACAGGGCTGTAACTTTTGAACTAGTAGCCCAATCTTGGAACTGTTTGAAATTATGGATTCTACAGGCCACATTCTATAAGAAAATTTTTTTTCTGAGTCGATCTGAGACAATTTTTTTTCGGGGCTCAAAAAAAGGCAGTGTATAACCTTCCTTTTTTACCAAAAATTGACTACACCAAAATTTCTCGGGAAAACACTTTTTCTTATTAATTTTGGTGCGTAGAATCCAAAACAATTCGTACTTTTTCGATTAGACCTCTCAATAAAAAGTTATGGGCAAAAAACGAATTTCGAAAAAAATTCAAAGGGCTGTAAATTTTGATCTAGTAGTCCAATCTTCAAACTGTTTGAAATTATGGCTTCTACGGGACAAAATCTATGAGAAAATGTTTTTTCCCGGTCGATCTCAAACAATTTTTTTTCCGGCCTCAAAAAAAGGCAGTACTTTTAAGTTATTCAAATATTTGAGAACAATTTAGAAATGTTTAGGGAAAGTTTCCATTGTCACAAAATCAAATATAAAAATCCGATACAACTGTATACCGAACGATCCTGGAGTGAAATGTGCACGACGCATTAAAAACTGGTACACGTATTCTTAAGGATATAACTGGTATAAGAAAGGTCCTGGTAGGTACCTATATAATAATATAATAATAATAACACGCTTTTACTCCCCTTAAATGTGTATATAACAATAGAAACATAAAAAAAGCTAACCCCATACAAAGTATAACTTGATTTTTCAAGTAGTATTAAGACTTTTTTTTTTTTGTAGGTGGGGAAATGCTCCTTATGCACATTCTGGAAGGAAGTTCCAGAGTAGTGTGAGGCTCTCCCTTAGAGTATACTCACTAAAACCCCACCTAAGGCTTCGGCTACTAAGGCCATTAGCCTATCACCCTTTTCATTGTGATCACAGGTCCATTTCAACAATCAAAGTTGGTTGAAGATTCCAGCGACTCGCATAAAAGTTGACACATTCTTGCAGTGATCATGGCTACTAAAATTGTTTTCCCATATTTCATCAACTTTCAATGCTTCACGCAGGTTTGTGTATTTTACACAAACACAAAGTATGTGTTATCTAGTATACTATTTTAAATTTTTAATGTATTTGAGTGACAACTATTTGAATACTGTTTACTGTATTCGAATACTTTTCAAAGTAAGTTAATGAAATACTTTTCAAAGTATTCGAATACTTTCTATAGTATTCGAATACCTTTGATAGTATTAGAATACTTTTGAAAGTATTTGAATACCTCTGAAAGTATTCGAATACTTTTGAAAGTATTCGAATACATTCTAAAGTATTTGAATACTTATTTTTTAAAGTATTTGAATACTTTTCAATGTATCTGTATCTAGTATTCGCTTGTTTTCGGTTGGAAGAAAATCAAATGTACCACCGAACACACGCTCTTCAAACGTCGCGAAACCAGCACCTTCGATTTCTTGTTGTTTCCAGTATTTAATGAAACACCACTTCGAAGTTTATGGTAAAATCTTTCTTCAAGAATTCTCAAATAAATCTCACACACGACGAACGCACCAAACCGCTTCACTTCTCCAACATGAAATGAGCAATTATCCGAAACACCTGTGTCTTCGTTCCCAAGGCCAGAATACGCGCGTAACAATAGAACTTCTTATCGCGAACGACCATGTAACCTTTTTTGAAGCACCTATACGCAAACTTGACCAGATGTGTCTTAATTAAAGCAACCTATCTAAATTTAACGATGTAAAAGCGATAAAATTAGAACGTGAAAATTACGCATTAACCAAAATTTCTAAAAGGAAAAAATCAAACGCTGAACTGCAACTCCAAGTGAAACGAACTAACTTTGTTTTTAGACCGGAAATAAACTCCCGGATTTTCTTATTAAATTGAAATATTCAATATACAAAAATTACTTTAAGAAATACGTAAAAAAACTGGTTTCTACACTTATAGATAGTACGTAAACATTATTTTATAAAAATAATTCCCCATTCAATGCACTCGCCCATAATTTACGTGACCTTAACCTTAAAAAACCGTTTTAAAGGTAGCTTAATTCTTGCCGCTGCTCTACATAAAACAATAATTGTGTAAACGGCAGCAAATAAAAGGCATAAAGCAAATCCAAAAACGTCTAACAAATAGTACTGGTACCAGGGTAACTGTATACCAGGATTTGTAAGGTGTGGAGCCCCTCCATTTCTGATTACATACTCTGTCCACCAAACCGCCCTATCCACTCCAGTCTCCGGTTGGTCTTGTAGAAATTCAGCCATTTTCTTCGCATTGTTTCGATACCTGTGGAACCGGTTAATGCTTTAATTGAACAATCGGCAGTGTCCTCACCTTGGATCATTAATGACGTCCAGGATTGCAGACTTGAAATCGTCCTTTTTGATGTCTTTGTAATTTAGCGATAAACCTAAACCTTTGGAAACGGCATTGGCAACGTTCACCATTTGATCCGCCATCACAGGAATGCCAACGATCGGTATATTGCTAAATATAGCTTCTTCCAACGACTGTAAACCTCCCTGGGTTATGAATAATTTCACATTTGGATGTTCTGTAAAGCGCACCGTAAACAATGAAGTTTGGATATTTTAAACTTACTAAGGATATCTTGTTGCGGAAACCATTTGGATATGACCACATTTTCGGAGACGTTAGGCATATTATCGTTTTCAAATTTCCATAGCACTGTGTAAGGCAATTCTCTAAAGGTTTCCAATATCTCTCTTCGGATACCATAGGAAAGATGTTTGCTTTTAGCATTAGTGCCTAAACTGAAGTAGATAACTCCATTTGTGGCATCATCCAATACGCGTTGGAGATTCTAAGAGCAGTAAAATTCAGCAAGGCACTTTAAACAATAAGGCGTGCTGCTTACCTCTGGCAGAACATTGTGTTTTCTCAGATGGGTTCCACCACCAATCGAAATAATGTTAGGAAGAAGTGGCCTAATTGGGTGAAGCAGAGGATTGGTGTTAACAAGGAAGACACTGTAATTCTTAAATATATCTTGAATTGGCGGATAACCTTCTCCAAAATACTTTTTCACCAAGTCTTGTTGCAGAGGGATGACCAAATAATTTTGGATTAAGTTTGATAAGAAAATATTCCATGTGCTTGCGAGACGTTGAAGAAACGCTAAGTCGTTTTGAACTGGCAACATAAAGTCGGGATGCAAAACGGGATGGGCTGGATTACCAATTTCTCTGTAAGCGAATGAGGAACCGTCTAATGACGACATCAAAATTAACGGACATTTGTATCTTGTAGCAAATCCAAGTGCGGCAGTGTGAAACGCTTCCACCATTACCACGTCAAAGTGGACGGTTTCGTCACTAATTAGGCGTTGCACTTCATCGTTCTTAATGATGTGGTCCGCCATGTTTGTTAAAACATCGGCATAGATAGAGAACATTTTCCAGAATGGTTTCTCAACCATTTCGAACATATTGAAGTTGAAATACTGATAGGCACTGTGCACGTCTATTTCCGTCAAGTTTTCAAGTTTCGGGTTGTTTATGGGATCGGTTGTAATCACTGTGACCTTGTGTCCTCTCAGTGATAATTCCTTCCATATTGGCCAAAATACTACTTGATGACTATGAGATGGTGTCGGTATTACTCCGAGTATATTTGCACCAAAACTATTCGCGATTGTGACGAGAATCACAGCACCAAACGTTAGCAGCTTCATATTGTTAAATCACTGCAGAAATATGTTATCGATCATGTATTTTATAGGTATAGGCTTCAACCGAAAATTCGAAAGTCATTGAGATTAGTAAACTAACTAAACTGTGTCATTTCGATAAGTGGGATGATCTGCATGACTACGCAGCTTTACTTGAGATGTGAAGGGGATTACGACACGGAATGATTTACCAAAAATATGCATTACATAGCAACTGCTATCGCCTTCATGGACGATTACTAGTAAATTTCAATGCTATTGCTCAGCACCTTCGGTAGTGTCGCGGGGACAAAGAAGAAAAGATAAAAACTTCAGTCAGTCGCCTCCAAAGGGATGGTCCAAGATGTTTGAAACAAAAACTGTCCAAAATATTTTAGTTACACTTCTTTAGAGGTCTTGGACCTTCCATTTAAAAGGAGTGCCGATGCATACTGACTTCAATCAAAAGAATAAACAAGAGTGGGCTCCAACGTGCTACACTCTCTTCTAGAAATAAATATTTTAAGAATGGCGTATATATCACTTCCCTGATCACTTCCAAGATGGTAAGATCCTGGTTTCGTGAAGAATGCTTTGTTAACGTAGCAACCAAACAGTGAAGTGGCTATCAATAATTGATAACCATACAATGGTGTAAGTTACTTGTATCGAAAGCAGCGACTCACGATAAAAACGTAAAATGTACTCGTTCAACGAACTTGTTGACAAATTGTACCATAGATATCTATTTGAGTGTCATTGGCTACACGGTTAGAATGATTATCATACGCCGATTACATTTTAACGACACAAGGCAGGGGAATTTGCGCAATCATACAGTTGGAAATCCAGAAAGCACTTTTACTGAAATGGGCCTTATCAGTCGGTGTAATTAAACAGGCATTTCATCTACCACACTCAACTTGATGGCATAAAATACTTGATGGCGCATAGATTTACTATTCGCCTGACCGAAGATTTCCAAATGGGCGCGTGTTACACTTCACATAAAATGCAGTTTGGAAGTAACTATGTACGCAACCGACCTAAAAACAACCTCTGTATTAGGAGAATCCCATTTCATAAATGTAGTTGAATCTACAGTAGCTTTAGTCCAGATTATTTAGCAACGTCGTAAGTATCCAGGGATTCTTGTATAACATAGACCTTACCCTAGGGTAAGGTCAGCAGTATTGGTAATTGCAGCTATTTTAGATGATATAGAAAAAATCAACTTTATAATTCTTAACAGTTGAAAGGACCGTAAACCATTACGTGTATGTGTTAAGAACTTAAAGTCATTTTTTGTGTAATTCAATAAGGCTTAACTGGGAAACGTTTCTTGATTTTTGAAAAGAGTTAAATTATGTTTCGTTGTCATATCAAAACTTCAGTTCGTGAACTTATTCCCACTTAAGTTCAACGATTCACCCAGGTATCTATATCCTATTTTTTATGAACATTGAATCCACTTTATTTCCTAGGTCAAATAATACTCATGTAAAAATCAATCTGATACCTACGAAACCCAAAACGCAAATCTGTAGCATACCCATTAATTTGCTTAAGCTTTTTGGAGAAATTCATATTGTGACTCTTCTTCAAATAATCACATCAAAAACATTTGTAATTATCCATTACAACATACTGAAATTGAAAAGTGTTTCTGGATTATGAATTACTTGTATTTAACTGAGGAGGTTAAACGATAAATACCTGTGTGAAAAGAGACTCACAATACAAGCAACAAATGGAACTCGTGCTATAGACGGTTTTAACGTGACCATAAAATAGATGGGTTTGATCACTATTAAACGAATAAATCAAATGCGATTGCAACAATAAAATGTCGCCGCGCTTGTACGTATGTCTAGAGGTTTGCAAAATCATAAAATAAAGGGAGAGCAAATTCAATTACAAACCAATTCGGGATTGGATAAAAGAAAATTTAGTAGCTTTGCACTTTTACAATACGCACAAATTGATTCTTTCCAACAGATCATGCGACGATCTCTGCATCTTTGAATCGGTTGAAAGAAATTTAGTAACAAAAGGCACAAATTTGTCAGTTTCCAAAATTCGCTTGCATATCATGCCAGAATCGTTTTTTTCTTTTCATAATTCCCGAGCAGTTGTTTCAAGATGCTTCACATTGCATGACAGGATCCGCATTGTGCTTCTGACATAACAAAATCGGCTTTAGTGTTTCTCGTTCACCTAACTTTGATAATTCGTTTAAAAGTCTAATTAGAATACTTCTTACTATTCGTAATTGTAGGAAAGATTAGATTTGTTCAGAAAACCTTACGACGCGACGTACCTACCAGGCTAGCGATTTTTCCTAAGGAATTATACATCTGAGCATTTCTTACATAATCGCTTACATTTAATTTTGGGTGGATACCTAAATTGTACAACAGAAAAATACCAAAGGCGATTAACAGTTCGTCAACCCTACGTTATAAATTTTAGGTCCCAAACAAAACGCTTGTAAGATATACTTTCAGTCGTTGCAATCTAAAACGTATTATATCAGTGTACATATTTCACAAAGAGAAAATGGGAGTTCCTGCAATAAGAAAAAGACCAATCGTTTCATCCGAGCTGTAGATATTAAATTTTTTGTGACGTTTGAGTAAATGTATCACTGCACACAGCAGGCTGGAAAATGAAAATAACTAATTCGTTACTCAGGGGCGATAATCGGTCGCACTTACAAAGTTTCCCTAATCTACTGCTTGAGCCGCAGAAAAATTGAATTACAGACACGGTTCGTCGGTTTATTATTTTAAAAATAATAATGGCGTTTACCTCCGCTACAAATTGGAAAAAAGAAAACATAAAAGTCGTAAGCCTCGGTTTATTTATTCAATTATAGCGTAAAAGCTCAACGACGACGCGTCCATACTGGCTTCTCATTTTTTTTTTGTACCATTAAATCCACTATTCCGCTTCTACCGTCCAACAGCCGACGATTAAACTAAACGAAACCCTTTTCCAAGTATCACTTTCGTTGTACTGCTCATTTGAGATCTCCCATAGTGCAGGGCGTGCAATTCCAGCTGCAGTAATGAAGGAAATTATTGTCTAAATAATTTAAAAATACAGCCACGAATTACGTTTTGCTTTTGCTGTGTTATGTATAGTATAAAGTATTGGATCGAGGCCATGGTATAATAAAAAATCGAGGCAAAAACTTTGCCGAAATTAAAAGCAAAAATAATGATCTGTGATTATTTCAGAACATACTTCGAAATAGTTCAATGGAAATCAGGTCTTAATTACGTATTTCCCCAAAAATACATGACATTTTCAGACACATTTTGATTTTTATATGTAAACCATGTGTATTCTGAAAAAAGTACAAGTATGCTTTTATAATAGAAAAATACCATTTCCGATAAGATAATGTGTTTAAAAAAAATTATTATTAGTATTACTTTCGAAAATTTCCGTATACATAGAAGATAACCAATTTGAATCCTGTGAAATAGGTACACGCAGTATGTACCTTGAACAATCCTTACATTAACAACTTGTAACATGAAATTTGTGTTAAAATTTGTCTCTTTCCTATATCCATTTAGTACAGTATGTAACAAAATATAAAAGTGGTAACGTCAAAATTGTACATCCTGTAATATGTGTTGTAAAATTCCTCCGTTAGATAAAACAGCACCCCGGCCTAAAGGTCTCATTCTTACGCCAACTCCAGTATTTCATGTGATTTCCCTCCTTAGACAAATTAGAAAATTTTCATCCAATTACCATAGCATAGCAACCCCACCAACCAATTAGAACTCGCCTATTAGACGGTCTTTTTGTCGCGTGAGTAAATTTTACGCGAAATTGTCTTATCTACAATCAACAATTTTCTACGAAAGTACACAATTTTTTCCTCAAATAAGAGCATTCATTAATTCATGAATGATTGAAAAAAGAAATATTTATAACGAAAATAAGAGTCTTCTAGGAAATAATCTATTTATCTAGAACGAAACAAAATAAACAAATCACTTGGATACAAGGCAGAAACGCAATAATCGTTTTGTGTTTACACGTGAAACAGACTAATTAAATGAATTGAAACAAAAATTTGATTAATCATTAGTATTACTTCGGGCGTCTGGACCAAAACATTACACCTACTTCGGCATCCTTTGATAAGCATCTCCATCGAATCTGGGCGACATTACATTTTACATGGCACCACTATTTTAAGTTTTGAGATAGGAGCCGGTTACATCACGTAATACATTATTCTTGGCCTACTTCGAAATTACTAGACTCGAAGATTTAATTAATCTTCCTGTTTTAACTGCAAGTATTACCGATATCCTTTTAGAAAATTATTGTTAACCATTGAATTGCTTCTGTACACTTTACAATTTCGCCGTTCCGACACAGACTTTGTTACTTTTGTCGTTACGAATAGTTTGCTTTTGTTAATTTGCTTACGTTTCAAATCAATTGTATAGAAGTTTAGGTGCAAATAATGGAATTCCTATCTTTTTTGTGTAAAACCCTTTCATAAATGAAGGATCATCTGATTACTTATATAAGCGACGAATAACCGTTGTGATTTAACTGCACAAATTAAGGAGCGAGTAACTTGCATGCGCATAAGAGGCACGCCCCAGTTCCTTCCAAAAGAGTTACATGGCTGAACACTACAAGCGATTGATAGGTATAGCAAATTGAGTATCGAAACCACAAAGACATATTGACAGAGTACCTAATTATCGAGTATCACATTAATAAGCAAGTTATATGCAAGGAAGATGGTTTATTCCGATATTTTAGTACATTCCCAAATTGTTCTGTTTGTGCCTTCACAAGGAAAAGGAAATCTGTGAGGGTAATGGCGTGAGTAAATGGAACCTTTGCCGCTTATTGCACCTCTGTGATTGAAAGGGACAGTCGCTTCGATTTCGTGCGTTTCACCCTTTTTACTGCTACCTGCAAAGATCTACTTGCTAAACTTGAAGGTGACGGCTAACAACACATATTTCTATTATTCATCTTATCTGCGGATCCTTTAAAATTTATATCTATTAGATCAGTATTCGCATCGGCGTTTACCCTGTTTCCCTTTTCAAGTCGAACGCTGCTTTAGAAATGGCAATCTTACGCACACAGAATCCCTACACTGTGTTTTATTTATGGACTGTGCGACTCGCTTCTTCCATTTATCAACGTAGATTTAAACTTTCATCTAAATCTAAGAAACAGGACAAATGGTTAAGCTTTGTGGTGTCGCTTACGTATTGTGCTAATGCTGGATATATGGGAAAAATTACCGTCTCGCTGAAATAATATTATCGGTTCTTTTTTATCCCCCATTGTTACGTAGCCCTCATGAATCGACTCGACACCACTTTAACGAAACACGCCATATCGAACAATATTTATTCTCCCTTATGTTTTGTCAATAGCTTATTATAGGTATATAAAAGCAAATAGCTGATCATCGTCATGCATGATACCGTAGGCGTGGACGAGTTAAAAATCCCCTGAAAGTGTGACCACCAGAATTTTCGTTTGAGCTGTATAATATTTCATACTTATTTTCCTTTCGCAAAGTTGGCTGCATTGCATAACTTTCTATCGCTAGATTTCCTACTTCTGACCTTGTCCCTATAATTTCCAAATACCAAAACACTTTTTGACACCACTGGAGTCTCGCTCGACTACTACTATTTTTTCATGTTGAATAGCAATTTATTGGCAAAGCTACATTGAAATAATTCCCTTATACCATTGAATAAAAAATCAAGAAGCCTAACCTTATGGAAAAAAGTGGATCATTTGGTAACATACGCGAGGTTTGGGAAGTAGATCCCTCCACGGTATTCAATACTTACCTAAGAATATCGTTTTCCCAAATAAATTTTACGCAGTTTTATGTACGTATATAAACAAACGTTAGCACGTTAAACAAATCGCAACCGAGACAAAACAATGTGCTGCTACTAAAACACAAAACGCTGCTTCTTTTGATAACTTCAAATGGAATTTTCCGGCTTATTTGAAATTCAGGTGGTTGTTCGTGCAATAAGAAAATAAGATTTTACCTTTTTCTAATGCTTGAGAGAAACGCTTGATCAAGCAGACCTTGTGGTCTAAGAACAATCCCAGGTACTTGACTTCGAAAACTGAATGGCCGGTTGTATAGGCGAATTGTCGGATTTCGTTATAGTTTGGAGTCAAAAACAATGTGTCAGTGGTTGGACTTGGAGGCATAGGGATGTTCTTGCCGCCAGGTCGCGCCGGTTGCTAGCGGACACGGAGATAGCAACATCATCCGCATAGGCCAAAATTTTTGTCTTCTGTCGGATCGTCGTCAGGAAACAGGATATTCAAAATTGCGACCATCGTTTGCTGTTTGGAAACTGTCACGGACGTTGGTATAAGGATCGAAGGTAGATTGTCAATTGGCATAGTGACGGTAATAGTTTAAGAAATGTAAGAGACTTATTTTCTGTGTGGATCTCCTTAAAATTAGTAGTTATTGAAATGTGATCCACATAAGGCACCGTAAACAACCCTCAATTTTAACGCAGGATATGAACTGAATGTTTTAATTTTTGTGGAAGAGAATCTTAAGGGAAATAGCCTCAGAATTTAATATTTCTTCATCATAACCTAAAAGCATACTTACTGTCGTTTTTATAAAAAAAGCTAGAATGACAATGCAAAATGCGCACGCCTGTTATTTCGGTTGCATAAAATTAGGCGTCTTTCAGAAGGATTTTTTTCATTTAAAAGTAGACATTCTAAATGAATAGCACTGTATATGAATAAACATCGTATTTTAATCGTGGGTATAAAACTCGTCTATACAAAAACGTATACCATACTATCCCAATACCGAATTTATCCTATCAAAGCGCTTTATCCTGCAACGACCTTTTTAGCTAAAGACAGCTCGTTTGGCCGTCGTCGGGGAGTGCCAAAAGCGGTGACTTTGAATTAAAATTTCCTGATATTAGGACCTGATAGTCTTTCAACTCGTCCAACACATAGTCGATATGTTACAGATGAATTCAGACATCCTCACTTAACGGCTGATACACCAACAGTTGACAATGAGGTGTTCCCAATGGTAATCATAGCTACAGGGTAAATTACTCAGTGAAACGATCCCCATCGGTTTAAGACTATTGTAAAAACTGCTCGAACTCACTTTATATGACTCTTGTACCAGTAGGACGTCGCTGTCATTGTCAGAACAACCTCAAAGCCTCAAATATGTTGAACGAGCCTAAGTTTTATGCTGGCATGTGGCTTATGATCCGCATAACGCGTAAAACGCCATATCACAATAGAAACGTAATGAAGTAATAATTACGGCGTAATTGGAGCTTCAATTCTTGATGATCCTCAAACGATGAGCAGGATAAAACCCAATTAAGATTTAAGAATTTGTAACTTCACTACATACAGTTAAATGTGTTACAATACCACAGGAAGAATGAATTCGGGGAAAAATCAAGAGAACCAGGGATTCCCCTTATCTATTAGGTAATACAAATAATGAAACCGAAAGTTTCCTAAATTCAAATTGTAGGACAAAGAAAGAATACTTTGAAGTAAAATCCCAAACCCAACCCACAATATTGCTCAATAAGCGAAACAACTCACCCCAAACAAATTAAAACCCAGGAAAATCCCCAATAAGAAATAGACCAACCTCTGGTGCTGACAGAAAATAGAGTACTCCTGAAACCCATCCCCATAGAATAGAAAACAAGGAAACATGAAGAGTGAAGAGTTCAGATAGAGGAGCGAAACTTACTTTCGAAAGGAAAGTGAAAGAAGTGAACGTAAGCTTCTAAGGTGGACCTGCCCTTAAAACATCCCCAACCTGCCGCCCGAATTGAATGTAAATTAAACTTATTAAACGGAGAAAATATAGAAAATATAGAAAATATCGAAGTGTTTCCTCACTGTTCATAATCAGTGTTCGCGATATTGGTGTTAACGCGTTTCAGATAACAAGGGTAGCTCGAGGATGAGACCCTATATGCTTATGATATCATCGCCCTTATGTCCTAGCCTCATGCAATTTTCGCAGGAGGGCTCCTGTTGGAGCTTCGGGCGCCGTCATGAGTACTTGCACAGTGAATTGAAGTCACCACACGATCATGATATGGTCTTGTATACCGCAGGCATTCCAGCCGACGTATAGACGATTTTAACGGAGTCTAGCTCAACGGTCTCCTCCTCAAAATGATTCGAGCTAAAAATTCCAGAGTTCCATACAACTTTGAATTTCCTTACTGGAAGAACGTTTACAAGCAAAATAAATGCAGCCACTTCATAAACGAAGGACATTAAAGCAGGTGTCCCTCAAGGATATGTTCTCGGTCCTTTGTTATTCAATATAGCTTTGCGTGATATTCGGGTTCCCCCGTACGGTCACTGGTAACGTTTGCTGATGATACGGCAATGATACTGAAGACCGCGACCTAATTGGCACAATATCAATGCTCCAAAGGGCAACGGATGAGCCACAGAAGTAGTTCAACAGGTGGAGCATCACCTTAAACCCCAGAAAATGCACAGCTGAAGTCTTTACCCTCGAAAGATACAACAATCCAAATCCTATCGTCATGACTGGAAATCCAATTCCATCGAACCCAAAAGACAGAGCTGTGAGTAAACATGGACCAAAGACTGACGTGCGGAATGCATATTAACACTAAAATAACTCTGCATTGTTATTGTGTTATTTATGGTCAATCTTTCCATCTCTCGATAAATTTATTTGGCCTTGACAACGATTGGATCAACAATAGTAGAATTTATTCGGAGAATAATGTTATTGACAAGTGGAAAATTATGTAATGAAGTGTGTATTGCCCTAGTCTACCGATCCGGTGATTTTAGTAAAAAAAAAGGCATTGTAACCAATGACAAGTACTCTTTTTGCGCTGGCTAAAATCGAACGTCACTTTTAAGGTTTTATCTACCACGGAGAGCAGAACCGAAGTTTTTAGGGAGGATCTGTTCCGGAGGGAGATCAGAAAGACATTCAAGATGGAAAGTCTAGGAAGGGCTTTGTCTTGTCATGCAGATGAGGTCGGCTTTCTCGAGAAGGGATTTCGGAGAGATCGCTTTTCTCCGATTCAAGTTTTACGGCTGATCTTGACTACCTTGTCAAATCGTTAGCCTAGACTTTTAGGGTCTAGGACTCTCACGAGTGCTGTGTTTGTGTGATCGGCTGTCTTTATAACGTCAGGGGATTTAAGTACCACGATGTCAGTGGACCTAAGAACAAGAGCTACAGTAGACTTCCCCGAGGAGATTTTTACATGATTGGGAACCGATGCTCTGATCGCAATGGAAAACTCATGTGGGCTGTGGTAAGAAAGGGTGCCTTGGACACCACGGCATCCAAGGAGGACTGCATACATTTTACAGTCTCGTTCGCGGACAAGTATGGATTCAACAACCATCTCGATACGTGAATACTCTAGCATTTCGTATCTTTTAGAAACTGTATCTTTGGAGGCCGATATCAGTTTCTGAAGGTTTAGGGTCTCGGCTTCAAAGGCAATAAGTTCAGAGAGGCCGGATAACGACCCCCTATCAGTAGGAGTGTCGGGGTCGAACTCTGACCGACTTTACTTAGAGTGTGATGTTTGTCGCAACAGGGTGACTCTATTATGCCACCCTGCTGAGGCACACAAACACAGGGGAATTTAATATAAGGTACCATTTTTTCGAAGATATGTTTGATCCTTCCAAAGGGAAAGTTACAGAAATTACTTTTTCCCTTTTTGATAACAAATCGAAATTAGTGATAAATACTTAGTATGCGACGTTATCAGCCATCATTCCTTTGTCAATAGTGTGGGTTACCCAATGTACAAAAATAGATATTGGGAATTACCTGGCTGCACATATTTATCGTAAGTTTCTTTAAATAACAACACACTGTTGATTATTCTTTATCGCATTGACTATCAAGTTATAAAAATAAAAGATGTTCCATCTCTCTTCTTTACACGTTTCATACTCTGTCATTTTCAGCGGTACATTGCCCAAACTTTTCCCTTCCAAGAGATGCTTGGGTACAAAACCGTACTTGTCATAATTTTGATAATATTAGCCAAGTAGCTTTTAGAAAGTACAAGGATTGTAGAGTTGGTTACAGGAATTCTGTAATCTTAACAGATATCGTGAACAGACAGAACACAACATTTTACGGTTTCTCAGTAATTTATTACAAATATTGTTAATTTAGGCAACAGCACTAATTGCATCATAACTTGAGTCCTCATTGGTAGGTTATTGTAAAATGACTCTTCATCAACTGAGTTCGATGTTAGCGACTTAGCGTTTATTGTTAATTTTTTTACAGCAAATATTCTCCAAAACCTTTGGGCACCAACGAGCCACTTTTATTTTATTAGTAATTTAATATAGGTAATTGATATCTTTACTACACATGTTACAATGTTTAGGGATTACTATGTGTTAAAGTTCACTTTTAGTAATATCTTTATAGTAGGTAATTAGTAAAATGCTCACCACCCTTAACCTGATTAAGTAAGTAATTAATTAGCTATGAAAGATTCTTGCTGCACAGCTTTGAATTTAACACATTAGGTACATACCGAGAGGTTACTTTCTGTCGGAATATCAGATACCTACATCTCAGATGACCTATATAGCAATCACTCAGAGATCTGCGACGAATTTATTTACCGTCGCATACGTATGGAATGCTTACTTGCAAATTAAATCTATTATAACAATCTATTTGACTAAAAGTCTCAAGCGACCAGATTATTTGGGTTGAAAGCATACTTTATGATGCCATATACGAAAACCTCTGAGCACACACAATTATATGTGTATCATTCTTGTACATTCTCAATGACTCGGCAAACTTCACCGCGCACAATGGAGAAATGATGTGACTTTCGTCAACTTGTCTGAATTTAGGAAATAATAGTGTCGACCTTTATACGCGTCTCTTTTGTGTAGAGTTTACAGTTTCCACAAATCTCAAGGGAAAACACGTTTTGTTACTGTTGATCTTGATTTACAGATTTTCGAATTTATCTGAGTGTTTGAGTTGCCCCCTAATGCAAGGTGCCGGGTTGAATTCTAAGAGCTCTTAAAGAGCTTTGTCAAGGTAAAGCGCCTTCAGGAATATAAAAAGTTTTCCCGGAGAAAATCGTTTTCGGTGGAATTATTAAACATGCAGCAATTTACTCCATTTGTTATACACTCAATCGTGGTAGTCTTGATGAGTGGTGTCGGCTTGCTTAGTTATGGTTGCTGATAATGATCAAGTTTATAATTATAATTAAGTGTTCAAAATAATGGAACAGTAAATTACACAATAGCAGAATTAAGTTGCATTGAAAATCAGGATAGTTTGAATATAATAATAAAGTAGTTAATTATTTCAATACCTTTTTTATGTGTCTATGTTTTAACTCTTTAAATGGAAACCCTGGATCATCAGTGGATCGTACACAAAGAAATAAGGGTAGTTCCCTATTTTCAAAATGAACATATTTTACAGAAGGGGGAGCTCAGCAGTTATTGTGGAAATTAGCCTTAATTTTCAGGGGAGGATTCATTGCTGAACAGAAATGAAATGGGATTCAAATTAAGCTTCATAAAAATTAGAGTAACGAAGTGAATTTTTTTGCAGCCTGATTCGAAGCAAGGTTGTTTACTTACTAGTGGTAAAATATACGGGAAGGAACATTTTAGAGTCAGAACGTCGCCTTTCACATTAAAAACGGGATTAAATATACTGATATCAACACTCATTGTAATAAACGAAGACGTTTTTTTTCGAATCGCTAACAGCAACAGCTGGTTAAACGCGTGATTACTTCTTGGTAGTTCCCGGCCGAATTTATTTTATAACCTCTCCGGATTATTAATAAGGGGAAAATCTCGCAGAGAAAACATTTACCTTTTTTTTACGAAACACTGCTTGATCTGGTAACTCGGACTCGTATAAATGCAAACTTTTACTATAGACCACGCACTGATCGCATGGGTGTCTCAAACGCGAATGAATGGAAGATCTTCTGTGTTAGTCCTTGTTTAATTTCTTACTGATTAATTAACGCATATTTCAAGATGGTTTCTAGTAATTATGTAAGGATACCATTTTTGATAGGAGCAAATCTAATTGGTGATACGCGATACCTTCCGAAATGGACCAGATTTAGGCTGTACTTTTCAATTACACAACGTTATTAAGAGACCAACGCTTTGTAGAAGTCCAATGATGCAGAAAAGCCGGATTTTTACAATTCCAAACCATTCGATAAATGTATGCACCTTAATATGTTCCTTAAACTAACATACCCACTCCCTTTTAGAAATGCCTAGGACGGAAACACTTGTCAGAATGAAAAGGATTTCCGGTTCCTGGTTTATGCGTCGGAGATCGCTCTCTGGTAGTTACCCCAAGGCGGTCTAAAGGAATACTTGTTGAACCCCGAGATCACCGCAATTCGGACACGCCGCCATTCTGGTGAAACCGCAAGATATTTTAATAGGTTTCAAGCCTCTCTTTAGCAGTAAGAGTGGTTAAAGTGACCTCTTTAACATCAAAGGTAGTTAAAGTGAAACAAATGACCTGTCATTCTTATTAAAAATATGCCGCGGAGCACGAAATAAAATGGGGTTCAGAACGAATGAACAGATAACAATACTGCTTTATTATGATTCATATATAGATAAAGGGAAACTATCCATCTCGTAAAAGTGAATTCACTCGCGGCGTAACCACTCGTTAGTCGGGATGGTTAAAAGTCCTTTTATCGTCTTGTACAATAAAAAACTATTTTTACATCGAGGATAATAAGTAAATCACATAATAATTTTTTAAACTGTAAGTACTTTGAACCCCGCGCGCTGAACAACCCATGCTTAGTCCAGACGTCTAGCTATTTAATGAGGTGTAAATCCTTTGTAGGCAATTGAATCAAATTTAAGTAATAGCTGACAATTTCAATTAACTTTACGACGTTCAGCCGGAAAGTGGAAAGTTGTTCTACAAGTCCGTTTTACGTTATGAGACAAATCACGTGATTTTATTACGCTTTTATTGCGTCTGCCAATACATTTTATGAGAGATTGTACGAGCTGCATAGTGTATGTCTATAAAATAAGATAGTGCAAAATACTCCCTCAGTAAGTGCGGGACCCGAAAGATGCATACAATCTCATTTGTGCGTTTGATGTAAAAATGTTGCTACGTCTATAGCAGGAAGAGGTCCCTAGGGTACAGCCCGTTTTATTTTAAGCACGTCCACAGTAGGAAATGCTTTAACAGTCATATATTTCGTATTTAAGTCAGAGATCGAGAAAACATGTGGGTAAAAGCGTAAAGACTATTAATGTTTATTCATTTGCGAATGCGTAACTGGCATTCGGACTCGGAAGGGCACTAACAGGCCCTTGGGTGTTTCGTTCATAAGGATATAAATTATGGGTATAGTTGTCGCCAGATATTGCTAAAACTTTAAAGGATTGCGGTGTGATTTTACTATATCTGAAAATTTAATACATAATGGAAAGAGAAATAGAAACTGGAACTCCACTTGTACCTAATTTTATGAAATAAAGTGGTCCTTCTATCTCTCTTAATTTACAATTAAATTCACGCGAATGACAAGAGGCTAACCCAATTAAATTACACCGTCCCAGACTGATTCAATAGGTTGGATTGAAAAACTAGATACCAATTCAAAATCATTCTTGAAGCGTGTCGATTGTGTAATTTGCGCTCATATTTGAAGGGTGGTTTGACAAAAATGATCATGATGAAGTCATCTTGTGGAAGTTTAAATATTAAGGGTGATAGTTAGCTAAGAATTGCCTGTGTTTTCATTATTTTTTGTTTGTTAATTATGTTACGATATTTTTGGTTGTATTTTACTTCCTTTGTCATCACTAGAAAATATTTAAAAAAATTCTACAAAACTGTAGTGATCTTGAAGATCTAGGCAACATATTTCTACATGACAATGCATAAAACTATACCTATCCTAAGTAATTTTTTAGGTCTCTCACAATAATGAAACTAATGGGTTTTGAAAAAAAAATTGATCTTGGTGTTTCGCCTTCTTCAAAACCCTTTAGTAGTCGGTAAAGGTTTCCAAAAATCTCAACAAATCTACAAAACTTTTTGAGTTTAGGCCCTTTAATAACCTTTAGGGTGGTGGATGTTAATAATTGTTGTTTTTTTTGGTTGGCCCCTTATTGTTTTTGTGATGCCAATTATAACGCCATCGTATGCTAAAACCAGGTTTTCCACCATCAAAGAGCCAATATTACATATGAAATTAAACCAAACCCAGCGTCGTCTAAATCGAAATTTAAGTGCAATCAACGAAGTAAAGTTCTGGATGTACCTTAGGTAGGCTTTTTTGCGTCAGTTGTAGAAAGCGCAATTTATGACCAGATGTTAAGGATGCCTTAATTAACCTAAGGTAATTAACATCTCTTTCTTACTGTTGAATTTATATCCAATAAATTTGTATCATCTGTAAGTACTCTATATTGTTTTTAACCCTAGTTTAATGGCCACTAAAACTTTCAAGTTTACGGGCGTGGGGTGAAACGAACCCCACTCTAACTTGTCGCCAGCTGCACGCCGTGTTTCCATCCATAACCTCAGAAAAAAAACTTATGGACATTGAAAGTGGCTGTGGGGTTCGATCCAGCCCAGACCTGTAAATTAGGGTTAATAAGAGGTTCAAAATTTACAACCCTTTGAATTTTTTTTCGAAATTGGTTTCTAGTCTATAACTTTTGATTACGAAGTCTGATCGAAAAAGTACGAATTGATTTGGATTCTACGCACCCAACTTAAAAAAAAAGTGTTTTCCCGAGAAATTTTGGTGTAGTCGATTTTTGGTAAAAAAAGAAAGGTTATACACTGCCTTTTTTTGAGCCCCGAAAAGAAAATTGTCTCAGATCGACCCGGAAAAAAATTTTTCTTATACAATGTGGCCTGTAGAATCCATAATTTCAAACAGTTCCAAGATTGGGCTACTAGTTCAAAAGTTACAGCCCTTTGAATTTTTTTTTTCGAAATTGGTTTCTAGTCTATAACTTTTGATTGAGAAGTCTGATCGAAAAAGTACGAATTGTTTTGGATTCTACGCACCAAAATTAATAAGAAAAAGTGTTTTCCCGAGAAATTTTGGTGCAGTCGATTTTTGGTAAAAAAGGAAGGTTATACACTGCCTTTTTTTGAGCCCCGAAAAAAAATTGTCTCAGATCGACCCGGAAAAAAATTTTCTTATAGAATGTGGCCTGTAGAATCCATAATTTCAAACAGTTCCAAGATTGGGCTACTAGTTCAAAAGTTACAGCCCTTTGAATTTTTTTCGAAATTGGTTTCTAGTCTATAACTTTTGATTGAGAAGTCTGATCGAAAAAGTACGAATTGATTTGGATTCTACGCACCCAAATTAATAAGAAAAAGTGTTTTCCCGAGAAATTTTGGTGTAGTCGATTTTTGGTAAAAAAGGAAGGTTATACACTGCCTTTTTTTGAGCCCCGAAAAAAAAATTGTCTCAGATCGACCCGGAAAAAAAATTTTCTTATAGAATGTGGCCTGTAGAATCCATAATTTCAAACAGTTCCAAGATTGGGCTACTAGTTCAAAGTTACAGCCCTTTGAATTTTTTTTCGAAATTGGTTTCTAGTCTATAACTTTTGATTGAGAAGTCTGATCGAAAAAGTACGAATTGATTTGGATTCTACGCACCCAAATTATAAAGTCCAAATTACCAACTTCTCATTCTAAATTTTCCTGTTGGTACCCAGGGTTATGGTTAGCATGTAAATAAAAATTTGTAATGTAATTCTTTAGAATTGTGAAGTTGAAGGCTTCTGAGTTTTCTCAGATACATAAAATCAAAGCGCCTTGTCGTGACTTTTCGTAGTAGCGGATGCTGGACACGCCTTGGAAAAATTATAATCATTTCGTATAAATAATTTTTAAAGTCATTGGTTTACTTGAAAAAATATGTGCCCTATATACACTATACAACCTGTTTCACACAATCCTTTTACTTCCGGTTTTACCGGATGGGGATAGCAATTTTCTTATTTTAAATATAACACCCGGTATTTTAGTGCATTACAGATAAGTAAAGAGGAATGCAGGCAAAATGTTACTTATTATTGTTTTTCTTTATTCACGTCGTTCGATACAAAGTTTTCTTGAAGGTAGGTGGCAACAAGTGGTTTTGGGCGAAAGTGTCTGATTGGCAATAACAATAACATCGGGAGTACCCCGGGGATCTGTTTTGAGCCCGCTCTTGTTTTCTGTATATACTTCGGTTTTTAAAAATAGTGTTAACCAAGTGCAATTTCACCAGTATGCCGACGATATTCATCTGCTTCATAATTTTACGACTTCAGAGGTGGTCAGGGCAACGGACCATATAAATTCTGACATCAGAGCTTTAGTTACGATGGCAGAATCACATGGGTTACGTATAAATCCTGAAAAATCATCATTTGTGTTGTTGGGGTAAAAAAAAAAACTATTAAAATCAATGATACGCTACTACCTGACTTGTTCTATTGGTCTTGAGGTGCTCCTGGCAATGGTACTGCTAACAACGTTAAATTATCGTGTTATGAGCCGTCAATTATACTTGAAAATATCCAAAGTCCTTTATACTGAATTTATTAAGGAGTTCGCTAAAGAGGAAACGCAAATACTAAATTAGTTCATTGTACTCAATGAAAATAAGCTCCATTGCAAATAATGAATCCAATAGGTACTATGAGGGTTTTCTAAAGGAAACCACAGAATATGTCCTCGTTTTCATATTTAAAAATCACCCTTTGCTGAATCACTCTCGTACTTCTTCATAAGATATATGTAGGTACCATGTACATTGTACGTGCTTTGTTCGTCTGGTAACAGCTTAATCAACAAAAATTACCTAAGGTAGTGCAATGTTGTTTACTTAATTTTGTTTTTAATTGACAGCCAATTGAAACTTGGAAAAATAGCCCACCTATCATTTAATCTAATCTCCCACACGTGGTATCTTTTTTGATATTATGGTAAAACAGTCTCAGTTGTTACTAGTGACAATGTGGAAAATAAATGGACAGCTCCTGCAATTAGTTGCTGTTTTAACAGGTATGTACTTACGGATTTTGGGTTTGTGTTTGTGGCGTCCTAATGAGTCGTAGTAAAGACGAATGAGCGCTTTTCATCCATTTATTGGAAGATTGGGATTGTTTCTCATTCTTACTTGTTCAGGGTTAGCAATCCGCTCAATTACGCGAAATCCTGTCCTCACTATGGAATATAATATATAATATAAACTTGAAAAAAACTCCATTATTAAACCTGAAGTTTTTATCAAGCAAATTATATTTCAGAAGCAAATTGTAGTAACTAACACGAGCTTCCTGCAGTTGGTTTGAGGAAAGAGGTAACTAAATTATTGAGTACATCAAAATAGAACATCTTCCAGGACAGTGACACTTTCTTCCGCTGGAACATTTTGAAATGTTTTTAAAACAAAAGCTCGGAAACAGTAAAAATCCATGCCATGGTGTGCCGTAATTAGGATTCGGACAAGTACAAATCGAAGATGGACTAAAGAAAGTTTTTATTTTACATAAAGTATCTCTTGCACTTTATTAATGCTAGGGTCGTGTATACTTTCAAGAACCAGAATATTTACAAATAAATAAATTTTTTGACGTAGCTCCTTTTAGACCCCAAGTTTATTGGAGAACAATGCCCCTTTACCATAAATTTTTTATACGCTTAATTGTTAAATCGCCTAGGTTAAATTTACGTTTGTACTCCTAGGCTCTATCGACAACGCTAATGCGTTCAGTTATTTTTAGAAGCAGGAGACTCGTACATTTCATTCAAAACTGCATCTGTCATTTGTATGGAGCGCCTTGCACTTCATTAGTTCGTGGTGTCCATGAAGGATAAGATTAGATTAAATACATTTTGGGACGCAGATAAAACCGTTGTATGCTATCTTGGGGACATTCCTGCAATATTAAAAGCAGTCATCCTGAAAACCTAACGCAATCGGTTAACTCCACCCCCCTATGCTCTATTGGTGCAGAGAAAAGAAACGAAAAACGGAGATTTTAGGACATCACTGTTGACGAAGCTCCTAAACTAAACATTTTAGCCCTTTTTTTGGGAAACAATGGTAATTTTTGGTTTCCTCTACCATCAATTTTTTGCACCCTGTAGATTAAATTTACGTTTGTATTCTTAGGCTTCATCGACAATGCTATTCTGTTACTTTAGAAGCACGAGGACCATACGTTTCAGTCATTACTCATGGAGCCCTTCTTTTTCGTGGTGCCCATATTTTTATGGGCAGTAGGTACTACATTAATATTCAGATGTAGCGTTTTATAAGAATAGGACGCTGCATCTAGCTAGTAAAGAGACATTTTGCCGGAAAGTGCAAAAGGCATGACTCAATTTGTTTTTGAACTACGTAGTTATTTTCGTGTTTGTCCCTTACGCTTCCGTTAAACGTATCTGATTGCTGTAAATATACCTTTGTTTAACTGATTAGATCGACTCCTTGAAGATATTTTAAGACGCAGATAAAGTTATAGCATTCTCTTATTGTAACGATATGATTAATAATCTCTATGTTTAGATACCGAAACATGTGTATTAAGTTATCTATTTTTAGTAGCCACTCACCTTTTTTGCTCATTACTCTGCAATTCAAAAGGTGCGTTCTACCGCACGTTTTGAATTAGACCATTGAATAATATTATTCAATGATTAGACACAATATCTAGTATAATCTAAAGGTATGTAAGATTATTGTTGACGTTTACTAATTTTTTTAACTTTTATTTTCGTTGATTTCGCACTTTACTGGATTAATTATTGTATCGCCCAATGAACCAACCCACACTTTATGGCTAAAATGCATTTCTTGAAATTGATGAGGATTTTGAATTGACCAGTAATGTGGCGATTACACATTGCTGATGCATTGGTAAATTTACACTTATCGGACCATATGAAGTTTTTAAGGAAATTTGGGTTTTCCCTCGGGATTTCATTAATCTGATTAAGAAACGTGCAAAAAGCTACCCGTCGTTCACGATTTCCTGGACGAAGCGTTTGAGAAATATTAGAAAGAGATCCCCATCCGTAGTAGCACTCAAAAAATGGACACTCTGTATAAAAACATTTTTGCGTTTTTCACCGTGATTCGCGTTTTCTTTCTGAAAAAGATTGATTTACAATGTGAGACGTGCTATCACAGCTACACTGGTGATACGAGGAGATATTCCTGTGCAATTTCCGAGAAGATATAAAGGAAAATAAATTCTTTTTAGGCCAGTCATTTTAAACATCTAAGGTCGCAAAAAATCCGGTAATTCTGAATATTTGGCAGGTTGTTAGGGTCGATAAGACTAGTGTGAATCTAAGTTTGCAGCTTCGAAAGACCTGTGCTAACTTCAGGGTGTTCGAAAACTCTCCAATTTTCGGTTTTTCGCTTATAACTTTGAAACGGTACATCCTAGCGTTGTAGTTTGGAATAACACTTTTAGAGTAGACAAAATTTGCTACAATTTCAGTCCAACCGGAGCTCTGTAGGTCTAATAGATCCCAAGTTACGCTTATTCAAATGTTGGTCATTTTTTTCAAAAAGTGCAAATTTTAAGTTTTGGCCATCTTGCGTGCAAAATACCGGCTCAAGGAGTCATCCTACGAAGAAGTCATGAGAAAAGGAGTTGTAGTACATTTAATTAGATTCATTTTAAGCGCAGAAAGAGGCCTGTAGCTTCCATAGTTCACCAGTTATCTTGAAAAAACGAAAATAAGGGAAAATAGAATTTTAAACTTTGGGAGCCCTACGATCTGCCTGTTCATTCAGAAGATATTCAATACACAGGAGATAAAATTTGACATTTTCCCAACCAAATTTTATTATTATAGAAATTATTCGTAAATACAAAAAGGAAAAGGCGAGAGAAGGGGACTACATTCTGTGCCTCGTGCTAGGTCCAGGTTGTGGCTCACGCTCAGGTGCAATTGAGGGCTCCTGGGGTGAGGATTGGGACATATATCCGGCTTCTGCATTGGCGACATCTTCCTCCTCCTCCGAGGCATCTATCATAACGACTGGGGCGTTCTGACAGCTTGAACCTTGGCATGCCTTGCAGAGAGCAGAGCATTTGAGCCCTGCTTTTATACAACAACACGCTCTCCCTCTACAGCCTTTCCGGCACCTGCAGGATAAGAACCGAAGAAGAGAAGTGGATGCAGGAGGATTCGTGGAAGCTACAGGAAGTAGCCCTTGATGATCTCTGGTCCAGCCCCAGACGGTTGGGTCTTTGTCTGCTCCCAACCACGTCTGGACCTGATGGTACGTGCGGTACGCGTGATGAGCAGCTGCGTCTTCAGTGGGTGGCAAACGAGCAAGGTTGACCTTCGCGTTCGCAGCTGTGCGAACGAAGGTTTTGTAGCGGAGGGTGTGAAGGTCATCGCTGGCTCCTCCCCCATATATCGCGATCAGGCACTTGGCACCAGCTGTGGCTACTTCAATGTGGGTGGCTTGTGGGTTCAGGAAGGTACTGGCCACTGAAATGAGGTGAGAATTTTTCTCGAATGTGCCGAGTAGCTTTGTCTTGCCCTGCCAAAAAATGGCAGAGGTTGTATCACAACCAGTTAAGGCATGTATGACCAGTACCAATCCGGGAGGCAAAGGCAGACCGCCACGATTGAATGATGTTGAACAAAACTGCTGGCAGCCATAGTCACCCTGCCACTTTTTTGAAAGAAAACTTTGTTAACAGTGGAACCCAAGGCATTCAAAAGAACGAGAAGATCCACATCTTCCCCAACTATGATGACGTTGTCATATGAACTGCTCTTTTGCAATGCTGTGCGTACTATGGTACAATCGACGTCTTCCACAGCGCGCTTGATTGATGTTTTGTACATGATACTGTGTCAATAGGATAGGTGACTAAAATGTTTGTTTTGTATTTAGGAATAATTTCTATAATAATAAAATTTGGTTGAGAAAATGTCATATTTCATCTCCTGTGTATCTTCTAAATGAACAGGCAGATCGTAGGGCTCCCAACGTTTAAAATTCTATTTTCCCTTATTTTCGTTTTTTCAAGATAACTGGTGAACTATGGAAGCTACGGGCCTCTTTCTGCGCTTAAAATGAGTCTAATTAAATGTACTACAACTCCTTTTCTCATGACTTCTTCGTAAGATGACTTCTTTAGCCGGTATTTTGCACGGTAGAGCTCCGGTTGGACTGAAATTGTAGCAAATTTTGTCTACTTTAAAAGTGTTATTCTAAACTATAACGCTAGGATGTACCGTATCAAAGTTATAAGCGAAAAACCGCGAGAAGTCCGAAAATTTCGGGAGTTTTCGACCACCCTGAAGTTAGCACAAGTCTTTCGAAGCTGCAAACTTAGATTCACACTAGTCTTATCGACCCTGACAACCTGACAAATATTCAGAATTACCGCATTTTTTGCGATGTTTGCCTTTCTTATTGTCTAAGATGACTGGCCTATTTGGTAACTTCTCAAAATAGCCACTAACAGTTACCTTCGGATCATTATCAGAGGCAATTATTTGGCCTGGTAATAAACTCTGGGGCTCCGACGTGGTAATTCAACTACAGTTGGCAACTGGAAAAAATTACAAGCAGACAGATCCTACTCTTATGTCAGAAGGACAGATATACATGATGAATCAAGTGAGAAATTACACTAAAGAAATTGAGTGTTGAATTTCGTACACGTTTTTCAAAATATGTTACTTAACGTATAAATGAGTACCAAATTAAGCCATAATTATGGATTAGAATTAGAAGTGGCACTAACTAGAACTAGAAAATGCACTAATACGACGAACTTTCCCGAGAAGGACGCACACAAACGGGTTAGCATTTTGGAAAGAAATAGAATTACTCAGTACAATTAATAAATAACCACAAAAAAATACGCAGTTTACTTTGGCAACTTAAGTTTTTCACAATTTTCACGTTACAAATCAACTGCAGTAGTCGACGGATCGGTGCGGTAGTCTTGGAGGAACGGTACGGATAATTTTCCTAAGCGAAAACGGAAACACAACTCATTAACGGTATCGACTGGGAAACGAAAAGCAGGAAAGCAAATCAAAAGAGCCTCTATAATATACTGTGTTAATTTTTCAACCCCCTTGTTACTTTTTATTTTCGTGAAAATTGCAAAGCCTGGCGCTGTTATTTTATTCAACGTTAACGTTTTCTAGTTATTTACTCCATTTTGTGAACTAATACTCTGTATAAAGCAAAATTGTGGAATGAAAATAACTTCCTTTCCTTATAAAAGTTTGTTGCCTGTTTATAAATCAGATCAAAATTACAAATGACAGATGAAATGTCAGCATACTAAAAATTTAAAATTAAAGCAAACGGAATTTTAAAAAATCATTTTTTGTAACTACTTTAGAAACAACTACTTTCGTCGCTAAAAAAGGTGAAGAAAAAGCGATTTTGCTCTCTACCGAGGAAAGTAAAAAACAATTGCTACGATAATCTTAATAATCACCTTTAAAATTTGTTATATTTTGATTGTAGTTTCAGAAAAAAATATATGTAAAACTTCCCTTTCTTCTCTAGTTGCACAAACAACTATTTTGCTAGGTTTCTCATTACTTCTGGATATTAAACTGGAATTATTTCAATACTTTATCAGCTTTACTATAAAACTGGGTTGAATAATTTCCTGAAGTCAACAGTTAACAGAGGGTTGAAAGAATAGCATGGCTAGTCTTTAATAAAAAAAGTCACTGTATAATATAATATAAGAATTCAACGTATAAATGTAGACGATGCTGCTAAAAGATGCAAAAAGATCCCCTCTAAACGACGGCCTCATGTTTATAGAATTCGGAAATTATACTCACTTAATTTGCCGGATTAAAATACCAAAATTTGGTAGCTCAGTTAGCACCCATTGTTACTTAAACTTTTGAACCAGGCAGAGGTATGTGCTTTCTAAGTGCAAACGGTTTTACCTCGTTTCGAATTACCATTGCGAAATTAAAATCGCTCAATAACGAATTAGCGGAGCTGAAATCATACAATACTAATTTTATTTCCTCTTTCAATTGAGGAGAGCTGTCGGATGTTGCAAACATAACTTAAATATCTCTATGGGAAAGGCTACCAATGGCAAATTGTTACAATACCCTGATTTCCTTATCGGCTGCTGAAACACGACGCTAAATTAATCAACCCTGTAACGGACGGTTAACAACTAAGGGCGGTTCCTCTTCGTTTTCTCTTTGATATAGTACTCTGGGACTTAACTGTTGTGTACTTTTACTTCCAAATAAAAAATAAATAAAATACTTTAATATCTCTGGACATGGAACCGTCATAGAGTGGTGTACTTTTGGAATCTAAAACTTTTTACATCGTTTGTAAAGAGTAATAATTGTAACTATATTCAAGAGGTCACTTTCTACGTTACTTCAGTTATAACACATTTATTATAATTAAAACACAATTATTAAAATGAAAGCAAATAATTACAGTCTTTCCTTGAAACTAAAATTCTACTCCCGAATTTATCTCAAAATACATCAAATATAAATTAATTTATTAAAACAGTATGGTAATTCTATCTAACGAACAAAGTGACCTGTGACATTGCTAAATTATAATGACTCCTGTCATCACTGATAGATTGATATTATTCAAAAGTTCGATACAAAAATTTAAATTTTGTATTAAACTACGATTTCGGGTAAAATTTATTACAAAACTCGTCACTCGGAAATTAAAGTACTTAGCCCCAAAGGGGCCTCGTACTTCAATATTTCCTCGCCATTAATGTGTCATTTTTCTGACTTATGTAAATAACTATTCCTCCTTATGTAAACGATAATTTTAGTAAATATTCGGCCAGAGATATACATTTCTAACTACTACATTTGTTTCAGCAACATTATGCGCAATTTCCGATGGGATGCAATATGCTTGGACGGCGCCGATGATTCCCATTCTTCAGAATCCCGAATCTGCTTTCTCAGTAACACATACAGATATCATTTGGCTTGAAACCATCTACATGATAGGAGGACTTGCTGGAATACCATTCATAATTTACGGCGTTAACAGATTCGGGCCTAAAATTACGATTTTAATCGGAACCGTATTGAGCATCATATCCTGGATAATGAAAGCATTCGCGCCTTCTACGGTATACTTCTACGTGGCGAGATTCATCAGCGGATTTGCGGCCAACGCTGATTTCGTAGCGGCACCCATGTACATTAGTGAAATAGCTGACAAGAATGTGCGTGGATTTTTGGGATCGTCGATCTATCTAATGATGTTGTTGGGAATTGTGATAATATATTCGGTGGGACCGTATGTTTCGATTCTCGTGTCATCGGCGGTTGGCTGCTCATTTCTGGTTGTAGAGCTTCTCATTTTTCCCTTCATGCCTGAATCACCATACTATCTTATTTCTAAAGGAAAAGTAGAAGAGGCCAAAAGATCACTGCGGTTGTTACGTCCGACATCGGACAGTATCGACCAAGAATTGGAAGGAATACAATCTAATGTGAGAGCGCGCCAGGAGGACACGAAAAAGCGACATTTTACGGATTTGATCACCATGAAAGCGAGTAGAAAGGCGCTGACTATAGTGACAACGCTAAATTTCGCACAACACTTTAGTAGTTACAGCGTCATTCTGATGAATCTTCATATGATATTGGATTATGCGGAATCATCATGGGGTTCGAATGAGTCTGCAATAACATTTTCGGCGGGTATGTTGGGAGCCGCTCTTTTCTCATCGTTCCTAGTTGACAGAGCCGGAAGACGAATTCTGCTTTGCGGGTCAAGTACTTTGGCTGGCCTTTCCATTGTAACTGTAGCAACGTTCTTCGCCGTAAAGCACGCAGGAATCGACATCACCGATTATAGTTGGGTCCCCTCTGCATCAACATTGTGTTACGCAGTGTTTTTTAAATGCGGATTGGGGTTAATCCCAATAGTATTGACTGCCGAACTCTTTCCATCAGATGTGAAAGCCATGGGCATGGCGCTAGCTTCAGCAATGTACAGTGTATCTTCCGCTGCATCTACGTACCTTTTTCACTATTTATATGAAGCATATGGAATGCATGTGCCGTTTTACGTTTTTGGAGTTTGCTGCTTTCTAACTACACTTTTTGCTTACTTCTATATACCAGAGACCAAAGGTAAAACTTTAGCCGAAATTCAAGTTATACTTAATAGCAGTACAACGACCAAACAGACTAAGTCTGATATACAAATTGTGTTATCCAAATGATCTTGATCACCACTTCCAAATCCTAGAACAATGACGTAACTTATTTAAAGGTCGGCTGGTTTTTAATCCATTTCATATGTAAATAAGAAATAGAATAGGGCCCAGTATCGATCCCTTAGGAACTCCTGTTTTTACAGAGGTATCATAGGCGAATCGATAATATTATATCTGACATATTGATGTCGATTATTTAAGTACGATTTGTAATTTGTAATACTTTAGCTTACGTACGTAGGAAACGACATCAAATGCTTTTGTAAGATCTAAAAACGTTGAAGAGTATTTTGTATCATAGTTTTTTATGAATTAAATAAAAAATAAAAAATGATTTTAGACGTTATGTTAATAATGACTGAAAGATAGTGCTGATGGAATTGACTAAATAAAAAAAAATTCTTCTTCAGAATTACCTCAAATATTTTAGGAAATATGCGTCTAGGTATGATGGGTCGATAATTACATGTTGAGCTGCTATTCAGTTTCTTAAAAAGGGGAATGGCATTCGTTGATTAAATTGGTTAATGGATAAATTCCAAAATCAGACCATAAGTTTCTTTACACTTGGAATTATTTGAAACTCTAACTGCATCTGTGATCTCAACATGTGACACCAACGCACAAAAATTACGTTCACACAGGAGATAAGTAAGATAATGTATTTTTCGCAATTCGTTTATTAGTTATGTGGTGTTTTTATAAAGCCCTCAGTAAATAATTCAGCATTAATACCTATATGAAGTTTCAGAGTCATTGGTATTGCAATTACAGTTTTTTATTAATTTCCATGCAGATTTTAAAGTGGAGTGGAGTACTTGTTTCAAAGAATTTTGTTACCGTTTCCTACTACATTTCAAATACTAGATTTAATTGCAAACCTAAGTGGTCTGAGAAGTGTGTATTTAAAATTAGAAAATAAATTAAACGTTGCCAAATTGTCACATAATTTACCACGAATGGAATTGACATTGAAATCACCACGAACTGATACGTAGGTACCTATCATAGTTAGTCGATGCTCTATCCAATATATTCAAAAATGTACTTCATTTCCCCATAGGTGATGTATAAATAGATAATATTGTTAAATTATTTGAGGGTAAAATATACCACATATTTCTCAATGTATCTCTTTAGATAACTAGGCTGTATTTTAATTATGAATCTGTATATTTTTTATCTCAAGTTCTTTGAGACAACGTTCACACGGACAAATCACGTCGAAGTCTCTATCTATTAGAAACACATCTAATCACAAATCTTTAGGTAGGAATATTCGTACTAAATACTATGCACTATAAAATAATAGAATAAATAATATAATTCGCGTTTATGTATGGACTAGAATGCGCAGTAGAATTTGTAGTAATTTTAAGGACATAATGATATCTATATATTATTTGTAGTTCAGTTTGTTATCTCTGATTAAGGAAATAAAAACACTAACATTATTGTTATGGTTACAATTATTTATTATTAATCTTTTTTAAAAGTTGCAATCAGGGCGTTAGTAACCACCATCACCCCCGATGAGATCTCAGATTCAGTCCCACTTACGCCACCAAGATTCAGAGTAAGAGAAAGGAACACAAAAACACCTTCCTCGTTACTCTGAATAACCTGCTGAATGCATCCAAGATCTATAACATCTCGGAAATGTCGGTATAAGCTTACCGCGCCAGTCGTCACGTGCCTCAGTATTTCTCGTGCCAAAGCGTCAACTGCGGTTTTGCACCCCACTTGTGCAAACTGCTATCGGACAAGATATCTCTCGACATCCACAACTACATCATTTACAGGCGAGACAGACCGACAGAAACCCAACTTCAACTGGAGCCACCGCCCTGATAGTTGATCGCCGATTAACTTACTTCCAATTCCCTTGAAGGCACCGGAAATGAAACAAAATTGGGGGACGCCATGGTTATTAAGTATATTCTATACAGCAAGACAATAGGTGGCGCTGGGCGAAGATGAAGTAAGTTAGAAGTTAAGTCGACGACAATATATTACTTGCAGACCACACCATCCTTGCATGAAACCTAAACGCCAAACACTCCAGCCGCGGCAACCAGGCAAATCCCGGCCAATAAGGTGAACCAGCTCCCCCACTATCTCAAGGACGAAAACACAGAGATAAGGAGACTCAAACCCTTCGCGAGAACTGCACAATCGACAAGTCGACAGTTCACCAAGACGTGTAGAAACTCTCGCGCCGTCAACGCACGAACCATATCGCCCGCGTATCCAGTACCGCACATCGGGGCCCTTTCGTAAGAGTTAATAGGAAAAATGCGCTTTTTCTAACATAAACCTCGTGACGAAATATTACCAGATTCCTGTGGCAGAGGTAGACACTCCGGAAACAGCCATCACGACACAGAGTTTCCATAGATTCATGGACAGTCGCATCGAGGAACATCTATGGAAGCGATCCCGGAGACTAAGGGAAACTGGAATTGTAATCATCGTCGAGAAGTATCAGTTTGGTAAGAAAGAAAATTGAAATTATAGTGGATATTGTGAATAGTATTTAATTTTAAAAGCGCTTAAACCAAAACTTTATACAAAATGACCTGGAACTTCCGCATGTAAATTTAAAAATAACGAGCAGCGTCACGGTATCTGATGCTGTACGAGACGTTAGTCAAAACCTAGACCCCACAACTGAAATATTCCCACGTACGTGACTTGTAGTAGATCTGAGGCGAGGTCTTTGTGAGAATACGTCTCACGATTTTGTCAAAAACTGAATTGAAGTATTATCCTTTGATCGGAAAATGTGATAAAGGTAGACAGATGCCGTGGCGGAGTTTTTCTCGTGGAAAATTTAGCTTAGATCGTGATTTCCGTAAAAAACACCATAAGACTCCACTAGTGGAAGTGCGATAGAATTATGCTTTACTAGCGTTAGAATGGTATTACACTCAACATTTGGAGGCAATGTAATTTTATGTTATGCGTCACTGTCTGTTTTTGTTGGCTTACTACTCCGCTAGGGCTGAGTGAAGAATTTTGTTTGCATCAGTTGCTTGCCTATTGTTGCTAGTTTTCCCATAAATATCCTTACTATGTTTATGTACGATTCAGAAAATATGTCACTTCACCACTGTCGTACCGAAATAAACCATTGGTTCGTAAAAAATTAAACTGTGTAGACTTATATGAGGCTTGATGTATTATAATTGCGCACATTCTCGTCACCCCCTCAAGCGAATTAGGGTATGTTTGTTGACTGGAAAATAAAATAGATATCCTTCTTTCCTTGTAAATACATGTCATGCGAAGCGACAAGGCACACGTTCCTTTCCTTTGTCGATATCGAAGACAATTACTCAAGCTGACGTGAAGTCAATGTATCGTGTAATTTAAAAAGTGTGGTGGATAAAATCTTGTTTAAGAATCGGGGATGTTTACAAGTTTTTGTCTAATATAATCGGTACATCTGTAAAAACGTACGGTACCGTTCAAGTTTATGGTTTTGTAATGTATTTTTGCCGAAGTTTACGTAATTTTTAGCTTTTGTTAAATATGATCAATACAATCCAGAGGGTTCACCATTTAGAATGCTGTAGGCTTCAGCGTTTACAGTGGGGATTATTTAATTTATAGAACAATTCATAAAACGGCGATTTTCCTACTGCAAGCTCATCAACGCCTAAAATGTACCAATGTATTTATTTTACCATTTGCAGCGAACCTCGAGAAGGAAAATGAAATTAACCACAGCTAACAAGGGGAAATGAGTCTTCCAGTGAAACAGCCACAGAGGTTTGACAAAGCACATTTAATTTTGGGCCTTTGCCAGAAAGCAAATAAAATATAAATTAAAAATAAAATAATAAAGGTTTGTGAATCCTCAGCCACTGGAGGGTATAATAATTCTGGTCTTGAAAAGACTTATGCTTTCGCAACATATGTATTCAGGAAATCAATTGCAGAGGAATTCGTCACGGCAATGTCAAAGATAAACGCCAAAAATAAACTAACGACAAAAGCAATTATTTGTGTAACGATTCTTTGGACTTATATTAGATTTAATGTATTAGATCAGTTCCAGCTAATTGACAAGTAGCAATCTTCGATTCGAAAGCGAGTGTTGGCATTTAATCCAGAACACTTTAATAAGGCCACTCCAATGCTCCTAACGTACACAAAAAATATAAGCAAGATAGAAAGAATCGCATACGATTTTCAGTAGGGGTATTTTTTACCACTCACCTCGCATTAGGAAACCAGACTTTTAATCCCGCTCGTATTCAATAGCACTGATCCTTGACCTAGAAGAAATCGACTGGTGAAAGTTTGACATCTCTATCTCTTTTCGTTCTCGAGTTGGGCGAGGAACAGGCGGAAAGACAGCCGGACAAAATCGTCACATAAGGGGAATTTTTTTCTTTTAAAGAATTCCCCTAAAAACTACACCAATACCAGACCAAAATCCAATTAATTCAAAGTTACGTACCACGCTAATAGATGGGTTTCGGATTTCGATATAACAAGAAGAAAGATATTAAAATAAACGTGTTAACTAAATTTTAGCTTGGCTGACACTGAAATTTCCCATTTCAGACCCATCTTTCGAAAAATTAGAACCTGTCATTTCAATGACAAAAGCAAAAGTGATATTTCCCAATCCCAATGATATCAACTACTCCTAACACACTAAAATTGCATTCAGTCCGTTAGTTAAACTAGTATAGTATAGTATTAGTATAATTGATGAAACAACGGAACACAGTTAGGCAAGGGTTTTTTTTATATCAAATGGGACAAGAGAATTTTAAAATGAATAACATACACTGAACCACATATATACTAGGAACGTTCTGCAGCTTTTCACAGGAACACGTTTCCCTAGTTACTGCAACTCGTCTGCGAACCTTAAGTTAGGTTTCGTTTTGAGTGCCAATCAAATCCAATACTGATGCAGTTTGTGTGCCGTTTAGATATGCGAGGCCACTCTGATAAAGCTTCATGATATGCAAAAATACGCTATTCTGGTGCAAATAATATAGAAAAGAGTTCAGAATACATCATAAATAATATGACATGAAAGATTCACATTCGCAAGTGGGCACAGTATTCATTTATGCAGAGAAAGAGCTTTTATACTTTCTCAATCCAAATGTAGTCGCAATCTATTGCGGAAAAAGTAGGTTAACAAAAACTACGACTAACAGCTTGTTATTTTTAATTTGACTGTTTTCACTGACTACCACCATAGAAGACTCCAATCAATGGAAAGCAACTTAAATTGAAAGGCAAAATAAATGAGTGCTTTAAATTACATACGTCAATTCGGGGTCGACCTTTCGTTTTGAAAGGGCTGAAAAGATACAAAACCGGAAATCCCAGAATACCTTTATTTTCTATTACTACGGCTGCATAGAAGATAGGTCAACGCTCTTTTCGTCAATAAATAGAAAAATGCTAACTGAATATATACCACAATATTGAAACTACTTATCGAGATTAAGGGAGAGAAGGCATTGCCAATTTCCTGAAAGTTTGTTGTATAAATCTTGTGCAGTAGACCAATAACTTTTCACGAGAGCCAATCTGATTTAACAAGCAGCCTAAATCTAAAGAATAAATGGTAATATCAATAAAGGTTAGGAAAAAAGTGGTTAGCTTTTTCTACACTCTGATATAGTATTTCAGTACTAACTTATGTCGGCTTCTCTCACTTTTTGTCGACGCTTTACAGACGGCGTTGTAAGGCGTCGAGGAATACGTTTGGAAATCGTTGACCTGCTGCTTAATGGTGTGTCTTCAAATTATTCATTTTAATAAGGAAGATAGTTAATGACTTGAAAAGTCGTTAAATGGAATTTCCACACGAGACTGCTTTCCCAAACTGCAAGTAGCTGGGACCGGGATAAATGTTGAAATCGTTTTTTTTGTTCAGCCCTATACAAAATGAACAAGTAAATTGTGCATACCTCCTGTCACATTTTTTTAAACTGAAATAGCTTAGTAAATAATTAATTGGGTTATAAGGTAGTAGAATAATAATAAAAGCCGCCCGGGATACATTCGTAATGAACGCTGTATTATAATGAAAGCCATTAACCTTCTTCCGATACTATGTTTTCGAGATATTGTGACATATCTAGACTTCTAACCACCTTTTGAGAGTACCCTCCTCCGTTCTGCAGATATTGGAAGTTTTTACATCACCAGTAGATATGTGTCGTCCAGACGTTCTACTTGTCCTTTATGATTACCCTTTTCTGAAACCGTTTTCGAGAAATTCTTTTCGATCTAACCAATAGTTAGAGGCCGCATAAAAAATAAATGCAATTTCCCACGTTGGACAAGCAAATAAAACTACTGTGTGCTATGGCCCGGCCAAAATGAACCATACACAAAACACTTCAAACCTAGCTAGCTCACTAATTAAATCTCTCCCAGAACACATCCGAATCCCGGAACAATAAAAAATTTCAAATTTTACTTCAAATTTCAGACTCTAAAGCAAACAATGGTCACGATCAAATTCCTTAAATTCCAAAAGGATCACTAACACAAATTTTGAAGACATCTGAAGCGAACTTGCAGATTTGCGTGGAATAATCGTTCTACAATCTACAATTTTCTACGAAAACAAACAATTTTCTTCCGATAAAAATACATCCTTAATCAACCTTTCATAAAAATAAACAAAGCCCAAAAAATCAAAAATGAACTGTCATATGGATTTAACGAAACAAAATTGTTAACGAATAATATGAGAGATAAAATTTCCCTATCGTTAACAATTCTAGTAAATAATCTTTTTACAAAGAAGCAAAATATAAACAGATAGCTTTGATACAAGCAAAATATATGCAATAATTGTTTTGTGTTTACCCGTAAAGAACTCCACCAAATGAATTAATTGAATTAAAATGTACGTTTTATTAGTTATTAGCGGCTCATATTGACTTCACGCGACTAGACCCCAAACAGCAACGTCCACATCGACATTGTTTACACAGCATTATTATATTAGACAACTATTTTGAGAAGTAGTAAGGGAGAATGGGCGGTAGACAATCGTTCCTTCCCTTGATAGTTTTATTTAGAATGTACATACCTAGCAACCCCCTCCAAGGATCCCCCCCCCCTCTCCCCAATGTACTAAAGTTTTATTTGGCACCACTAGAGCTTTCATAAACGGGATCTCGAATATAATAATATAAATAAACCTTGAAGAAAGTCTGACACACCTTCAAGGTAATGTCTATCTATGACTCTAGGGCAACTTCCCTAATACTACTTCACAACCGTCGGATCGACTAACGGACAAAACGGCAACAATAGCCCCTCTCATTTTAAACCGCAATGTAAAATCGAAAAGCTGTACAATACGTCAGGTTATTACGCATGTAACGGGAGCTGAATATCTTGAATTTTCTTAGGGTGGGTTAGGTATTGGGTATTGGGAACAAAATTGCAATAATTGTACTTCTATTTAGAAGTCCGTAGGTCCGCAAATAATGCTGGCGATGTCACTGGGTTCTGTAATCTGTATGCGTCGTGACCAATGAACGGGTTTCATCTGTCGAGCATAATACTATCTTAATTGGGCTTATGCAACCAAAACTGCACAGTCACAATGATATCCATGGAAAAGGATGAGATCAGCAACATTGAAAGACCGTGGGTTTGATTTATGGCGCAAATAAGCTGAAAATTCGTGAATTCAAACGAAATATTTGAAAAAAAAAAACGAATGAAATGATTTAAATATGGCCGATTTAGTTAATAAGGCGCTATTTTCGGGCATGAAATAATAAGAAAAGCAAGTAGGGAAGCGTCAAGGGAAAAGAACGTAATGATTTTTTTTTGAGAAAATTTGAGAAACCGAAAAAATAAAAATATTCTTGAATAATTGGTGCATCTCTTTATTTTGTCTCTGCTTGATATTGTAAAAACAAAATTTTTCCATTGTAAATACTCGGTTAGGAGACAGTTCAATATTAAACAACGAAAGTCTTCTAATTGAGTCGAATATGGAAATTATAAATTTTCAAGTGTTGGGTAAAGGGAAATCTAATAACACTCGAAGATATTGTGATATTTTGATTCTGTGTAGTTATTTACAAAGAATATAAGGGATACCATCGCGAAATACCATTTCACATACGTAATCAATTTGACATTTAATTCACTATTCTTAACTACACCTTATTGTTGAAAATTCACTTTTGCTTACCGTTTCGATGTTCGATAATCACCTTCTCATAAAAAAAAATATGCATTTCCAATGCTAAAATTTATATAGGTAAGAAGTATCTTTTGCCTCGCTAAGAGACAACATTCGAAGGATCTGAAAGAACTAGAACTTTTTGTAGTTTTAGTTTAGGCGTCCTTTGACCCAAGTGAAATATGACCATTGCTTTCTTCATATTGGATATCTAAACTAAATAAATTGGAACGACGCTATATTATTGTACGGCAGCAGTCAAGAGTTGCCTTTGTAATTTAACGCTGGAAGCCGGTCACAATATACACTCGTAATAGAAATAATGTTTACGTTACGTTGCACCTCTAAAAGTCGCAATGAATGGCAATTTCATTTCAAATTTCAGAAAACTCCGGCTCGTTGAACAAACCCAATAAACTGTACGAAATCAATAGCATTTCATATTTCCTGATGTTTCCAGCGATTCCGGCCGATGTTTTTGTCTCCCTAGTGGTATTTTCGCCGTTGTTGCGCACATAGTGGCGAAATGAGAACAAGCTCTATTATTGATGTTAATGAGATGCGGTCAACGTTTAGTTCACGCTGCCTTCTGAATTGCAACCTTTGACATATTGTGTGGCCATTCATGTAGATGTTGCCACTTTACTCTTGTACAGTAGACTCCTAATTAAAGTTGGTATATCAGTTCTGTATTTCTCAATTGTCATTCAGAAAATCACCGGAGTTGCTTGCTAACTCATTTTCGGATGAAATGTAAATCCGCATCCCATTTAAATTCCAAAATTGATTATTTTAAGAAAACCTATACTTTATATTGCTGCGTACAATGGCGTGTGGTCAACTACACCACTCACCAAACACCTGCCTATCTAGCTTAAACAAATAAAAATTTAAATTTGACTTAAATGAATAACTTGAGAGTCAGTGGCCTCCATTAACTCCCGACGGGTCCAAGAATTTACTACGCGAATGATAAATACCTGAAATAAACCTTGGATACAAAAAAAATCTGACAGAGACTATCCAGGTCGCACAATGGGTTCGAATAAACACACAATTAATGGATTGACTATGAATTATGGAAAGTATAAAATAACTGACGGTTTTTTTCTCTGTTTATAATTCAAATAATCAAATCGTGAGTGGGTGAGTGGTTTGCGATAATCAGATGCACTTACCAAAAACACACAGCGGCGGCTGCTCTGACGGTAGAAAATTTTAACTTTCACTTAGCAGACAACTGCTTGGTGACTCCCACTTGTTCCAACTGTTCGGAATACGGACCAACCCTTTAAAAAAACTTTCCATAAACCTTTACAGCTTCACTGGAGGATGACTTAAATCTTTTATCAAGACTGCCTAACTTCTTTTACATACTTTATTTCGAAACTGACGAACTGCACCTTCAACACAATTTAAAAAAGAACCACACGCCCGGTTCTTGTCGTGAACAAATGTACACCCTCTTTTCACCGTCGCGAGATAAGAATTGCAGCCACCTTTTTTCCTTGGCTCGCGTATTTAAGGGAACACCACTTTCATCAAAGTATTTACAACTAATGCGCCAATCATAATTAGATTAGATAATGGCGGCTTTGAAGGAACGGTTCGCGCGCCCCCATACGTGCGTTAGTTACATTACATACGATAACACTCCTCATCGCAAAAACGCAAAATAGTTTATAAAAATACACAAACTTGACCAGATGTCTCTTGCCGAACGTGTCTAATCTAAATCGGTCAATCTACACAAATGATACCATTTAAACAAAAATTATGCAATTACAAACAAAACCAAAAGGAGAAGTATCACACAAATTCAAGTAAAATAAACCAACTCTATGTTTATTCGTGAATACCCCTCCCCACTAATTTACACTTAATAAATGGAAATATGTCTCATACACTGGGTGTCCCTTCATCATTTTTGGTGTGTACACCAAAACAACGTCCACATGACACAAAAATATATATAAATTATCTAAAATACGTTTCCTAGAAGGTATAATTGCGGCACACAAATGAACATTCTCAATGTTAGGTGCACCACTTAGGCTTAGTAGCCTCGTTTTGGTTTAAACGATCCTCTTAAGTTATACAAAACTGGTTAATTGACATTATACAGGGTCCGGCAAAATGATCTCCCACATTTTAATCTGTAATAAAAACGCCATTGTAAATGTTATATAGATTTTGTCTTTATTAACTGAAAATGTATGCTATGCCATTTGTTTTTATTAAGTTTTGAAAATTACAGAGTCCAAATGGCGACCATTTTTTTCGATACACATTCGAAGCTGATTTCTGAAAGTTTCCATCACTCAATTTCAATTTCAGGTGTCCGGACACTTCTGGGTCTACCAGTTGATTTTCTTTTTAAGGCTGAACCTGTAACTCTAAAATTTTAAACCCACAACAGTATTGTTTTGCGATCTGGAACTGGACCATGTCTACCAAGCGCGAAGTGAGTACGAAATGTTCTTTGCGTCGTAATCACAGATTCGTTACTTTTCATAAACGTTTCAATAACAAAGGCACGATGCTCACCCGTCCAATTCATGACTGACAACTGAAATGGCAAGGCCAGAGCTACCAACCGACTACACTAAGCTCCCCCTCTCTTCAGTGATTCTGGCACAGTGGCGGTGCAAAATGTGGGAGATCATTTTGCCGGACCCTGTATATTAATAGCAATAATTTCATTCTTACTGTTTGTATACATTTATCACAGGTTGTCATAACAACGGATATTTTACCCCCCCCCCCCCCCTAACTGAAGAGTAACCTTGTTTGTAGATCATTGACATGGCCTTAGTGCCGTAACTAAGGCGTGACTTTGTTTTATGGTGCACCGTCGTGGCCTAGGGTATCCCAGTGATGTATCAGATGGCGATGAATTTCTCGTGATGTTGTTAATAACCCTGTGGTCGTGTTCATGGGACTCTGGTGCCTGAGCTGTAGTACATCTTCTTCCGCAGTTCTGGGCTTCTGGCAACTTGAAAGACAATGAAATAAGAATCAAATGGGTACTTACATTGTATAAAATAAAGTCACTATTCTGTTACATCTCCGGGTAAAATCCAATATACCATATCATTTGATTATAGTTATTTATATAAATCAATATCGTGGAAATATTGAAGTACAAGAACTCCTTGGGGCTGACTACTTTAATTTCCTAGTCAAGTGGTGTCATTTTGCTGATGATTTTTGTATTAAATTTTCCCAGAAATCGTACTTTCATATAAAAGTTCAATTTTTATATAAAACTTTGGATTAATGTCAATCTGTCACTGATAACGGGAGTCATTATAGAGATTATCAATGTGACAGGTGAGGTTGGAAAAGTGACAGGTACTACCGGTACCTGGCGGCAGGAAAAGTAGTCTGGTAATGTTTCACTGCATCTGTCATCGAAACTAGTGACATAAAGTAGGCATGAAAATGACGATAAAGTTAAACTTGTGTTTCGAATGGGTTTGCATTACTTTCTAATTCCAGGTAATATTCGGCTGTCTTCCTACGCGATAACACGCATTATTACCAATTTTACCAACCTCTCACTATCTCTCTTCTAAATTTTACGCGAATATAGCGATATATTAACTGTGCATCCCTTTCACGTGTCAACTTGGAAAAAATATGAATTTTCACTTATAATTGCACAAGAGGTTTGTATTTTACCGAGTAAATTTGGGTTGTTAAGGTAACGAAAATCTGTTGCCTAGCAATTAGACGAGAAAAACTGTCAACTAATAAAAATGCGACACCGAAGGTGGAGCATTTTTAGGTTGACAGTTTTTAGAGTTCAATTGCTAAAAGGCAACAGATTTGAATTGCAACAACACAATTTTACTCGGTTTAAATACAAACCTCGAGTGTAATTCGGCAGGACAATTTAACGAACAAGAAATTCACCAAACTAATCAATTATTGACAGACGTCATCTAGTCATATGGGACAGGATAATACGATATTTGGTTCGAAAATGAATAAGTGAAAAAACCACTCGTGCATTTGTCGCTGGAAAAGTTGCAGGTAACTTTTGCCGCCGTCAAAGTGACAATTGCACTGCGGCTTATGCGATTTTTTATACATGAGTTGAATTGTCAAAGAAAAACTAGGAAAACTGTCAATACATAACCTTTTGTTTTTCTTAAACGCTTGGTTTTGTAAAATTTGTAATGCACGATTTGTAATTTTTTAAGGGTAGCTTGGGCTTGCAATACGGCATTTCTCTTCTCCCAAGCTCTTCTCTCGTTCCCTTTTCACTCGGATCATTTAACTTATATGGAAGTAAGGTCATCCCATGATAACAAATTCCTTGCAATAATGCGTTTTATGTGGCTTTTGGCTTCTTATTTTACCTTTAGCTTTAATATTAAATGCACAGATATTTACATATTTACACATTCTTGCAGTTATAGTATAAATATTTGGCGTGTATGGGATTTTACGACGAATCTTCGATGTCGCCCTTTCCCGAAAACATTCAAATAAGTAAAACTCTTTTGTTCTTTTTAAAATTGGCAAATCGACAAACTTCTTCCAGTTCATTTCCGTGTTCTATTCTTTACTGCTTATTGAATGCAAAAGGTAAAGTCAATTGCAATGCAGTTTTCACATGAGTTTCTACTTTCGTGCAGTTTTAAGACACATTTTCCACATTAAACGATTTCCGATCATACACTCAGTTCTAGAATCTTTAAGAAAATGAACCAGATGGGCCGTAAATGTGAAAGGTAAAAGTCAATAAAGCGCGAAATCAATAAAGGTGAAAATGATAGAAATAAACGACACTTATAAACTCAGAGAGTACGAGCACTTCACTTTCTGAATAGTTGCGACTCTCGAGATACCTTTGACAGTTGGAATCTTTGATTTTGAAAGAGGTTGACCTTTATCGTTCAGTTTAGAGAAACTTAATTTCGAAAGTAGGATTTCATTGATACGTACGATGAAAAACTCTTTTAATCTATCACCCTCCTGTAATTTTGGCAGAATTTCCGAAATTGAGATAGCGCAAGCGTCTCGATGCCGAGGGTTAAAACGCCAGGACGCCAACCAGTCTGTCTACGGACACCAAGGTTGCACGACTGCCCTTTTTTAAGTTATTAATTATTGAACACTGTGCTTAAAAAAATGAGTGAGCGCAAAGTACGCAAAAATCTGTTTAAACTTTATTGAGCGGTTCGCGAGATGTGAGTGAATGTATACCGTCAATGATCACGTAAGCTACTTAAAGTAAGTAAAAGGTTTGATTAACTTTTCGAACCGGAGCACTTAATTATTTTTTCTCGCCAACATATTTTTCGCAGAGTATAAAGGGCAGCTTACAAATTTTCTTCGCAATTAACCTTGGTGAAATTGATCTCTATCGCATGTATAGAATGCAACCCTTAAAAGAGTGGTTATTTTCGGCACGCGATCATAGTTTCAGAAATAATTTCAAAGTCGACGAGCGCTGCTACCTTGCTCTCTAAGTGGTTAATAGGCACTATTACTACCTTAGTGACCTTGTTTGAAAATATTTATTCAATTTGATTATTGGATTTTAGTTCTGCTGCTGATCAGGAGGCACTTGTCCGCAAAAGCTCAAATGAGTCTTGAGATTGAAATACTGTCGTAATTAAATTGGAAACAATCAATCTAGTCTCTAAGCAGCGACCTATTTAAGGATCTATATGCGCAATGGAATTCAGTTAGAATACAATCTAAATTAAAGTCGTTGTTAAGATAAATAAACCCTTTAGAGAAAGACAACTGCAAGACAATTTGTATTCCGTATTCGCGAAGTGCACGCAACAAAAGTGATCGCTTACGTTTAAATGAGTAAAGGCTTTACGTATAGGGAACAAAAACATAGGCTGATAACTTAATTGAACGTCAGCAAAGATTGTCATAAACACCCAGTGTCTAAATTGATGCATCGGCAGCCTTTTCCAATTGACAGTTAATAACACACGCGATGATCGTTAATCATAAAACCTGTAATACACTGGAAATTTATTAGAGGGTAAGAGACGTCCGCTACATGTGCCCCTTCGTAATTTACGAGACCTGCGGAATTCCTGTGAGGAGGATCAGTTAAAGCTTTTTTAAATGACACCTTTACCATAATTATATTAGATAAGAATAGTACCCTTACACGAATGGTTTAGTTATACGGTTATGGCACGGTTGTCGTTGTCATTCTTAACGACTGCCTCAGTACGTTGATCTATGTTATGATTCTATGAGGTGTGACAGTAATTGCAATGACAATTGCTTTCATTCGCTAAGAGTTAGAACTAGGAGGTAGTTTAAGTGAAATGAACGAATTTTAATCAAGTCGTGCTGTCAGGCCAAATTATTTTTTTTTTGTAAAAGACTGAACATATTTACTGTGAACTGTGACCCATTAGTACCGACAACTTGTCTTGTCCACGTTTTTAAATTTCTCAAGATCTAGATACAATAAAAATGCAAAAGGTAAAAAGAGGGTACACAAAACCCGATTTGTTTTCCCCGGAGCTCAGGTGACAAACGCTTCTGAGGAGAGAAGTTAACACATGACCATACAGGAACCTGCATAATTACCATGAAAACCAAACGTGCAGTAATATAATAGCCAAAGATATAGATAATAGTGTACGTCTTCATTACAACGCAACAATAGGCTCAAGAATCCACTAAATTAGAATTGGTTATGTAAGTAAATCAGTATACATTCCGTTACACAAATTAAGTGCGAGTCAGCTAAACTTTTGAAACGGTATTTTTGTAAATCAGGGTAAATTTTAATATGATTGCCAGAACCTATTAGTCCAGTCAACCTGTGTTTTTAGTGGGAAAAAAATAGTATAAAGCTAATTTTTTCCCCATCGACTACTACCATTTAGACAAGTGTTTAGCCAAAAGTCCCCGCCTCTACCCCTTTTGCTTCCCCCCCTGTGCCCCCCTAACCATGAAAAGTGTTACCGTTTGTTTATAATTCGTATGAAAAAGTAAAAAGTGGTATATTTTTCGGCACGTAATTTAACTTTTTGTCGCAGAAATTTTCACGCCGACATTTTATCAAAAAATGTTACCAACAAAAGTTGTAGCTCCCATTATTACCTTTAAAATGATATGAAATAGTGCTTACTTTGTTGAAGAGCCTGCGAGATTCAGCCGGTGTAATGCAGAATGCGTACCCAGTAGGCCAGTAAATGAACGTGGAATACGGCGATACTGTGAATTTTCCGCGTCTCCACCGAATCGCATGAAAATTTGGATTTAGGTTCTACTTACCCTCCACTTCAAAGTAGAACTTGAGCCCAGGGTTGCTTTTACTTGGGGGGTGAATGCCACCCCTTCTAAGGGAGGGGGGGGGGAAGATACTTTCAAAATAAGTCCGAAAATTGATAAATTAAGTAATTCTAAGCAACTTTTGTTCTATAGAGTTGTTCCACTAAGTCAATAGTATTCGAGTTATTTGCGAGTGAAAATGTTCATTTTTCAACCAAAAAAACCACGTTTTCAGACGTTTTTTCGCAAATTACTCTAAAAGTAAGTATTGTATCGAAAAAAGTATTCTTAGAAAAAATATAGCTTATAAAAAAACAAACAAAATGGTCTAATATGAAGTCTGTAGACCCAGTAGAAGCAAAGTTGTAGCTCATGAAAAGTAGGTTCTCATTCGTCAAATTCCAAATCGAGTACTTCAACGTGAAATAACCAAAAAATGAAGCACTTTTCGGGGAAAAGTTATGAATACTTTTTTAAAGTGTTTGAAAAAACCTTTCTTTTTGTTTTTAAAAAAAGTTCCTAGCATCAAAGCTAAGTGAGTTACGCTCAAAATAAAGTTGGTCCTTTTTTTTATTGAAGAAATCACCCCCCTAATTAGCACCCCAATTGTAATTAAGCGTTACCGCTTTACAGTTTACTTTATTTATGTATTGTTTATATGATCTGTAAGTTTGACCGGTGCAACGTGCTTATTTTTGAAAAAATGTAGTTTTGAAGTAAAAAAAAATTTTGAAATTTTGAATAATTGCCTACTGTAGTAAACTAAACTAATACACTAATAGTTATTTGGAAAAAAAGGCAATTTTTTCACAAACCCTCTGGCACACCATCAACCTATGACATCAGCAAGACCCGTGAAGAGATTGGTGATATGAAGGATGTGATATTATTTTTTCATGTTATCACAGGATGTGATACCACGTCTTCTTTATTCGGCAAAGGCAAAATCAACGAGTACAAATTGCTAAGTTCATCAATTGATCGCACAAAAGCTTAACAGTTTTATGAAAAACAGGCAGACACAAATATTCTCAAAGAGGTAGGAGAGGCTTTATTCTTGAAACTATATGGATGCACAAGGTCTGCATGTCTGAATGACAGTAGATATTCAATGTAACTTAAAGCTGTTGCAAAAATGTCATTAAAATCCAAATTTAACATGGCATCTGGAGCCGCTGAACAACACGCTTATCGAGCATCTATCAAATTCAAAAATGGAATAATGGAGATAAGGAAATCAGCGCTACGGACTGGGGATGGATTATGCAGCAATGTAACTTTGGTTGAAGTCGATGAAAATGAAGAACTTGTCATGGAAGTTTAGGAATTCGGAAATGGTCAACACCAATTTATTTTTTAATGTGAATAATCTGAAAATATTTTTTACTTAAAATTAAGATACCGCAATTATTTTCTTCTAAAATAACATAAACAAAATATTACATGCATTTTCAAACAAAAAACTATTTAAAACACGTTTTTTAGCTGTACCTATACAAGCCCCTACACTTTTCATGTTTAGGGGGGCACAGAGGGGGAAGCAAGAGGGGTAGGGGCGGGGACTTTTGGCTAAACACTTGTCTAAATGGTAGTAGTCGATGGGGAAAAAATTAGCTTTATACTATTTTTTTCCTTCAACTGGTGTTTTCCGACACAGGTTGACTGGACTATATGTGCTATTTGAGTAATTCATAAATGTTCTTAATTTCAGTAATTATGCACTGCTTTGATAAGAAAGAAACAAAATAGTACTAGCGGTATACCAAAAGATACTGCATTTTCTTATACCAAGGTGCCACTTGGTACAGTTGTTCCTTAGAACCATTTAGACGATTTGGCCCGAAGAACACCTGACATTTTCCGTGTGGGTAGATTTTAGAGGGGGTGGGGGTGATTTATTGTAACATTATTTTAAAAACTAAATATGGCCTAGAGACGAGATCTGGGTGTCGATTTCGTATGATTTTAACCCGAGGAATCCAATGGTAGCGCCAGAAATGTAATCCGGATACAGGAAGTCCGTGAAAAGCCGCCATTTTGAGAAAATGACAAACTTTTGATGGAATTATATTTCTAAGGCACACCGGGTCGTGTAAGGTGTCTAGAGTTATGTTTTTGGGGTCAGGGAATTCATTTATGATAACAAAAATAACCTACTGGCATCGGAACTGCATGAGAGGCTTCCCTACTGCACTTTTTGAAGACGTCGCACGTTTGAAGATTTTAGGTTATATTTGTTATCATAAATGAATTCCCTGACCCCAAAAACATAAGTCTAGATACCTTACACGACCCGGTGTGCCTTAGAAATATAATTCCATCAAAAGTCTGTCATTTTCTAAAAATGGCGGCTTTTCACGGACTTCCGGTATCCGGATTACATTTCTGGCGCTACCATTGGATTCCTCGGGTTAAAATTATACGAAATCGACCCCCAGATCTCGTCTCTAGGCCGTATTTAGTTTTTTAAAAAATGTTACAATAAATCACCCCCAACCCCTCTAAAATCTACCCACACGGAAATGTCAAGTGTTCTTCGGGTCAAATCGTTTAAATGGCTCTAAGGAACAACTGTACCAAGTGGCACCTTGGTATAAAAAAATGCAGTATCTTTCAAGAATTTCCGTTATACCGCTAGTACTAAAAGTAGATAAGTCAGTACCAACACTTAGCAAGAATGGCTACCAAAAAATGTCCAACATCGATATAGTAGTGACGAAAAGCGACAAACATTTACCGTAGGAAGGGGCGTTCTCAAATACTTATATCTAGAGGTTTAAACAGTTGTGAAGACACAAAATGTGTGGATACTGGCACAAATTTCCCAATAAGTGTTCAGCTATAGGAAAAACGTGGCAAATGTCAAGGCCGGGATTATTTTTGCCAAAGTTTGTCGATTTTATTATGGTTCAATGGTAGAGCGTTGGGCTATAAAGCCGGAGGTAGGTTGTTCGAACCTGGACTGAGGTAAAAAATTTTCATCTGTGACAGAGATGGGAATTTTCTTATACCAGTTTCGTGCATTCAGTTTTCCTAATTCGTAAGGTAAATACCGGAGTAGTATTGAACAACTTAAGACCTTCTGCAGAGGCACCTCTAAAATGCATTACGCGGGTCACTCTATAATTGGGCGCAAGCCTGTTGAGGACCCAGAACAAGAGAGGGATAATAAATAAATATAGTGTGTTCTAGTACGAGTGGAAAAAGGGTTCCTGATCCTCCAATAAGTAAGAAATATAAATAATGTGTTGAAGGAAACTCAACACAAGAATACAGAATCCGATACCAGTAGTGAAACCAGTAGCGAATTTGAGCTCTACGTAAGCTCAGTGTCTGGAAGGAAATCAGAACAACAGAACTCCGAAACAATGTGGACCGTGGACGAAAGAGGTGCTAGTTAATGGACAACCTGTTGTTTTTAAATTGGATACTGGAGCAGAGGTAAGCACATTACCTTTAAGCATTCTGAAGAAAGTTGCACCAAATTCCGTAGTTAAGAAGAGTAATATTACGTTGATATCATATGGAGACTCTAACTTTAAAAATTGAAAACTTTAGGTGAAGTTCAACTAGATTGTGTTGTAAAAAACTGTCACCAACAAATAACATTTATAGTGGTGAGGTGAAGGCTGCAGATCAAATTCCTCTTGGAGTGCAAGAATGTTCAGACTTACAGTTGCTAAAAAGACTAATTTATAATTTATAGAAACGAGGGAGTGAGATTGGCGAATTCCGGTGCTTCAGATAACATCGTTGGAATGGGAATCTATCATTTGTTGTTGAACAGGGGAGACGAATTTCGGGAAAAGACCTCATTGCCGTTTTCGGATGGTGTGCTTCAAGAGCGAAAGGTTTTGGGAGCTACGGGTACGAGTTCCGTTAAAATGAAGATCCTTCCAAACCACGGTCGTCGTTTTACTTCAAAAAACGAATTGTCGGTGTTAAGCTTTTGCGAGACGCTGGAGTAATCTACCTCGCAGCAACTGGTATTTTTGTGACAGCACGCGGCAAAGATTCCATTTTGTATTGGCAATAAGTACCCTAGATAGAGTGGGACCTAAGACACAACGAAGGCGAGGATCTTACTCCTGATCAGAGAGAAAAGGTCGACAAACTTCTTGGTAACTATGTCAAGTGTCTTCAGGATGGGGGGGAGCGAAACGAATTCGCTCGATCTGAGGAAGCATCGAAAAAGTCAAGATCGCTGAAAAGACGTGATTGACGAAAAGCGTCGGTCTGTTACGTTTAAACCCGCGTTTTAGTAAAAACGCACGCCTTGGGTAACGCAAATTTGTGCCGAAGCGAGATGGACCCTACCGCGGCACATGGGTTATCACACCCACTAGGCAAGAGTTGACCACTGGACGGAACTATGATCGTCCGATATCACGCATCGGACCTGCCGCTATTCGTAGAACCAATGGTTAGCAATCAATTCCCAGGTGAACATGACGTTGAAGCTACGGAACCCGAACTAGCATCAGAAGGTTTCGAATTTTTTGTATTATTCGTATTAACCATACTAAACCTAGTGATATCAGTTTAAAGCTGTTGGCGGTATATGAGACATCTTGACTAAGTGCCTATCATCAATCAGAAAAACGGAAAACGGGTTTATTTTTATAGTTAGGTATGGCCAAATAAGCGTTTCAGGTCTGGTAAATCTACTGCAATATCATCAGTTATCTCCATCGCTGAATAATTTTAAAAACTTATTCACACCGATTTTAACAAGCCCTCCAATGAAATCTTTCCCTAATTGTAATGGATTGAATATTGCCTTATATAGATAAATTAAAATTAGCGTATTCTCACCTTCTCATCCAATAAAACGCCTCTCAAGAACGCCTACAAATTAAGTAATCAATGGGTGGAATCGGCTTTTCTGCGTCGTTTGATTTCTATAGCGTATTGTTTTCTAATTAGGTTCCGGAAGTCTGGAGATAGATTGCCTAAGTAATAAGAACTAAAATGTTTAACTCAATTGGATTTTTAAGACGAAAACCGCAGAGTAAGCATGAGGTGATGAGATGATATCTGCAGTGTGAGAAATGCAACGAAGTTTGATGGTACGTGGAATTTATTACCATAACTTTCATTTATTCGTAGGGCAGTCACAAAGGAAACGAATCAATTATTAAAAATGGAGGTTTTTCATAAGTAAGACGCAATTTTGTAAGTGCTATTTTACGGTGTTATACCAAGATATTATTCATATTCGCGTTTTGAATGACGATAGCGTCAAGTGTGCCGCGTGATGAAACTTGAAAAAGATTCGTATTTGGACTGCCGATGCGACCAGTGCGTGATCTCTAGTAAAATTGTAAAAGGATTCGTTTACGGGACACGAAAGCGTTCACCGTGTTTATGTGTGGTGAAAGCATTAACCGTACAGTACAGACTAAAATTTTAATGCGGGTGTGTACGACTGAGTATCTACGGTGTAGTTCAAGTATATAGATTTTTGTGTTACATTTTCGTGTGACTAAAGAGTTCGGGAAATTTGCTTTGGGGAAAATGAATCCGGGAGAAGAATTCGGTTTTTTGGTCGCAGGAGCATTAACTTCGCAGATTTAATTTACCAGTTATATAAAGTAATACCTACAAGCGAGTTAACTGAATGTGTCATTTATCACATCACAATATCGAATTATTGTGCAATCGGACGAAAAGACTATTGTGAAATATGGACGTATCAGTAACAATTATTAAAACAACCGTGTTTCAACCAAGCATAAATTAATCAATCGCGCCAGAAATCTAGTAGAAAAAAATTCAGTTTACTTAACGGCGTTAGTGAACATAAGGGGATTGACCTTTGTTTGGGTAATTCGTAAGCATAAAAAGGTTATAGCCCTTCGCAGTTGAATAAATATGACTAAAAAAATGTGTAAAATTTGTCGTCATTCAGGAAAATATTTCTCTGTTGGTGTGAATAAACAAAGAAGCGAGGTTTTTTGTACCAACAACGATATCTAACGTGGTACAGTATCTACTTGTGTCAAGTTAAGGTTTCAACGTCTTTAAAAAAAAATGTAATGTGTATCTAGTTGATTGAAGTTTTAAAAAAATTATTAAGGAAAATCTGAATCTATGATAATGGCAACTCTCATCTTGAATAAAGCTAGCAGTTGACGCCAAGAAGTGGGCTCAGTTCTCGCATCCACCTGAAAACAGTGGAAAAGAAAAACCTCCCAAGCCGCAAGGCTCGGTATATAATGAGTTGATCTGATTCTATACCAGGTACGGTACTTAAATTGGCCAACCCCCTCCAGATGGAAGTGGTGGTCTCCAACAACATTCGACTTGACCATAACTTAACCGTGATGGCAAATATACTGAGTAGGTACCAATGTTTACAAATTATTAAAATGTAATCGCATATAGGGGCGTATTAACTAAGACGCTAAAGAGTTACGGAAGTTGTCTCTTATGAGGATGCATCCTTGATATTAAATCTCCTTCATGGCCTGGTGACCTATATCACAGAAAAGTGGCCGCTTGTTATAAGCAGATCTGGAAGAAACCCAAGGACGCCGGCACTCGCCGGCAACGGTGAATTTAATCCAAGGTTACAAAACTTGTACTTCCAACGAGAATTATAGTAGGAACGTAAAACATACCCGGAACTTGAACTTGAACTCAAACTTGAACCCTAAAAGAAATCAAAGGTAACTTCTCTTCGTTGATTACATAAAAATTGTACACCCCTCTAATATAATTATAAGGGGAGTTATCATAGAAGAACCAGCAATTGTCGATGAAAATTACAGTACTGGTCCAAGTCTTCAATGCCAATGAACAAACTTTAAGAACAGACAGACATGCAGCTATCGCATTTTTCCATGCAGAAACTAAAGCTAATACACCACTTCTACATGTACAGAATTAATTTAGAATTATGGAAAAATTGCGAGTACACGAAAATTAAAGTCGTTAAATTTGTTAGTTCGTTAGTTCGTAGTTTAATATATATTTCTACACCAAGTACATACGTACGGCTCTGTGGAATATGGCATGAAAAATTGGACATTCGAACGACCGAAGAGTGATAAATTTTCATGAAAGGTTCCAACAGACTACAATAATAAAAAAAACCACCAATAGCAAAACAAGCATGAAGCAAGCGTGTATAATGAAAAATTCCACTGAAATTGAAATTTCCAATGGAGCTGCAGTGATCGAGTGCTTTCCAATCATCGAAGATGCCTTTTGAATGAACACGCCATAACCGTTAATGTAGATTTTCGCCTTTGTTCAACGCGAAAACATTGTCTTGAAGTAACCCCGGCACGCAAAAGCGGAATATTATGTTACATGAGGATAACATTTTATCATCATTCGTATCCTTATATGAGCCCCACGTAAACTGCGATCATTCTTCATAATAAATGAACCCGTAAACCTTCCACGAAGAAATAATCTCGCACTGTAAATTTTATTCTATTTTTGTTATCTTCCACATAAAAAGGTTGGAAAAAATTTATTCGGCGTACTCCCAAAATAAAATAACATTTTTGTTATTCACTTTCGCACGTTGTTCGGCAATGTGACTTCTAATCTAGTATTTTCGTTTTATTTGAAGCTCAAATTTTCGTAGGGCGCGTATTCGCAATTTGTAAAATCGTTTTCTAGATTTGAAGCTTTTGAGAGCTGTTCGCCCCTACTTGTTTTATCGTCAGATGTCTCCCATTTCGCAACAGTATAAACGTGCAGCCGTCCCCGAAATGTATAATTAAATAACCATTTAACGGAGTTTTGTGCCGAAAATATTGTATTCCGAGAGGTAATTTACGTTGGTTCAATGAAATGTAACCTAAGTGTACATCAAGCATAAATTTACAGAGTTCTTATCATATTTGGAACAGCCACGAGGAAAAAGACATAAATATTTGAAATCGTTCAATATGTTGACGAATTAAGCGATGAACGTACTATCGAAGAGACTTTTGCTTTTTATATGAAGTTGGCCCTGTAACTTTGGGGACTTTTTTTTACCGTAAATTGAATAGGGTTCTTTCTTGGACCAAGAGAAACCTATATTCCAAGTTATTGTGAGCATAGACCGACGTACAGATGGATGGACAAACATACGATTTAATGAAGAACCTGTTGAGCCCTTAACTATGGAGAGACTCCGAGAGATCCTTTTAAACCTTTTGGGGTCAGTTGTGGAACATTTTTAAGAACATTGGAGAAACAGTCTGAAACAAATATTTACCTGAATATCTAATGTGGACGGTCCATTGTAATATTTTCTGGATTTCGATCAGTTCTTCACGAACCTAAATTTATTATTTAAACGAGTGGCCCGGTCTAAGGACTACATTCCTCCATCTACCTCCTATAATAGAATTTATATAATTAATGCAATATAGCAGAAAAAGTATTAAATTTCGCTTTTAATACCAACAATAATAAGGGAAAGGGGAGTAGGTTTCCCTTTTCGAAAGGAGGCAACTGCCAATTACAATTAAAAATCTTTAAGCTAGTTTTTGTTTTATTGTTTAAGCAGATTTTGTTTTTGTAAAATTGCGGTGCACAAACAAAAAATAATTCCAAAAGAAATTTTTAGGAATCAATTTGGATGATTGAAGAATCTAGGGGAATCTCAAGGTAATTTTTGAAAGGTTACACTAGAATTTGGAAAAAAAACTTCCAGAAATAACATGAAAAACTTTAAATCTAAGTAACTCAAGAGGATAGTGAACAGATGCCGAAGATTTTGTAGTGAACCTTTCAGAATCTTAAAACTCTCCAGAGAGAAGCTCCAATCACTGGATATAGCAAAACATAACCGTAATGTGCGGGAAATTCAAATGAAGCTCGGTTCAAATGTTTCAATTTCAGTGTGCAACGTACCACCTAGCTTAGGGAAATAAAACCCTCATAATCTTCCATTAAAATGAGCGTAATTGAGAAAGGATTTATTAATTTTTGCTATGAGTTTAACTGCTACGTTTATTGAACTAGTCGAATGAAACGTGAAATACGTACTGAACGGCTATACATACAATATTAACTCATGCAAAACTGATTAGGGTATTTTTTACTTGATTGTTCTCTTCCATTCGAAAAACGAACAATGAATTTATTAACGGACTTTTTTTACAGAATCGTAAATTTACGGACGTGTTTATTCGGCTGTTATTTTTCGCTAAATATCGGCCTTCAGTTTTATTGAGGGCGATTCTCTACAAGCATTTATTGTTCGCTAGAAAAAATATTGAATGGTAGATAACGAGCTGGTAATTGATACTGACAAAATATAATTTTGTTGATGGTAATAATCTAATATGTTTCATATGTGTCTATTTGTACAAATGTGTTTTCCTTTAATTTGTTGAAATAATTCGTTTTGTGATTATAGCACATTCATTTTAATTAAATTGGAAGTTGTGCATCATGCTTACATTATAGCGTTAAATATAGTAAGACTGTACAACCGTCTCGTAGGGCAAGTTTAAGAAATTATGGTTCTTTATTCACATCATCACATCAGTTTGTATCCTTAAATTTCAATAATGAATAATATTTTAATATAATTAATTTAATTCTAATTAATTAATCTTAATTTGTTTACAATTACTATTAAAATAAAGAGAAAGTCCATTTGACATCCTAGTAAATAGCAGATCTCGTAGTGTTATTCTGAATAAAGTGACCTAGAGATCGATCATACATTTTCATTGATTCGCTTTATATGTAGATTACGATATCGTGGTTCTATATCACCCACACGAAGTAGATAGTAAGGAATATCCGGGCCTGCTATTGTTTGGTAACAATCGCGCATTAGATGTGGGGGTGGGGGTCGGGGACTTGCCCTTAAAAAAGATTCATTTAATTACTAGGCGCCATTTTAACGTAGCTTGCGTAAATTCAGAAACGGCGGCTAGGGATTAATCTGGAGAGATTTTTTTAAGGCATTGCGGGTCGATCCGCGTGAGGTCTTGTCACTAATTTGCTAATAATCAAGCGGTAAAAAAATTGTGTGGTAAGTGCGTGGTGTAGGGTAACGTTATTTTTAAAGAGATTCGTAGTTTGACTACGAAGGAGTAGAGTATTTACGCCGATCCCTGCGAAAGTATTCCTTTTAGGCCAACGCATAAGAGATTTCAAATTCAAATGACTAGTAAAATTCAATAAAACTCCGTCCGGACAAGTTTTTAATTCGGATAATTAGTAGAGTGCTCCGTGGCAGAAATTATGACTTCCGTGGGGGTTTTGGTGTCACAAGCTGAAATTCACAAAAAATGAAAGGTCATCATATACTGATTCTAAATGTCAAGGCCGTCCAAAATCGGACCATGCATTAGGGCACAAAACGCAAAAAACGAGTTAAGCACATGTACGGAAAGAAGAAAAAATAACGAATTTTTTTGTATATAAATCAAAATTTTCTTTGTACAGTGAAAGTAATAATAAATTATCAAACGTTTCCAATTACATTGGGTTTTACGGAAGAATTAAACTTCAAACGCGATTATCTCAGTTCGATATCCCTAAAAATTTGACAAATTTTGAGCAACTTTTGCGTTTACATCGTATTATTTAATAAACGGAAGCCTATATCAAAAAGTTTTACTCTTAAAAAAAGTTTCGCTCATCGTTTATCTTTACATTGCACTGAGAATTATAATTTTATGTGCAATAGTAACCAAAATATGTAATTAAAAGTAAAACAACGAACTTTTTACTCACTTACAAACGAAGCGCTTTCGCTCCGGTGAATACAATCCATCTCTACATTTCCCGTAGCTCCATTTCGCTCTTACTCATAGGTACGTTCTCGACACGGGTATACCAAAGCTTTGCCAATATAATTGATACAGATAATTATTAATTACATAAATCAATGAATGTGAAACTCAAAAAGAGACCAAACCATAATTTTAAGAAACATAAAAAAAATTGTAGATACAGAACATCGCCTTATACTTACAACCCCAGGTAACTTTTTAAATGTGTCATACTAAATGATATGCACTTAATAACAAAACAATAATACCCTAAACTAACACGTAGCAGTAATGTGATTTCTTTTCCTAGGTAAGTGCATTAAAAGAATGACAAATAGAAAAAATTTGATTCCATTTATTTACAACCTTTTCGTCAACTGAGCATTCAGAATCGCCGTGCTCTTAGATGTGATGTCAGTAGAATTTTGCACGATCTTTGGACCATGCTGGAGCATAACTTACCCTTTATACATTCAGTGAGAATTTAGAACAGTTAAATTGTTAGGAATTGGCCGCAATGTGATGAAAATGGGCAAAAGTTGCCACCAACAGAATACTCACTGTTTAAGGGTGTGTTTTTAAATCAAAATATGGCACCCTTTTTTCTACTAATATAAGTACTATTCATTGTGGGGGGCAATTTTGGACAGGGTGCCATATTTTGATTTAAAAACACACCCTTAAACAGTGAGTATTCTGTTGGTGGCAACTTTTGCCCATTTTCATCACATTGCGGCCAATTCCTAACAATTTAACTGTTCTAAATTCTCACTGAATGTATAAAGGGTAAGTTATGCTCCAGCATGGTCCAAAGATCGTGCAAAATTCTACTGACATCACATCTAAGAGCACGGCGATTCTGAATGCTCAGTTGACGAAAAGGTTGTAAATAAATGGAATCAAATTTTTTCTATTTGTCATTCTTTTAATGCACTTACCTAGGAAAAGAAATCACATTACTGCTACGTGTTAGTTTAGGGTATTATTGTTTTGTTATTAAGTGCATATCATTTAGTATGACACATTTAAAAAGTTACCTGGGGTTGTAAGTATAAGGCGATGTTCTGTATCTACATCAATTATATTGGCAAAGCTTTGGTATACCCGTGTCGAGAACGTACCTATGAGTAAGAGCGAAATGGAGCTACGGGAAATGTAGAGATGGATTGTATTCACCGGAGCGAAAGCGCTTCGTTTGTAAGTGAGTAAAAAGTTCGTTGTTTTACTTTTAATTACATATTTTGGTTACTATTGCACATAAAATTATAATTCTCAGTGCAATGTAAAGATAAACGATGAGCGAAACTTTTTTTAAGAGTAAAACTTTTTGATTTAGGCTTCCGTTTATTAAATAATACGATGTAAACGCAAAAGTTGCTCAAAATTTGTCAAATTTTTAGGGATATCGAACTGAGATAATCGCGTTTGAAGTTTAATTCTTCCGTAAGACCCACTGTAATTGGAAACGTTTGATAATTTATTATTACTTTCACTGTACAAAGAAAATTTTGATTTATATACCAAAAAATTCGTTATTTTTTCGTCTTTCCGTACATGTGCTTAACTCGTTTTTCGCGTTTTGTGCCCTAATGCATGGACCGATTTTGGACGGCCTTGACATTTAGAATCAGTACATGATGACCTTTCATTTTTTGTGAATTTCAGCTTGTGACACCAAAACCCCCACGGAAGTCATTTCTAGACGACTTTCTTTGCAACGAGCACTCTACTAAATTCCTGAAACGAGAATTCTAACGCGAGTGAGAACTGAGACTAAAGGGATTCCTTATAATTTGGTTAATGAACTCCTCCATTAGTTCAGTAGGGTTAAAGTTGTAGGAGAAATGTCATTTGAACTAAGGTTATTTATTAAAAATGTTCCCATGGCGGAGCCAGGATTCCTTATAAGTTGTGGGAGTATATACCTTCTGCCCTTAATGCGACCGATTGCACATCTAGGGGAACGTCTCTTTCTGTCCTAGTTGTCAACTATACAGGGTGGATTGCAATGTAAAATTCATAACATGCGATTATTGGCTCCACAAATTATTTTAGAGCAAAAATGTATTAAAGTTTTTTGTAGAAAAATTTTTTTACGCCAATCAACCGTATTAGTTTTCAATTGTTTTCATATAAAGGCGGAAAATTGGAAAAATAAAACCCGCATCTTTTTCAATAATCTGCGATGCCATGGAATTTTCTACAACAAAAAGATATGCAGTTATCAATTAGCAGCAGTTCGAAATTGATTTTATGATCTACTTGGTTACTGTCTTGCAGTTAATGGTGACTTATTCGAACATTTATTGTAAATTGTTATATTAGAAAACAGTTTTTAGTAATTTGGTTTTTTTTATGTCGAATTCGCTGTTCTAATATAATACTTTTTGATAGAATTTGATTTATTTTATAGAAGACATTCCATGGCATGACGGATATTGGCGTAGTTTTTGTATTATAAAATCCCATGGCATCACAGATTATTGAAATAGATGGGGGTTTTAGTTTTCCAATTTTCCGTCTTTATTATGAAAAACATTGAAAACTAATACGCTTGATTGACGTAAAAAGTTTTTTTTTCTACAAAACACCTTAATACATTTTTGCTCTAAAATAATTTGGGGAGCCAATAATCTCATTTTTACATTGAAATCCCTATTATGCGTTACGCAAGTCATCACCCTGTGTATGGTGGAATCCACAGTCTAGTCCTCTCCTGGTACAGACATAAGCGGTGTGGCATTTTTGTCTCCCCTGAAAGTAACGTAAATTCTGTTGGAAATGGGTTGCCTGAAAAAATCAAGAGTCAAGAGTACCCTTAATTTAAATTAATATAATTAATATTTCTGTCTGCTTCTATCACATCGCGTTATCTCTTACATCGATGCGTACACCACGATCAGTTGTTACTCTGTGTCCTTTTCTATCACGGAACAGTCGCAATTCTAAGTAGCCCGCGAGAGAGAAACAGGTGTATTGTTCCGTGAGAAAGAGAAGGATAGCTGAGAAGTAAACCGAAATATTAATAACATTAATTTAACTTAAGGGTACTCTTGACTCTTGATTTTTTCAGGCAACCCATTTCCAATATGTTTGTTTACATATTAAGATTGCTAAAAAATGTATTTCACTCGCTAAACAGATGGGTATGGAACGCCGTTTTACTTTTTAATGGCAACCGTATTTAAGAATTTAGAAGAATGAATTATGAACAAATAAAAATATCTTAGAGATATTTTTAATTAATTACAAATATCTTAGATATTTTTAATTGCACTTTTTGCTTCAAGGTTATTTAAATAATCTCTGAGATATTTTTAATTCGTGTATACATAAACGGGAAAAAATATAATTTCGGTTTTATCGATATCTTAGAGATATTTTTAAATAATTAAAAATATCTCATAGATATTTTTAATTCAAATAAGGAAGAAACCTCATTAACTTATTTAAAAATATCTCTAAGATATTTTTAAATTGTGTATTTATCAATATCTTAGATATTCAAATATATATAGACTCAATTAAAAATATCTTAGATATTTTAAATTAAAGTTTATTTAAAAATATCTAAGATATTGTAAATTACCGCCATCTAGCAGCAACGTTTACGAAATAGTTATAAAATAAGTTTGACAACCTCGCAAATTTCTTGTATTGGGTACGTCGATCAGCTGATGTGTGTTATTGTTTGTTTTGGTGGAAATTGTGCCAATTCTGTTATTTTTATTATTGGTTTATAGAAACTTATGACTTTTTGTGCGTGTTATTTTTGCTTGAGTGTTGTACTCAGTATTTCTCATTTTCTGTACATTTTTACAAGATCCCGTTAACGGTGCAAGAACGTTTTAGTGTCATTTAATTGTAAATAGTGATTAAACATTTTTTGAGAATCGTTTTGGTATATATTAGATTAGATACTAGCAATGGCAAGTTGTGCTGTAAATGGTTGTAAAAACAACAGAAAATTTCCTGTGATCAATAAAAAATGTACATTCCATAGGTTAGTTAAATTCAGCACTGATACATTATAAATCAAAATTTATATTCTTTTAGTTTCCTTAAATAAAGGTGAAATGCGAAAAGTGTGGTTAACACTGCATGATAATCTGCACCAACTAATACTTCTTGTGGAAGCTCTAATAAAGCATTAATTGATGAATTTAATGCATTAAATGTAGTATCACAAATGTTACTACGGATCCTTCTGAGGTTTCCTAATGCAAAGTGCAAATGTGAATGTGGGAATTGTTTTGTAGTTTCATATAATCTACAAGCACTTGCTATTGTTCTTCTGAGACGACTCAAAACATCCCCTACATCCATATTTAAGTTTTAAGTAAAACCTAAAACGAGCCGTTGATCACACGCAGAAACGATAACAAACATATACCTATAGATATATGACCACCAATCAATACACGTAAATTAATAATCAGAAATGAAAACTTCACAGAGGTTAGAAAACAAACTAATTACAATGTTGCCAGATGTCTTAATATAATTAAAACCGAACTTCTCACTAGGTGGCGCCAATTTCCTATATCTTAGATATTTGAAATAACATTTATAAATATCTAAGATATTTTCAAATGAGGTGTATTTTAAAATATCTAAGATATTATAAATAAAAATTAGGCATTTTAATATGAAAAGTCGTTTTACTTTTGAATGATAATCGAGTTTAAGAATTTAGAAGAATAAATTTTAAACAAATAAAAATATCTTAGAGATATTTTTAAATAATTACAAATATCTTAGATATTTTTAATTGCAGTTTTTTCATCTAGGTTATTTAAAATATCTCTGAGATATTTTAAATTCGTGTATACATAAACGAGAAAAAAAAATAATTTCGTTTTTATCGATATCTGAGAGATATTTTTAAATAATTAAAAATATTTTTAAATAATTAAAAATAATTAAAAATATCTCATAGATATTTTAAATTCATATAAAGAATAAACCTCACTTTATTGATATCCTCAAAGCTTAACTTATTTTAAAATATCTCTAAGATATTTTTAAATCGTGCATTTATCAATATCTTAGATATTGGAAAATATATTAATTCAATTAAAAATATCTTATATATTTTTCAATGTAGCGTATTTATTGTAATCGTGTTACACAGTATTGAATTGACACAATTAAAAATATCTCTAAGATATTATTGATCATTTACTAATATCTAAAATTTGACAACAAAATGATTTAAAAATATCTTAGATATTTTTAAATAAGTTAATACGGTTTCTTCCTAATTTGAATTTAAAATATCTATGAGATATTTTTAATTATTTAAAAATATCTCTAAGATATCGATAAAACCGAAATTATATTTTTTCTCGTTTATGTATACACGAATTAAAAATATCTCAGAGATAATTTAAATAACCTAGAAGCAAAAAGTGCAATTAAAAATATCTAAGATATTTGTAATTAATTAAAAATATCTCTAAGATATTTTTATTTGTTCATAATTCATTCTTCTAAATTTTTAAATACGGTTGCCATTAAAAAGTAAAACGGCGTTCCATAGATGGGCGAAGGTTGACCCTATGTGGGATCTTAGACTATAATGGATTATTTCTGCATGCTAAAACCAGGGAAAATCACCTTTGTAGTTGTTTTAGTTACTTCAAAGCTCGTAGAAAATCTACTTTTATTCGCCATTCCTAATGTGCGATTTACCTTCACACAGAATTCTAAATTTAGAGCCTTTTCCACACGTTGCAATCGGCTTCTGTGGTTCATTCTATATAACTGTTTATGAAATGCGTAGCGCAACGGTTTTAAAGCATATCGGCGTCCTTGTTTGCACAACCACAGAAGCTATTTATTCACTGAGAACTTACGAGGGAACTTTCTACCAAGAGCTTTGTAGCAGCTTTTGAAGGGATAACGTGGTTGCGCGTTATACTAATAACGCCACGAATCTCGCCCGTGCTTAGTAACTTACGTTGGATTTGCAGTTCGCTACTCACTACACAACTCATTCTAATGACTTGGTGAAAGCGGGGGTAAAAGTGGTAAAATCTTATTGACTACACATTGTACGTAGGAGACCAGCGTATAACTTATGAATAGTTTTCTATTCTATTCTTACTTAATTCGCGCTCTTTATGTACTCAAAGTGCGGATCTTTTTCCCCTCCCTCCTGGACAAGTCCGAACACTCGAACCATTAAATTCAGTGGTTCAAAAAGCAGACGTTTCTAGAATTAATATCAATACGCTGATTAGAAAGCAACTAATTCAGAATTTACAACACTACAACGAATACGTAAATTTTAAATTCGAATTGCGTCGGTGATACAATGATCTCTGGTAGTGTTACTAATGAAGCAACCCAATTTTAAGGTTACGCTTACATTATTGTATGGGTGACATAAAAAATGGCAAAGGGAAAATTGCCGTATATTCATTCATTGTCGCCTGTGAGTAATCTTTAATCCACGTGGTTGCGCATGCTGGCGCTCCGATGTCTGGGATTCTCGCTACATTATTGTAATTGCTATAGTATTAATCTTCAATTGAATTGTAGCTATCGTACACTTCTTCTGCCTTATTTAGTTGAAACATGTAGAGTATTTGAAGTAGACAGGAATTTCTAATTGACTCTCGCCGTGGTTAGTTTGTAAGTGGCGTTCAGTGAATAATAATAATTAATCACTACAGTTCCACAATAAATAATGTGCGTTGTTATTTTACAGAATTAAAGCGTGTCCACTATTTAATATTTTTTGAAAATATTATGCAAAAACGTTGTAAACATGGGTAGTACCTATCACGATAGAATGACTTGTAATTGGATTCACTCCATATTATTTCCGCCTCCAGGGAGTTCTATTGTTTGCTAACGATCGGAACACATTTATCTGCCTGTACCGAATTTCTCGAATAAAGGTTTTGCAGGATATAATAGTTGCAAACAGCTCTTACAAAGTTCCGACAGCCTCAAGCGGTTGACAATGCCAGCTAAAAATACATTACAATTTTCTGCTTGGCGCGTTACATGATGAATTTCCTTGTTCTAAGGTGTTATCCCGTTACCTGGACGTCATGCCCTCAAGCGTAATCTTTGACAGCCTTCTAATCAGATAAGAAAAGCACGTACAAAAGGGAACAATGCTAATCGCCAATACTTCCATCAACAGTGGTTTTTCTTTTAATTGTGAAGCAAGGGAGGAATGAATAATCGATTTCGAAGGAAGCTCGGGAAGCTAAAATTTATCGTGCCTCGCAAAGACCTGACAGGTTAAACAATCGCAATAAATGGTATGAAATTCTAAAGACTAAATAACGACCATGTGAATTATAGCGACAGTTGGTATCATGCCTCCCGTAATAATATCCCTTACTTTAATGCACGACTAAAACAATGACTCGCGTGCTATTTCGCTACGATTAAAATTTATCCTCACAAAGGCCCATCCGTTCGAGTCATAAACTTGCGGTTTAATCGCCACCTTCACATGGGGACAATTAAACGTCACTAATTCCCGTCTTTCAGAAATTGGGATACCACGGCTTAGACGCGTATCAAGCGCACCCGGAACGAGAATAATAAATAAGGATTACAAGGGAACTTATCCTAATTTGTATAAACGCCAGACGAAAGTATACAAAGAGCTTAATTGGCGAAACAATATTACAAGACGCGGACGAAAAAACAAATTTTTATCAAAAACGTCAGATTACTTATTTTGATATATTTCAAGAAAACGTTTTTTTTTTGCACTTAGTTATAAAGGTAGAAACATTGTTGCAAGGAGCATTTAATATTAATGAAGATGTTTAAGGTTTCAGATAAACGTCTTTGTGGGGACAGTCCGAAAATAAGGGAAATGTATATTTAGTGTACGCACATTTGAATGCTATCTACAATGGACCTTTAGGGTTGGAAGTTGGAAACAAGTGAGACGAAAGTTCTGCAGCTGGGCGTTGAACTTTATTACAAAGGCTTTGAAACGACATGGATATATTATGTAGAAGACATTAATAACAAATGATTCTTACATCTGAAATGGATATTTCACTCTGGAAAAGATCCACGGCAATTTTATGAATCAGCTGGTAACGGTTCTGAAGTATATTATGTTGTGTAAACCACCTGTTTCCCCAGTATGATCAAAAATACAAAATGTTACGCAGAATTTTACTTAACCCCACCCCCATTCCACTATTTCGCCACTGAAAATATTTTCAAGGGGCCACAAAACTTTATTTACAGACAAAATTTCATTGTATTTATTTTCACAAAAACTCTCGGTTTGCCCAAATTACACGAAACTCTAAATTCACCGAATTTGTAAACACACGTGACAAGAATCTTAAAAAATTAAACCCCAACGTTCCCAACACTATTTACGTTCAATCTAACCATAACAAATTCATGTTCACCACGTGAACAAAAAACTCATTTACCCTTCAAAGGGTGTTTCTAGATGCGTCTTCATTTTATTGAGTTTCATGCTATCCGCAACCTCCAGTTTGGAATGTCTAAAACTTCCCCTGATTAAAACGCTGTCCAAATCAAATGCTACGTAACTTTGGTCACAAGCTGTACCAGTCGAAATACAAAAATCTCTTCACGTTCAAGTTATTGATTGGATAGAAGTAGAAATAGTGTATAGGTACATACTTAGAGCACACAATGCTGAATCACTACTTAAATTTTCTCTTTAATTCGCGACACAAATATGCGTCAGAATAAGGCAACGTTGCCAAACTTACCCTAATTATAGTTCCACGAGTTGATGCTTAGTAATTCAATAGAAGGGTGTGAGGCTAATAAGTGGAGAGGCGCTGTTTGACAACCTGTGAGTTAGGTTATAATATCTATAAGCCTAAATCCCTCACACTAGACAAATAAGGGAGGATAGCGTTTCGATGTGAGATCTCAGATCCTTATAAAATTAAAATAGGCAAATTCAGCAAATGACAATCCCCCTTTTCTAACTTTTCCAGTGAAATAGAATTATGTGCATATAAATCCCACACCCCCACGTAGCCCTCTTAAATGTAAAAACTGTCACAATTAGAAGACGCAATTTTACGAACAAATTTAATTCCTAAGTTTTTCTTTGTAATCTACGGCCTACATCAGGTTGAAATAGAAAGTTACGCTTTATTTTCTTAACTTGTCATGATTTGCGACGACTGAAGTTTTATTTGTTGTTTTAATTCCACAATTTAACTGCGCTCTTTGTTGGTCGACCTATTTTGTAAACGTGCTTTACAGTTTGTCACCAACGCGCCACGAAAAGTTTAAAGCTCATCGGCAAACGCTCGCCTAAACTTTTTGAATTAAACTTAATGAACGGCGTAGATTCTTCCGGAACTCTAATCAAGCATAAAGAGATGTACTGCTGAAAGTAATATGCCAGACAACTTAATTAACTTTTCATGCTAGAAAAGTTTAATTACAATCACTCACGATTGACCTGGTGCCTTAGTACTATAATTGAAGGGCTTACACACACGTTAAACAGAACATGAACATATTACCAACCCTTGAATTTATACAACCAACTAATCAAACTCAAAATTCATCATCTACGCAAAGAGTAACTAGTAATTGAATTCTTTGGTCTAAGTGAGGATCAAATAAGGTGCCTATACAGACATAAAACGAGTGCAAAAGTAATCGAAATAAATTACGTTGCAAGAATCCAGGTTTGTAAATGTAGCTCACCGAGTAAAAATAGGCTGAAAAAAAGAACCGACCAAGAAAAAACCAGCAATAAAATTAATATTACACTGTGCAACAAATAATTGTGCATGCATATTAGAATGATGACCAAGTAATTTATGAAATGGCGAATCATTCCATTGGAATTACTCGAAAATTTAATAACAATAACCGTATAACGCCTACTCAAATAACTCGTATTCACTCGGATTCACACGTCTCCCTTCTAATTAACAAGCGTCGTAACATGCTCGGGATGAAAATATTAAGCGCTTACCTTTGAGACCAACGGCAGTGAAATGCAAAACGACGAAATGTCGAAATATCCCCCTAAATCATGCTGTTACCTTATATACAATTCTTAAAAAATGTAGAAATAATATAAGTCGGATTTCCCAGTCGGCCGGCCTACTCGACGTCCTAAAAATCAGAGACATCTGGATTTGCGTATCAGCGGCTAAAGCACGGCGCTGGGCATCAAATAAATTACTGTTACCTTCTCTTACTAAAAAACTGCATAGATCCAGAAGTTCTAGTTTCTCGTAACGAAGTGCCCAGATTTATATCACGTCTTGATATCGTGCAATCATGTACCGGGCGTTCATCAAAGCTGGTAGATCTTACAGCGAAAAATGGGCGCATAGTTGCACAAAACATCTGGCGGGGCACGAAAATCTGACATGAAAACTTTATCTGTGTCGCACAATGGATTCAAATAGATACACAATTCTTTGATTGACAATGACAAAATTGTGTCCCGAAACACATACTGAAGAAAGGCTTACAAAGCTTGTTTGGACGGCACCAGTCGGTCGACAATTGAAATTACTTAGAGCTTTTCTTTTCTTCGGTGGCTGTTTAGACGGTAGAATCTTTTAACTTTTAATAAGAAGAGAACCTCAATAAAAGGCCTCGCTTTGCACGAATACTGCTCGCAGTGCTTGCCTTTTAAACTCACCAAAACTCTTTCTGTAATCGGAACACGGGTTAAACTTCTCGCATAACCTTTAGTTAACTTGCTTCTATACAAATTTGTAATAATATACATGGATAATTATATTAAATTAAATAAATAGACTTGAGTTTCCGAGAATTTAGCATGAACAAATGTACACACTCTTTAACCTTCGCATAACTAGCAGTAGCATTTTCTTGTTGTCTCCAGTATTTAAAGAAATACCACTTCCATCACATCGTAATATCTTTCTTTAAGGATGTTGAAATAAATCGCCAATCACAACGGAATGCGGCAAACGTCTCCACTTCTCCAAGACACATGTGTCCTGATTATCAGCGCTAGTACACGTGCATTTCGCCTAATAAACGATCAGATGTAACCTTTTATATGGTACGCAAATTTGACCAGATGTGTCTTAACGTAGTTACAACACCCTATCTAAATTAAACAATTTGAAAGCGATGAAATTAAAACGAAAAAAATACGCATCTAACAGAATTTCTAAAAAGAAAAATAACACTGAAATTCAAACTCAAATAAAACAAATCAACTCTGTTAACCCGTTAACCGGAAGTGATACCGAGAGTTTCAATATCAATATAAAAAATTTGCACCCCAAAACGTCGCTCCCGGATAATTCGTACCGGTACATTTCGTTGCCAGTTGCCAGGCCCTAGACATTTCGGTACCTAAACATTGAGCTCCCATATAATTCGCACCCGCCAAATTGCACCCTACAAACTCGTTTCCGAAGAATAGCGTTACGGTCTTTCGTAGCAAATTCTGTAAATCTTTGCAGCCAACGTGTTGAAATACTTTTAAGAGCCTAACTACCGCAATTGTATCTCTACTTTAATGCCTTATCGAAGGGTAAGCACTACAAAGGGGTTGCTAATCTTCTCAGGTTCGTGATGTGGTTCGATGTCGATGTCCCTCTTAGAATTTTCTTCGTCTTCTTCTTTTATTGTAGTACATAGGGATCGATATTTCGTACTAAAGTTCCCAGGCTAGCTCAGGTAAAAATAGGTTAAGAATAGGAAAGGATTCAATACATTTTTCTTCCACAGATCTCATTAATGATCAAATGAAAATTACAAAATATTGTCTCAACAGAATACATTTATTAGTTCAACACTGAACTCAAAAATTGAGGTCCAGTGTTTTCGTATAAGAATTATTTAGTTTGTGTGTCATTTTTTCAACTGTAAAAAGAGAGAAAATATAGCAACGATTGTTCTTTCTTTCATGTTTGTATTCATTGATTTTCTCGTAATCGCCCAAAATGAACTGCAGAAGAGTCCCTGGAAGTTTGTAAGTAATTTGATTAGATGGAGTGCATTTTTCTTTAAATTTGTAGCATGCTCTAAGGATCATTCGAATGGAATTAAAGGTCGTTGGTGTACTTCATCAATGTGATGAATGTGATTTAACTTTCGGGAACCGATACTAGATACCTAGAGAGTTTGGGTTTAAGTGAGCAACATCCAGGTGAGGACTTTGGATAATTTTTCATTTCTAATAACAATTACAAATAATAAACGTGATTGCGACAGTACACTTTTATGCCTGCAATAAAAATGTAAATGCGTCCAGCACGTTGCTACTTACCTTACGGAACTTTTCGAGGGCAGGAGACACAATGGATTCCACGTTGTCCTTGGTCATTGACATCTGTGTTTATTAACGCAAGACTCTAATTAGGCAATAAATTTGTTCCATATAATTTACATTAATAAGGCCGTCGGACTATAAGATTTCGCGATGCGAAGTAAAATTAATCAAACAGCCATGAACCACGAACGCTTTGTAATCATTTTTGCACTTTTCGTCCAGTCAGCTAAGGTAAGTTACGGGTTTTGCTTCCAATATTATTGAAAAATGATTTCATAGTGCGCCTTGTTTGACTCCAGCGACATCACGTGTAGCGAAAAATTAAACGTACCCAGAAGTCTATTTGATAGCTGGTTCCAAGCTACTTCTCTCTATATCGTAAACGATGACAAGTTGATTGGCGAGTACTTGAAATGCTGGATGACGGAAAGGAGGATTGTCAATGAAGATGGAGAAATAAACAACGATGCCCTTTATGAATGGATCCAAAACGACGCGTTCGAGTATTTCGGGAAGGAATATCCAATGGCAGAGCGGAAACAAGCTGCAACTAAATTTGTATCTGAGTGCCAAACGGAGATTGGATTTAATGACAATATTGGAGGAAAGGAGACTGGAGTATATAACTGCATTATAAGGAAAACTGGAAAACTCGTAACAAAATAACATTCATAGGTACTTAAGGTACTTTCGTAAAATACTATATCTAGTATATGAGTAGCAGTCTATCGGTTAAAGACGATCACTCTGGACCATTTTGGTTAGAGATTCTTGCACTATTTTTTTGCACGATCGAAAAGATAAAAGTTGCAAATAATGATTGCACTGATTAAAGTTTTATTTATTATGCCAGATTTTTTCTTGTAACAAGTGCGAAGGATTTAGGTAGGTAATTAGGATCCACATCTCTTTCATTTCGCATGTTTACTGAATATAGCCTATACACTGTGTCCTAGAAAAGGAGGGCCACTTTGAGCATTCTCGAGAAAAGTAGCGTTTAGGAATAATTTTTTGGTTTTTGAGATATTATGAAAAAAATCCGTTTTTTCGATACTATTTTTTCTGGCATTAATATTTCACCTGGAGCAGTCAATGAGACTTCTCCATAAAAACTTTTAACGCTCTTAGGTGGTGTAAATTTTTTAATCCGACGGTTCGTCTTTGTGTAACAATAAAGTCCATTTTTTTAAATACGGTCCGGATATTCCGATACAATATTCTTAAAACCCTTTTTATTCAGTATTTACTGATATTTATGGCACTTTATGGTTTAATGGTAGTTTAGCCTTTTTTCCTGGATTAAATAAGAAAGTTCTTATTACGGACCTGTACAATAATTAACAGTTTATCATCTACTTACTTAATAGCAATCCAATGAGTGAATATATAATATCTTCTGACCGTCGATTCAAACACTCTTGTCAGCATTGGCGGAGTAATGTTAGCAAACGAAAGAAAATATTAACCACGGAAACATCTGCACGACCTCTAGTGGGAAAATAAAGAACTATTGTAAATGAAACATATGATTACCTCTAAACTAAACGGAAATGCATAATAAATTACTACACATCATTGTATTCAGAATAAAAAGAGCTATATGTAAACGCAGTATCAGGGCCGTATTTAAAAAAATTAAGTTGCGCAAAGACGAAACGTCGGATTAAAAAGGCACCTTAAAGAGCTGTGGAGAAGTGTTTGGTTTTATTCGAGGTCAAATATTAACGCTAGAAGAAAATAGTGAAATCGATAAGTCCCAGACCTTTTATTGCGCAAGTTTTCTCCCATTTAACCAAATTTGAATCTTACTATTTCTAGCTAGAATGCCCATTGTGGCCCTCCTCATCTCGGACACGATGTATAGACTATATTTTATAATAAAAACTGATAAAAAAACAGACCCTTATACTAAAATTGCATCTCACAGTGATTCTACATGCAGCGAAAAGGAACACACCTTGGTATCAATCATATCCCATAGACTTATTGTTCGGTTTGCTATGTAACTGCTTCAACTACACACAGGGCGAATATAAGCGTCTTCTGCTTATGTGTTGAGTTCGCGTATACAACAAAAGGCATAAAAATCCACCGGTTTCCCCTAATTTGTTTTCCTTTCGCAACAGCTGGTGCCCCTTTCAGAAGGAGCAGAAATCGCTTTACTTTGCGAAATGACATTGGTATTTTTATTAAATATTTTTCCTAAAAATAACACCTTTTAAAATAAGTACCACCTAAAATGTCTACGCCTAAAAGCGTAAGTCAGAGTATCCTAATGACCCAATTAAGACGCCTCAGCACAATACTTTTTATGTAGTTCCCTGGGTGAGGCATCAGGTGCGCGCTACGTAAAATATTTTATAATAAGCGTAATTGCACGCGTATTTCAGACAATATTAAATTAAAACCTCCTTTTTGTTAATGCCCTTTTAGGTTTATCCAACATTCTTTCTTATTATCTTCTAAATCCTAACGCAAAGTTATGAAGGCACTTAGACCCTTTTTGCCATAATTCTCTAAATAAGGAAACACACTTTTCGCGAAAAATATACCCTATTCGCCACATAATCCCAATGAAAATTTAAATAGGCCGAAGACGTAATAAATTTGCGAGGAAATTCAATTAATACCTTCTCCATTACTTTAATTTTCTATTATATGCCTTGTGCACGGCAAGTTCAATTCTCAAAAGAGGATATCAATAGTACCAGCTCCTCCGTAGTCAATTTGTATTTCATGGTTATTGCAAATGATTAGACCACCAAAAATACGCGTTCTATCTATTCCAGTCGATCGTGTTATGAAGCCATAAATGCTTCAAGATTTAGGCCCATAGATACCCAAATTCATATCTACTGGCGAAAGGAATGTGATAGGTCTCGAGGATACATTTCTATGTGAATAGTCAAAACTTCCACTGCACATGCACATTCTTCGAAACTGAAAGCTTGAAGAGATACCAACATAGGCCAATGTGTTTGGGCGAAACGGTGTGATTATAAAGGTTAAAACTTTCAACGTGAGTACCTTCGTAACCACTAAACAGTCAAGAGGAGCAGTAAATGAAGCAGTTTTTGAGGAAATTTGAATTTTACAAACTGTGAGTTAGTCTGTAAGTTAGAAAACTAGTTAGACGACCTTTTAAACTGCCATATGCCATATGCAAATAAACAACACGTTTCAGATTAGCTGCCGTCTAAATGAAATGTTGAATTTGAATTCGATTCTGGAACTCTCTGACCAGATGAAATGTTCCCGTATTCTCGGCACTAAGTGTCCTCATCTTGAAATGGGCAACTAGAATTGCGGTCGAAGGTAACGATTTGCTGGTGAAATGTGTTCCCGCCACTGGATGTGTGTTTTTCAATATCTAATGATTGAAATATTGTCTAATTATGGATTATTGAGAAGTAAATCGGACTCGAAGGACCAAAAACTATAATGCTTTGAATATACTGCATTTATTGTAAACTAAAAAACTGAATTCGAATACATTTTTTGTATTATTTTACAAGTCATTGTCATTATTATTACAAAGTCATGGTGATTGGCGCATACATCCATCGTACCGATATTTCCTAGATCTAGAATATTTGAGTTGAATAATCGCCTAACAAATTCTCTTTAATGTAACACTTTGTTTGCTTCTAGCCAATTTGATTTTCGCAAACATTAATCAACAATCTCAGCAATTATTGACCTAACGACTAACATGATAAAAATTTTTGAAACAAAACAGTACTGCTCTTCAATGTTTGGTTTCGTTTTCCACGAAATACTTGTGAGTAAGCTTCAATATTACAATTTTAGTGAGAAACTCGCCTATGCCACCTTTAAAAACAGGAGTTCCTCAAGGATACATACCGGGTCCTATTCTATTTCTTATTTACATATGAAATGCCCTAACGTCCTATAGGCATTGTATGGAAAAAAACCAGCTGACCTTTCATCAAAAAAGTTACATCATTGATCCAGATATTTGTCATTTGGATAACACAATTTGTACATCAGACTTAGTGTCTTTGGTCGTTGTACAGCTGTTGTTAAGTATAATTTGAATTTCGGCTAAACTTTTACCTTTCGTTTCTGGTATATAGAAGTGAGTAAAAAGTGTAGTGAGAAAGCAGCAGACTCCAAAAATGTAAAACGGCACATGCATTTCATACGCTTCATGTAAGTAGTGAAAAAGGTACGTAGATGCAGCAGAAGATAGACTGTACATTGCTAAAGCTGTTGCCATACCCATGGCTTTTACATCTGCCGGAAAGAGTTCGGCAGTTAGTACTATCGGTATCAATCCCAATCCACATCTGAAAAAGACTGCGTAGCACAATGTTGATGCAGCGGGGATCCAACTATAATCGTCGACCTCAATCCCCGCGTTCTTTACGGTGAAGAACGTTGCTAGAGTTAAAATGGAAAGGCCGGTCAGAGTACTCGACCAGCAAAGCAGCACTTTTCTTCCCATTCTGTCAATTACTGCCGATGATAATAGAGCGGCTCCTAACATACACGCCGAAAATGTTATCGCAGACTCAACCGCACCCCATGATGTGTCGGCATGGTTCAATATCGTATGAAGATTCATCAGAATAACGCTAAAACTACTAAAATGTTGTGCGCAATTTAGCGTTGTAACAATCGTCAGGGCCTTTCTACTCGCTTTCATGGTCACCAAATCCGTATAACGTCGCTTTTTCGTTTCCTCTTGGCGCGATTTCACAATAGCCTGTATTCCTTCCAATTCCTGGCCGATATTGTCCGATGTCACACGTAACAACAGCAGTGCTTTTTTGGTTTCGCCTATTTTTCCTTTAGAGAGAAGATAATAGGGTGATTCAGGCATGAAGGAGAAGATGAGAAGCTCTACAACCAGAAATGAGCAGCCGATAGCCGACGATACTGGAATCGAAACAAACGGGCCTACAGAATACATTATCAGAATTCCTATTGACATCATTAGATAGATTGACGATCCCAAAAATCCACGCACATTCTTGTCAGCTATTTCACTAATGTACATGGGTGTCGCTACGAAGTCAGCGTTAGCCGCAAATCCGCTGATGAATCTCGCCACGTAAAAATACACAGTAGTAGGCGCGAATGCTTTCAACATCCAGGATATGATGCCCATTACGGTTCCCATTAAAATTGTAGTTTTGGGCCCGAATTTGTTAACACCGTAAATTATGAAAGGTATTCCAGCCAGTCCACCTATCATGAAAATTGATTGAAGCCATATGATGTCTGTGTGTGTTATTGGGTATGAAGATTCGGCATCCTGAAGTATGGGAACTATCGGCGCGGTCCAAGCAAATTGCATTCCATCGGAAATCGCACATAATGTTCCTGAAACAAATATAATAATTACAAATGTATGTCCCTGTCTCCGCACAATGACTAAAATTAGTACTATACCTATATTTATAGTCCAGTCAAATAAGAAAAAATAAAAACATTAATCGGTAAAGATCTGAATTTTGGTACACATGTTCATTAGTGTTCCCTATTGAACATACTAAAAGTCCCCGTCAAAATCTGTTGCGCTCGAGGCGCCATCCTGGAAAAAAGGAGCACTACTTCAGTTTCTTGCCTATATATCGGCAACAATTATTGATACGGAAAAATAGTTCAGATAAAAAATATAGTTTATTAAATTGCCCATAAAAAGCATATTAACATTTTTTTGTATATCCAATACTTTAGCTATAATCCGACATCGAATAGGGAATCAAGTATCCTGAGTTCTCGAAACAGTGGCGCAGATATTTTTTTACAACTTTTTACAAATCATTAAATTCATTGAAAATTCTACCAGTATTTCTTATATGTGCGAAGTCGTCGCACTCAGGCTTGGTATGAGACACGTTTAATAAGGTTTCTCATAAAACGCTCTCTCAATAGAACTTTCATCTTCAATGTGAGCACTGAGTGTGGACTGGGAGCCTTCAGTGTCCGAACAGGGTCAAGGTAATTCTGAAGGTCTGATAACGATGTCGGTTTTAATAGCCAGGTTGCGGACAGCATTTTCCGTTATGTTAGACGGCCATTTTTTCTTATAACATAAGAAATATAAATTTTTGTAGAAATAATTTACGGTATGAGGGCTTTTTGTACGATATATTTATAAATAGCGGAACCAATGAAAATGAAGTTCTTATAATGTGTCACTGCGCAGTACGTAATCACTCATAAAAATAACATTTTCCTGCTAACCTACAATTGTGCAGTGTTTATGTTGGCGGTAGTTCTTTTCTTTTTGTCTAAGAGCATAGTAGTGAACTTTGGACATTTTAACACAATGTATAATAAAAGTGAGGTTAAGACTCCTTCAAACTTATAAGCAAAATTGAACACGCCCAGCACACACCGCAACTTAACTTTGCTATAAAAATGTGTTATACTTATAAACTTATATTATAAGGAAAAATGGCCGTCTAACATAACGGAAAATGCTGTCCGCAACCTGGCTATTATCTCTCACTAGCAGACACGTTATACTTATGCAGATAAGGGCGTTCTTCAGCTTAAGAAATCATTTCGCCTCCTTCTATAACTACGATACGGGGCCTAAACGCGTTCTGACGTATTCAACGTGAGATTACAGCTAAAGTACTGGAGATACAAAAAAAATGTAAATACTCTTTTTTATAGGGAATTTAGTAAACTATATTTTTCATGTAAACTATTTCTTCGTGTCAGTAATAATTTCCGAGACATGGGCAAAAAATTGGAAAAGTGTACCGTTTTTCCAAGATGGCGTCTCGAGCGCAACAGATTTTGACAGGGACTTTTAGTATGTTCAATAGAAAGTCCCAATAAATGTGTATACCAAAATTCAGATCTTTACCAATTAATGTTTTTATTTGTCCAAAATTGCGCCAATTTGACTGGACTAATAGTCCAGTCATATTAGCTCTAAAAGTAGTATAAACTGGATGTTGTCCTTTCACTAAACGAAACCAAGCGTAGGTATTCTATGTAAAAAAATCCTCTGAATCGGAAAATCATAGACCCCCCGGCCGGAAACGCCCGGAACATATTGTTATAAACAAAAAACGAAGAAAAAATGGGAAAATGTCGTGTTTTTTCACATTTGACTGCCAATATCTCGTTAACTATTGCTCTGAGGGAAAAAATGAATAGAAATGAACTTGTTTAGAATAAAATTTCTATAAGATACAGATTACTTTTTTACATTTTTCCATAAATAACAATAACAGTTGAAAATGAGCCTTCCGGGCCAACTGTATCTTATAGAAAATTTTATTCTAAACAAGTTCATTTCTATTCATTTTTTCCCTCCGAGTAATAGTTAACGAGATATTCGAAGTCAAATGTGAAAAAACACGACATTTTCCCATTTTTTCTTCGTTTTTTGTTTATAACAATATGTTCCGGGAATTTCCGGTCAGGGGGGCTATGATTTTCGGAATCAGCGGATTTTTTTACATAGGATACCTACGCTTGGTGTCGTTGAGTGAAGTGACAACATCCAGCCCAAACCGTAATAATAATAATAATAATAATAATGTTTATTTACGCCTAGGGCAATTTACAATATAATATACTATAATAATAAATAATCGTAGCTAACAACTACGTGTACCTAAGTAGATGACACGAAATAATTAAATTTAAATATTGATATAATAACACGCAACGTCATTCAGTTAAAAGTATTATAGTATTCCATTTGAAAATCGGGAGAGATACACTAAATAAATCGATTTTATCATTGAAATTGTTCAATAACTCCAACAATCGATTTCGAGGACTGTTACGAAGGTAAAGAGTTCGATTAGGTCTCATGTAAAGAAGCCTCGAAGATCGAACGAATCTTTGAGGAACATTAAAGTAAATGTCAGACAAGATAGTATGACAGTTTATGTGGCCGTTTAATAACTTAAAGCCGAACTGCAGGGTAAGTAGTGTTCTTCGATTTTCTAACCGCATCACTAATTCGCCACTGATCTCCAGTTTTCCGTGGTCCGATTACCTTTAGTGCTTATATTTGTTGCAAATGAAATGCTCTTACTTTAGTGGCTTCTTTTGGACTGGTCTTCCCCGTGATCAGTATTTTATTTGCCTTGAGAAAATCCAGCAAATATTCGTAATTGTCGTTTGTCGTTTTTTGCAAGCGTTTTCTTTGCACATTTTGCGTGCACCCATGTATATCCATCGCGTGGTTTTGAAGAATAACGACGTTTATAAAAACAAGACGGAAACAAATGTCAGTTTACTTGTCAGCGTAACGGAATGCCCGTTTTAACGATACGGGTGATCTGTTTTCTTTGTCGAGCATAGCGTATATTGAATACTTATCACTCTCTCTCTACATTTAAAGCTGTTAAAGTAAACCAATGACAAAACTTTTTTCCTTTACTAACCAGAAGCGGTTATAGTAGTGATATGTCATACTAAAAAATTGCTTCTCCGTTTAAGAGTAGGCTAAAGTACTCCGTTAAAGTTACGTAACGGATTGCGGATATTAGTAACGGATTTGATACATCATAGGACTGATTAGGGTTTAGATAAGGAGTGAATGTTTGCAGAAAAGGTCTGATGATGAATCAGATTCGATTTGAAGTCGCTAAGAAGTCGCCTAAGAAAGAAAAATGAAGTCAATTATTTGAAACGTGTTTAAGGTTTAAATACATATCTACATCGATAAACAAAACTCTATTCGATTAAAAATTGGTTTACAAGAAAGTAACAAAACAGAAGCAGTTACAAAATGCAAACTAGAAAGGTTCAGTTAAAAACAATCTAAAAAAAACGGTGCAACCTGGAAGGGGTAATTTGATCTTGCATATGGGAAGTGTACCCTCCCGACGGTTGAAGACGGCAGAAATCGAGTCACACTTTTTCTGTAAGAACACAAGCCTTCGAAAAGTCCAAAGCACACGAATTCCATTCTACTTGGCGTTGAATGTGCCCCAGTTTTCGTGCGTTTCGGCTATACCCTACTACGTGGAAACGTCGGAACCTGGTGGCAAGGAGTGAAAGTTTTTCCACTTCTGGGAAGAAGCAACGACCCTGATCAAGGAAAACTTCGGCCCCACATCACCGCCGTTTTTGCCACCGAGCAGGGAGAGAAGCAGCCAACCGAGGGAAAAATGGCCCCCGATCGTAAAGATCCCGGACGATGTGAGACCAAATAAGCAATTTCAGATGAGCATGGTCTACGGACTCCTTCACCAGCGCATCCGAAAGTCGTCCTTCGAACAAAAATAACGACGTTCAAAGATCTCATCGTGGAAGTGAGGAAAATGGAAGAGTGCAACCGCACGGAACCTCTATCCATCACCAAACCGACGACTACAGCGACGCCAAACCGCGTCCCACATGCGCTTTCTGTCGCATCCCCGGCTACCACAAAGATGAGTGCCGCAAGCGAAAGCGAGGGGAGAATGCAAACACCTCCAACACCAACTCTAAAGCGAAGCCACTACCGGTACCAGATGCAACCGACCCATCTGCAAGACCCAGTGGAATAACTTGCTTTAGATGCGGAACCCCAGGTGTGATCCGGAGCCAGTGCAGAACCTGCAGCCGACGACGACACCGACGGACACCGGCAACGCTGTTCCCATATTCGCTTCGTCGTACGACGGAAGTCGTCCGACCGACTCCGATAGTAGATGTCTCGACGCTCGGATTACGGGATTCGCAGTCGCATCCGCCAGACCGGAACAGTCAGAGCGACGCCGCCTACGTCAGGGCAGCGCCAAGGCATGTCGACTTCCATCTCTCGCATTCTCTGGAAAACGTCAGCCAAGAATCGCCGACTCTGGAACTTGCCACCTTGGAACTGTGAGCAGACTAAGGGCAGGAACTCCACCCTAAGGCCAGAGAGCGGACAAATGGACTCCTGTCATATCGCCACATCGCTTGCCGTCGAACAAACGGGAACAGGGCACTGGCAAATTGCCGTAAAAATAAGTGATCGCGATAAAACCGCTTTTATCACGCTATTTGTAAGTTTCAATCCTTCCAGCCACTAATTGATCGCTTTCAGCTCGGTATCCTAGGTCACCGTCCTTGCGTATTTGGTCTATCTCTCACCAGACTTCGACCATTATCTCCATGACCTGGAGAAGGTCTTCAGACGGCCCAATCTGCGCACGCGACTCTTGAAGTGTTACTTCGTCTGCCTCCGAGCTTTGAATATTTATATTCAAAGCTCCCAGTTAAGTATCTAGGACAGGTAATCACACCCAAAAAACGGCGACCCACCCCCCGGAACGTCAAACAACTGATTTAGTTTCTACAGACCTGCTCAATGCTCATGGTACCGGCGCAGCTCTTCCGAAATCCCTGACCTCGCTGCTCAAGGACGCCCTAAGGACTAGGAAGAACCGTCAGCAAGACGGCCTCGAAAAACTAAAAGGGATACTACAACAAGCCGATCCCGGACGCCCTTTTACAATTCACACCGACGTCAGTCATTACTTCATAGGCGCCGACCTCTCCCAGGGAGAAAGGACCCGAACAACGTCCACTTGAATACGCCAGTGGGCTCGTGATCTCCGCGGAGCGAAATTCTTCGATAACGGTAGTCTGGGCGACACAGAAATGGAGACCACAAGAGGAACGAACCCTCATGCTATAAAAGCACCACGACGTCGCTATCATTGGCCATATGGGGGCACTAACTTTTGAGCGTGCACTATTTTTATTGGGTTTACATTAATTAACGAGCAACAAAAAGCGAGTTTATGATTTTAGACTTTCTGTCCGTCCGTCCGTCTGTCGACGCGTTCGACGTTAGTTAAAGGAGACTTTTGGGTGATTATGAAACGAGCCCTTATCCAAGTAAAATTTTAAATGTTTGATTGCCATTTACTAGTAAGATGGTTTCAACACGTGGCGGCAAACCGTACCACATTAGGACCCTAATTGAACAAAACGTACTGCGATTCACCGTGGGCCAATGAGAACAGCGGATTTTTGCCGTATGGTTAATACGTGGTACGTTATGCCTAAATGCCTCCGTGACCAGCGGACGAAAAACGGATATGTATTATAGAAGACATCGGCTCACGGTGGGTAGAGTTCTTCGCACTAACCAATGCAGACGCTGATACCTCCGCTCGCGTCCTAATTGACGAGCTATTCTGGAGACCCCCCCCCAGCAGGTTTATCAGCAATAACGGAACACAGTTCGTCAGAAAGCGTGATGTACCGAGTTGGAAATAATGCATACGCTAAACCCCGAATACTATCCACAAGCGAAACCGGTGGAGCAAAAATTCGCCGATCAGATTCGCAATGAACATGGTCAAATGCGAATTTACGGACACACTATCGCCTACCTCACGGTCGGACGAGAACTCCCAACAACCGACGACGTCACACGAGACCAAATAAGAAGAAAACCCAACCGATTCTGGAGTCGCGCGATTATCGCCGTGTCTGAACGCAGCCTTAAGCTGCGGTTTACTAGAATTGCAATACTAGAAGATGAGGAATCTGAGTAGGAGGACAAATAATTGCTTCCGATGAAGACTCGAAAGTATTTTGAAGAGTTACCAAAAGAATTCCTTTTCCTTTATATCTCGGTACACAAAAAGTCTCCTCGTGCCACCTCGGCAGTCGTGATAGTACGTCCTACATTGAAAATCAACCCTAACTTTTTCGAAAACCACGCTGGAAAACGTAATAATATGTTTTGTAAAGTATTACAACAATCTTACAGACATTTAGATTGTACTGTTGTGTTTAATTCAAAACGTGAAGTGGAACATACCTTTTGAATTGTAGAGTAATCAGCAGACACAATGAGTGGCTATTAAGATAGATAACTTAATACACATGTTTTGTAATCTGAACACAGAGATTAGTAACCATATCGCTACAATAAGAGAAAAATTTCAATGATTTTATCTGCGTCCCAAAACAAGTTCAAGGAGTAAATCTAATCAGCTCATTTCCATTGAAACAATTACCTATCGCGCTTTCCACCAAAATGTCCCTTTAGAAGCTTTTAGGCAAATTCAGATTTCCATAATATGTAACATCTTATTCTTTATGGGCACCACGAATTATATTAATGACGCATATGTCTCGTGCTTCTCACTCTGGAGGTATCAGAAATGTGATCGCTATATATGTAATTGTTGATGGAAGTACACATGTAAATTTAATAAAATCGGTGGTGGAAAAGACCAAAAATAAATCGGAGGTCTTAAATCGTTAGTTTGGGAGATACGTCAGCAAATGTCTAAAAATCTGCGTCTTTCATTTCGTTTATATGCAAAAATAACATATAGGAGGGTGTAATTAATTGATTTAGTTAGGTTCGAGATGATTATTTTTAATTTTGTAAAAATGTTCCCAAGTGTCCCCAAGATAGCGCACCCTATCTATCGATGAATTTCTGAAAATTGGGAAAGGTACCTACTACTGCAATGGCTAGCACAATAACAGAAAGAAATATCGTTAGATTTCTAGTTATTCCGGAAAACGAAAGAACACATCAGCTTAGTACTCAAAAGGGATGTTTTATGTTTAAAAAAACTGAATTCATTCTATATTCGCTACCTCAGTTTCTGGAGGGTGTATTATTGACTACAAGACAGGCAATATGCTTTATGCATGATGGTGCACCAACTCATTTTGGTGTAGTTGCTGGACAGTTTCTAACAGCAACATACGAAGATATCGCTGGATTGGTCTTGATGGACTCGACTTATCACTTACTCGATCCCCGGATTATTTCGCACGACGCGATCTAAAATAATCAGTTTACACTAGGCCAGTGGAAAATGTGGATGATTTAAGGGATCGAATAGTTGCTGGGTATAACTCGATAAGAAACGAACCTGATGATTTTGGAAGAGCCCAGGAGTCGATTGGATGGTTACATCCGAGATGGAGGTAGCCATTTTGAACAATTCTTGTAGATTATGAAACTGTTTTTAGTCATAAATTGTTATTCTTGTTAAAAAATGTTTCGCCCTGTATCTTCGCAACAAAGCACTTTCAAAAATCATGAAAGGAGAACTATGCTTAGAATAGACCAAGGACTTACCTCCATTTTTCCCGCTTGTTTAACAAAACAAAAATATATAATGAGATCGTTTTAAGTATTTTCGAAAGTAAGAGGCAATTGAACGTGACCTTATTTATTTACAGATTACGTTTCATTCATCGGCCTATAATCGTTTAAATTGAAAAACTGCTGCATTGGTGTTTTTTTCAATCGTTAGGATTACTAAGCCTAAACCAGTAAGAATGAGGAACAATCCCAATCTTTCAATTAATCGTGTAAAAAATCTTTGATGTGCTACGTGTTTTCGTAGATACAATATCGAAGACAGTATGCGCTCATTCGTCTACACTACGGCTCATTAAAACGCCACAAACACAAACTCAAAATCCGGAAGTGTACATACCTGATAAAACAGCAACTAACTGCAAGAGCTGTCCATTTATTTTGCACATTGTCACTAATAACTACTGAGATTGTTCACCATAAAACCACAAACATGCTACGTGTAGGAGTAATCATTATCAGATTAGATGAAGGTCTAATCATATTTATCAGATTAGGTGGTTAGGAGGGCTATTCTTCCAAGTTTCAATTGGCTGTCTAAAAACAATACCAATCAAATAACATTTCATTACCTTAGTTTCTCCTGATTAAGCTGCTACCAGACGAGCAAAGTGCGAATATGGTATATAGATTATGAGGAAGTACTAAGTTGGCTTTCTAATTTAGAATACCTTTTTTATCCGCGAATAAGGTTTTACTGTAATGTTATGTGAATGATGTCTAGATGTTAGCTAAATTACTAAGGACGAGCACGTGAGTTATTCAGCATAGGGTGTTTTTTTTAATATGGAAGCGAGACCACATAATTATGCTTGTTCTATACCTAACCTTCAATTAACTACCTTTCTTTTTAAACTGAGGTAGCAAAAAATTACTTTTGCTTTAATCGATTTTTTCCATACATGTTCATTCAGTTTCCCAAAACCTTATAAGTATTAACGCTTTCTCCACTTGATCGGCTTGCATTAAAAGTTGCGTAACACCCCTGGAAGTTAGGTAAAAAGTTCTCGTAAAACTTTTAGTCAAAATTCGTCCTATGTTGTGAAATTTTTGTTGCTGAAAATTTATTAGTTTCCAACTTGAGGAAACCACACATATATATTTTTCTCCGTATGGCTAATGAAAACTACACACATAAAATAAATGCGAAATTGTTTCTGAGCTCCGTAAATTGTTCCAAAGGAAAAGAGTGAAAGAGACAATAAATATTGATCAGTTGGAGAAATTAGAGACAGAGCGGAACGCATTTAGCGGCTTTGTTAGTAAATCAATAAGATATAATTGCATTTGACGGAGGTACAAATTAATAATTTGTCTTTATGGAATAACAGAGATATTGACTGGCGCAGTTGTTCGGTTGTCAACCAGAAACGCCATCAACGACGTTTAATCGTGATAAATGATGAAGGGGCTTTGCTCAAATTCGTTTAGATTATACATTACATAAAGGGAGATAAAACACATTCTACTTAGTAAATAATTAGCTAGCAATTACCAAACACTTCCGTCAACTTTTACCGGCAGTTGTAATGCATTCAGAAGGGAAATGATTTATCACACTCCTCTTTGAAAATGTTACGAGGGTTTATCTTTTACAGAATTTATGGTGAGGTGTAGATACCTTCGTTACTTAGAAATGCGTATTACTATTGAAGCCAGTGCAATGTGTCAAACGAACCCAACTTGACTTACTGACTCGTTAACTGCTAGACTCAGCTTAACCCAAAGGTCTGACTTGATCCATACTCCAAGATTCAGAGTCCGTCTCTTACAAATCCCGTGCGATGACCTTACTTATTCCCCAAAACATCGCACCGCCATACACATCGTATACTTTATTACCATATGGATGAACTGGACAAGTGACGTCATACTACGCAACAATAAATTTATTCACGTATTCACGTTCAGTTGATTTAGCGTACATAACAGTCAGATATTAACAAACAATGATACAGGAATAGTTTCCAAGCGCCGTCCAAAGTCAGTTTTGGTACGCAGTTAGCTTCAAGTTGCAAAAGAGGTGGGGATTATTCAATTTTAAAGTTTTGTCTTGGTTGAAATTAAGTTTGTATCCGAGCAGCCAGTTCAATAATGTCAATCGTCAAGGAACCCGTGTTGGTGGTTTTAAAAAAAGTTGTGTACATAGTTCTGCCATATTTCGTCGTTTATTGCATCTGTACAGACTGGATCAGACAACAATTTGGATAATTACAACAAAATAGTGAGTACATTTGCAACTTTTTTTTGTATTCGACCGTTTGTAACGGAGTTAAATGTTTCAATAAGACAAGCCTTTTTTCTTTTACCATTTGTTATTTTTATTTTATCTATGTCATTGTATTGCTCAGAAATGTATGTGTCGATTTGAGTTCCAGTGAAAGTAAAACGAAAAAAAAGGAAATCCAAATAAAGGTTGTTTTTGTTCGTTCAAAGAAAATTTCTCCTCTTTCAGATTATAGAATGGTTACTTCAAGTTAAAATTTAATAGTGCTGTTTCATTCGAATTCCCGGAATTTCAAGATTCAAATATGTCAGTGGTGATATTTTCCACCGTTTCGGAACCCAGCTGGACCCTGAGATCCATTGTTTCTTTAATTATCAAAAATAAACTTTGTTGGAAGATGGTAATAGGCATAAGGGAAATAAGGGACGATTTTTCGAAAAACAAAAGAACGCCAATAACTTCGAACCGTGGCACCAAATCAAAAATTGGATCTAAGAAAAGTTGTTTGATTTAATGGGTTCTAACTTCCGTTTTCGGGTGTAACGACTTAGTATTAATGCCCTGCATATCTAAATTTCAAAACAGTTGTTAAAGAGAAAAGGTTTAAATTGTGTACTCAGTAAGTATTTAAAGAAACACAGAAAAATTTTCAGCATTTTCATTACAATTCAACGAAAATGAAAAAAAAATGCGTTGGTCACTTTGCCCGTCCGTCGTTCGTCCCCACGGCATCAGATCTTTATCTTAATAATATAATATAATATAATAATAATGCGACACTAGCAAACAAAACAAATGCGTACTGAGACTGGTTTCTATAATAGGACAAAGTTTGTGTTTTACGGCAATAAATAGCACACCACTTGTATATTTTTAAAAGTAGATATTACCGATTTCATGCAACAATAATGAGTTTAGTTTTATGAAATCGTACTTTCTATACATTTTGTTTTATCTTTATTTCCGCGAAATCTCACTCAAACAGAAATATAATTTCAGCATCAAACATACAAACCAGCCAAATTCATGAATACAAAATTATATCAAGTAAGTATAAGCATATTACCTACATGAAAAGACGAATGTTTTCAAGATAAAAAATACTGAACAGATTACATCAGATCCGATTTGAATAATTAAAGAGAAAGTTAATCTGATGTGCGACATTGTTCAAACCTAACTAGATGAATGATATTTGCTGAAGTTTCACATCGCATTTTTCAGTTTATGGATTACAATATTAATTTGGGTCATAACGTTGACTGGTCCCTACTCACATTTCACGGTGTCCATTTTTCGGGAGCATAAAACAAAATATACGAAATTATGATACTTAATCCCTAAATAATGACGGTATCATAAATTCGCAACTGATAAATTGCTTAGTAGGGGTAGGTAATTCTATTATGAGTGGTCCAAAGTGTTGATTTGGATAATTTCAGCAACGTTTTGTAAATATTTGATTTTATCTTCCACTCCAAGTAATTTACGTAAACCTCTACTTTTCGCAAAATATTCAAATAACAAAATTATAAGTTACGTTACACACAAAAATCTTAGTAACTTGACTTTACAACTGATATATACCACGTTTACAAAGGTCTCATCAAGAATTATCGATTAAATCGTGTACTTGATCTTAACACAAGTTTCCACAAAGAAATTGATCCGAACACAAATGCGCATGTATAGGCCAGGTACAAGCAAAACATAAAAAGGCACCACTTACCTTGATTTAATAAGTTGTTATCCAGATAAGTGAGCTCCGAGGTGAGCTCATTTCCCGGATTCATAAAATCTGCAACAAAAGAAAACTCCCAAGCCCCAGAGCTCGGAAGGCATTGAACTGAACAATGCCTGAAGGACCTCGCCTTACCTGTAGTAAGCTCACAAGCACGATATTTTTTCGACTAACCTCGCCAGAAGGATGTGGCGCACTACCATAACACCCAGCTAGCAGAGAACGTCATAATGACGTGCATAATTCGTCACGCATTACGTCGAAATCACCAAATAAATCACGTATTTGCGACGAGATTATGACGATAATATGTCACAGTAAAATGACGTCATTCGATTACGTCACTTCGACGTATACGAATGACGTCATATATACCGCTGCATATACATAATTTTGGAGCATCAGAAGCATGGTGGACTAAATAATGCAAAAAACAATACCGCAAAATTTTTATTACAAATAATTGCACACTTTGTACTTATTATATCAAAATATTGGAACAAAAATAATGTAGGTATCCCAAGTTAACTTAAAAATCTATAGTGTAACAAAAAACAATAAAAAGTAATGTAGCTAATGTAAATCTTATAAATAATATTCCATGCAAAAAACGGCTATAATATTATACTCAAGGAATTCTCTCCCTCTATCTAGTTTTAGCAAATTAAAGAAATTTTTATATTCTACTTATCTCATTATAGTCATTATATATACAGTACAAAGTTCCACGTAATACAATTTAGATATTTGCGACAGTATGTATTAGGGGAATTGATACCAAACCATCTTTATGTGGTAAAAGTACACATTTTCCTTTGATGTCATTTTCATTTCTTGAGATAAATTATCAACTATTTGGATTTTCAGATATTGAGAATCAAATGGGTACATGTAAAGAGATGAAAATTTACGAAAATATCGTCCAATAATTTTAATTTCTTCAGAAGAGCCAATGGTCGAGTTAACAATTATATTTTCCAGTTGAATAACAGTATCACTTGTAAAGCAAAATGAATCACACATTCAATAGGAATGAATGGCTAACATAAAATCATTTAAGTGGACTCTTTTATATTGAATGCCCTCATATGACATAGTAGGCCCCATTTCGTGCTCCATTTCATAGATATATTTGGAAGAGCAATCAATTTCTTTAGAAACAATATCTTCTATTTCATGTAGTCTGCGATATATCTGTTCAAGGGGTCGTGTAGGAGACTTAACCATTTTCTTCAGCTGACCAAGGAAATTTTCGAAGGGGAAGGCAGAAAATGTATCTACAGCACCATAATGGAAACAGTTACAGAAACTGTTATCACATTCCGCTCCTGATCCGGGTGACCCAATTAAAATAACAATTTAAGTCGATAATTATGAATGATCACAAGATATGTCGATCATGGTATTGTTATTTGCAAAATTTTCAATTACTACATGCGAAATTAGATCACTCAACTAGTAGGCGGGGGACACTTTGTAACCCGAAGGCCCAATCTTCAAATGAGTATAACTTTTATTTGAAAAGTTATTTTAAAAAACTGTTCGACAATTCTGTTGCCTAACTCATCAAGTATATACACGAAAAATTTCGTGGAATTCTCTTCATTTTCGTAGTCCGGACAAAAATTGCAGTGGAACTTTTTTTCGAATTTTCAAAAACTAATTCCAGATTCATCATTTTCATGTTCAAAAACCTCCAGATACCAAATTTCGCCTTTTGGTGGTAGGAATTTTGGAAATTTTTTTTCAAAATCAGATAGGGCATACGCGAAAACTTATTCAAAGCCGTGCCGCTCTTATGCTTGTTGAGAAAAAAATTAAAGGAATAAATCCAAATTTAAACACTTCTTTGGGGGCGGCTCCCAAACGAAACATGGACCCTCGGTTTATTTAAAAAAGTACTTGTTCTGATCTCCTCTATCTCCCAATTTTTTTTACACGCGGTCATGTAACACCCTGTATTTATCTTAAAAGCTACCGTTTCCTTTTTTCGCTATTTGGATTTTATTGGTTAAATGGTTGAAAACGAATTTGGCTAAAGCAGTTTATTTTTTCGGCATAGAGTGTTAGTTTAGAAATGCACTTTTTGTAAATCGTTTACGATTAGTTTTTTTTTTAACTTGTATTGTGTAGTTGTGCTGAAGTTCTGAGTGACATTTCCGCATTTTCCTTTCTGTGTGGGTCATACTGGATCACTAGGTGAATTAGTTACACAGCAGTATCTATGGATTAAATGTTCTAGTAGCAACAGACCAAAAACCCCAACTCAAGTTTTACAAACCAAAAATGTAGCCGAACTGACGCCAAGTCAAAGGTTTAGGTTGAGACTTCTTTGACATAATTATTATATTTAAGGTACGAACCCAACGTAACAAGGTTTGCAGGTTTTTTTTTCACATTTTTAATCCTTTAAGCCTGTGTGCTCGCTCATCAACTCGTTTGTATATTAATTGCATTGAGAGATTGACGAAAATCACTATCAATCAATGTAAGGAGGGAGAAATTGCGGGATCTTTTAAGACCGTCGGAAAAAATTTTTCCATTGTAAAATATCGCTGAACCTGCACTTAATAGGCTAGAGCTACTTCCCCTTTCACGTAATGATCAGTAAGCAAATCAATACCTATACATAATGCGGCGAGCTAAAAATGGTACCCTTCACCTTGACATTCTTTATAAATCTTAAAAGAGAAATTAGAGTAATGGTATCTATTCTGATAGGACCAATCGATACCGCCTATTGTACGTGGATAACGTTAAGAGCTTTCCAAATTTCGCGATTTCCTTTGTACCTAGCATAAGGAATTTAATAATCCTTTTTGCCTACATTACATTAGCATACTCTCGAGGTATTTATTTTTCCGGAAGCAAATTATGAAAAGTCTTCTTAAAATGAAGGTAGATTAAATTTAATCCAGAGTTTACATTGGACGTTGACATGGTTTTCACGCAAAAAAAACCTGAAGTGGTAAACTCTACCGTTGCGAGGATTACTGACGGAAATTTTTACATTTAATAGTCTACTCAGAAAATGTACCCCAAATGAAAGGATGTAGATTTCTGCCTGTGCTCAATTTTACACTGTAGACGCAGACGTTTAATGGATTTGCGTACGAGAATATAAAGAAACAATTTAGTGGCAATTCGTTTTTGGGTCGAGTAATTACCTTTAAGCGTCAGAAGAAAATCTCCAACCCTTAATTGAAAAAGCCCCCAGTTTTATCATGCCGTATTCGCTTTACCGAAAAGTATAATGTGAAAGATATCACGTAACTAAAGGAATTTATGCTCAGTGTTTATTGATCTTGACAAACGTTCTCTCTAATTTACACTGTAACGGTAAGAGACCTAAAGAGTTAGATTTCCCGTATGTAGCGTGTTCTAGCATGGCGTAATGGAACACTTGCTTGCAATTTCGACCCTCTCTACCCAGACCATTATTTACAAAACGCGTTTAGTCAAAAATGACGTATAGCCAGTCTACGGTAAGGGTTTAAATCCAATAGCCGATTGAAGGTGTGATACTTTTATTGAGGGTACTTATTTCGGGAAAAACAAAAGCTCAATTAGGACACGAAATTACCCCACTGGGAATAAAGATAAATTCCAAATTAGATATACGCGCGCCTGTAATAGAGCTCTTCGATTTAAGAAAATTTAGAATTCCATCATAAAATCTGCCCAATGAAGCATTTTATATGCGTAAACGCGCGTTTCCCACCGAATGTGTATAAATATTTCATTCAGCGGCATACTTATATGATTCTGCCGCAGAAATGAGTTCGCTTTTTCACTCAAGTTCGCCCTTTATTTCGCATGGATTGTAAACAGCATTTCGCAACTAAAGGAAGGGCCGACATCGATGGATCAAAAAGAGACGTCCCAAGTGATCAAGGTGGGCACTTCCTTTAGTCCTGCACTAAGTATATTTAACATAATGGTGGTTTAAAAGTTGGAAGAGATTGCTACTTTTGATGCATTTCGGATGTAATAACTTGCCACAGTTTATTTTTCTGAAAGAAACGTCCGCGCAATTCACCTTCCACCGACACTGCTGCGGTTGCAATATTACTCACTGCGAACTTTGAATTTCGACTGACTGACGGTTTGGAACTAATTTTACTTAGGTTCAAACGCGGATTGCCCTACTTGAGCTCTATGACGGCCCAAAACGAACTAATTAATAATTACTTGCACTAACTAGCCATTTTGCCGTTTTACGCCCTCTTAGAGCTAACTAATCCACCATACAATAAACTAAATTGGCAGTTTTTTCCAAGCAGCGTTGCGACGCACTTCGGTGGCTTTGGAAATGAAATAGAAATTAGTTTACTCCAAATAAAATGTCATTTCTCATTAAATGTCACGTCAATAATTTAGTAACGAAGGATTAGTTTTCGGTGGCGGTGAATAAACGGCGTGACGGCGGGGATGTTTCCGTTACTTAGGCGCCACCAGAAGGAAAAATAACCCTGCTTCTGGTCAGGTAGGTTGAGGAAAAAACGGCATTGGAAGTTCCAAGGCACTCAAACAAGAACGACGGCAATTCCAGGGGTCAGGAGGTCTCAGACAAATGGCGGCCCTCGGCTACGGTGCTACGAATCTGAAACCAAAAGCAACCAAATCCCAGTGCATTAGTGGTATCTATAAGAAATCACATGTGGGAAAACAGGCCAATAATTTTCCGGAAGGGTCGGTCTTAAAGCTTACCTCTTTAACTAATGGGTACGATGGCTCTAGGAGAAAAAACTATTAATGCAAAACCTAGTTCTATTTAAAATAGCTGAAGTACATACCTATGGACCGGTGCATTGCTAACCTGGGTTTGTGTAACTAGTCCTTGCAAAGTCGTAGTCGTTAGAGTTTTAGTGCTGGAGGACAACCTTTTTTATCAATTGCTTGTGTTGCCTTCTCTTTGCATTTCATATCGTAGAAATAGTGCAATTGTGAGTAAGATACTTGCTGCTGTGACCTACCTTTTTTTTTCATCTAGTGAATTAGGGAATGTACTTAACGCACACCTCCACCCTGTATCTATCGGCGGAGGTAGTGTGGGGCTCTCACCCACTAAACTCTTTCCCTAATCCCTTGTTTAGTATAATGGTACGCCTCTGGGCATCGCCGCGGCATTTTTCCGGAGGTGACCCTTCTTCATATCTTATTGTTGCTTCCTTCGCTTCTTTTTCTCAGGTCTTGATTTCTATAAAGTTGCTTATTTTATTCCAATTGTCTAGATTCGTTTACATCGTTGGTACTACATTGGCTGAATCCAGTATCTCCCCGATCTCTAAGGAAAGTCTCCATCGGGCCGCTTCCCACCTGGGCCACTGAAAGACTGCGTGCCCCTCGGTATTCCCCTGGTCGCAATCCCTACATCTGTCGAGCTCTCTCTTTTTAAACTTGTGCAGACACACGCCCACTTCCCCGAGGCCGGTAAGGAACTGAGGCAGCCAATAATTGATCTAGCCGTGTTTGATCTCCTTAATTAGTGTCTGTGTCCAAGACTCTCCCTCGTTCCATTATTTTTGCCACCACTCCATTACCACTTCTCTGCCTTTTCCCGGAGCCCTCGCCTTCACTATATGCGATTGCTATTCTCAGTACCATGTGTCATTGTACTTGATCAAATGCCTCCCTAACCTTTCTTATGTGTACGGTCACTTCCGTACCCGTACAGGATTATCTTATTCACTTTAACTCCTCCGCAGTTCCTAAACACTATTTCTTGCAATCGGATGGACACCTCTCTTGCTCTAAGTACTCCTTCGTTGGCGTGCTTTATAAACTTTTTTTCCGTATCTATTGTGAGGCCCAGCAGTTTGGATTTCTTTGTCGAGCCGAATGGAGTCGCCTCCTACATCCAGTTCTTCTGTGGGGAGCTTTCTTCTTCCCGCTATGGTGGCGGATTTAGTTTTTGCCGGTACAAATTGTAGACCATTTTTGCTCATCCACTCATCCACCTTTTTGATCGTCTCCTCCACCTTTGTTTTCTCCATCGCTGGATTCCTGTCGCGTCCAATCACCGTTAAATCATCTGCGTAAGCCAACAGTCACTCGCTGTCGAGTGGCCAACTTCAGGACCCGGTCGTATGCAAGGCTCCACAAGGGAGGCCCCAATACTGGTCCATGTGGCACTCCTCCGTTTGTGTCAAACTTATATGACATTCCAGAAGGCAACACGTCACCTAGCATATTTATCAGATAAGCTGGAGCAGTAGTGCGAGCCATGGTTTCCATGATTGTATTTATCGGCAGTGTCCCTTGTTCTCCACGTTCCGGCCTTTGCATCCTTCGCGATCTGCACTACACTTTGTAACGCCTTTCTCGTCCCGCTTCCTTTCCGGAACCCATACTGGCGGCTAGTCAGCTGAACATGGCCCTCCAGCCTCTTGGCCACAATTCTTTCGAGCAATTTCCCTACGTGGCTTATTGGTGAGATCGGCCTTACACTACAGGCTTCTTTTTTTGGTATCAGGACCACGACTGTTTCCTTCCATTCCGCCGGATATTCGCCTTTTTCCATTATATTGTGAAATGCGGTTTGAAATATTTCAGATCTCAGTAGCGCGACCTGTTCAACGAAATCCGGCGGTATTCCGTCGGGTCCCGACGCCTGCCTTTTGGGCACTCTCTTCGCAGCCGTCACAATTTCATCGATTGTAACCTTTGGATGGTTTATCCCATCTTCCCACCTCGTTGTCTGTGTAGCGGCTCTTAGGGTCTGTTCCGATATTTATTTTCTTTTGCCAAATTTCTAGGAGGCTATCTGGTACGCTTTCCCCCATGCATCCCTGTCCAGCTCGTCGCACAGTTTCTGCCAGCTTTCCCTCTTCTTCCTATTAATTATTTCCCTCGTGCTCTGGCGTTCGTCTCGCAGGCTGCTCAGTAAACTTTCGACCTCCTGCGGAACCGGGTTTGCCCTTCTTCTGGCTCTGACTACCCTCCTCCTTGTTGGCACACAAGCTTCCCTGGCTTCGACCACTTCCCTGTCCTACCAGTAGACCTTTTTCTTTCTTCCCCGGTGCCTTTTGGGCATTGTCTTTCACGCCAGGTCCGTCAGCGTCTCCATTAGCTGTCGCGGTGTGGTAGGTATGGCAGTCACCTTTATTTCTTCTTTTAACTGGGTTTTATTAATTTTGTTTCAATTCCATCCGGGTGACCGTTTTGCTCCCTCCACCTCCCACGTGATATACATGTGATCACTGTGTTTTTTCCTTTTCCTCCCTTCCCTTCTTATCTCTTGGGTGAGCATTCCAGTAAGGGGTAAGTAAGTGAGTAAGGCGGCAAATTATGGAGCACAATAACTCTACCTGGACTTCAAATTACATAATCAAAAGAAACTCAAATACAAAGAACATTGAAACAAAAATTTAACGGTAACAGTAACAGAATTTAACACACCCCGATTGCAAGCGGTTGATCGAAAAACAATTTAAGAGATCTCAAAAAGTACTTACAGTTCTTTTAGTAATAATCGAAATAAACTGGTCAGGATAAAAATATGCGCTAATCGGCAAAACACCCACTTTCACACGAATCTGACAGATTCTTCTCTAAAAAACAAAACTCTTTTAAGGCTCGAAGACAAAATAACACATAACTGCTCGAATAAAACGACTTTTCTTGTATTACATTAATAAACTAACAAACTTCTTCATAAAATCAAACACGTTAGTAGCTTTAACCTTGACTACAAGGGTCCTGGGTTCGAATCCCAGTGTTTGTATAGGTGGTTGAGTGGGAAGAGTAGCTAATTAGCTAACACTCCGCCCACTATAAAATAAAATAAAGACCATAAAAATAAAAAATCACTTTCACTAATAAATACACCATCGTTGCTCTCCGGCGACACTTAAAAATTCCGCGTTACTTATCTCGCGTCTATCGCAAAACCAATTAATGTTTGTCCTACAATTACCTTCTACTAACACCTGACTAGCTAAAAGCTTAACATTACAATTTCCTTCCATTATTTAGGCGTTTTCAATTTATCAAACAAACTAACTACAAGAACTAGAATTACTGTTAATTTACAATAAGAAACTAACATTAAAAATGACAATTCAGCAAATTTTTCTCAATCTCAATCTGTGTCAATTTGAAATAAAAATTTCTAGGCCTTATGAAATATCCTAAACCAATAACCACCTACAATCAAGCAGCAATGCCCATCGAAAGAGCGCCTTTAATAATTTCGGAGTGTTTAGAGTGTAGGCCGAACGAGTCAATTAGCATAACAAGCAAATAATTGTGTGCAAATCAGTCTTTGCTCCAGTAAATATGATCACTCTAAATAAACAACAGATCTGAGACAAGCATTATTAATATAGTTACAAAGAGCATCCAAGCTCAGAGTCAAAGGCCTTAATGGGAAGAACACGCTCTATTAATTAAGTTTCGAAACGAGAGTGATCATTACGGAGGAATCTTAAACCTTGTATTATGGTCGATTCCAACTAGGGAATGACGTGCTTACCTAATTATGAACTTGTAACTGGAAATGCTTACCTATGTACTATTTTCCTCATTTATATATATTCAATATTCTATAATTGTGTTAAAGTCTATTTCAGTCGTGTATACCTGCCCACTAAACACGAAGCTAGATGCTTCATGGCTCTTTCAAATAAAACCTTTGATGGATTGCATAGGAAACAAGTTAAAAAAATTTTTGCCGGAAGTGTGGTGACGGCTTGTGATTGTTCGACGGACATTAATGTCATAATATCTGATGTCTTCGTCAACAGAAAATATTTTCTGCAGTTGACCGTGTACTTGCTCAAACTGACGTAGCTTCGAAAGCTGCGCTTGTTCGAATAGAAATGCTGCTTTTTCTTCGCGAGTCGGGTTATTATATAGCGTTTCAGTTTGTAAGATAAGATCGAGAAATATCGATGGGCCAAAAATACTTGGCGTATAAACGGCTTATAACAAAAGAGATCGAGTCCTGTTAGTTAAACAATGGGCAAGGAATGATAACATATAGAATTTTTTACACATTGTGTTGTACACAAGATTAGAACAGAGTGGTCAGGTGTCCTGAATTATTAATTTCGTAGAACACGCCAACAAAAATAAAAAAATCTCCAAATGTGTCTGCTAACGTATGAGATTCTGACCCTAAATTGTTTCGTTTCGGAACAGATTTTAGTTAGTGGGTTTTGTATTTGTAAAGGCGTTCCTTAGGTTTCTTAAAGTTTGCGTGATAGAATGGCCTATTTCTTTTTACAGGAGATCATTTAACTCGTATAAACCTTAGACGCTCCAAATTTGCTCCCTTTTCTTTTATTATCGTTATATCGTAGGTTACTTACCTCCCACCCCTACTTTACTGTTGACTGAGCGTTATAAGTGCTATCTGCTAATTAATTACGTGCCACCATTTTATGCCTGTAACGACCTCTTGTCCGTAATAAAGAAACCGTTAGATACACTACTAGAAGCGCCATCTGTGGATAATTACACCACAGCTGCTAAGAGAAGAAGGTACAGCAGATACTGAAAGATGTTCTATAACTAACTTTAAGAAGGCACGCATTGATCAAACACTAACAAATACCTAATATAGCCCTCCATGTGGAGTTTCAAAGTACAAGCCGTGCCTAATGAAACCGCATAAAAACAGAAAAAAATATAACAATTCAAAATGTACAACGCACCTAATAAACTGAAATAGGTATCAACAGACGAAAAAGATAAGCAACATTAAAGCAAATACTTATCCTGCAACATACTTTGGACACAAACGCACAGTAATTTAATTAAAAATCCTGTGTGTCAACAGCAAAAACCATAAAAACGTTAAAACTACCCTCTAAGGTGTGGTTTGTAGAAGATAAACAAGGTAAAGACACCGTTGACGCTTCTTAGCAATTATCGGAGTTTTCAAGTACTATATAGGTACATAGAACCTAATGTTTTATATGATATAAGACTAAACTCCGATTACTAATAACGTTATTCGGTACGTGATTCTTTACTTGAACACTCTAACTAATTATCTGCTAAATGAAACGGTCATGTTGTCCGCTGACTGTGCATCACATTTCACGCATAAAATCAACAGTCATCAGTCAGTTGCAGTTGCCAAGTAATAGCAGATACAGCTACGGCCGTCAATTAAAATGCAGTCTAAAGCTAACGCTAGAATAATGCAAATGTTCTCTCGCATCCATCCTCGTTCTTGTATTATCAACATTTGTACTTGTCACCACACAGTAATTGACTTGAAAAAGGGAGGTATATAAAGAAAGTTGCTAATGGATGAAGGCGTACAGAGCAGTTCTTTGCCAAATAATTCATCCTTCGATAGCACCGTTTGTATTGTGTGAGTGTTTCGCTTACAGATTTCGATAATTACGTTCTCTAGAAACCGTTCGAATGATAGATTCGCTGAAAACATCCCGTTCCAACTTCCTACCTCCGTTAAACTACCTCTGAAAGTGAAACTCGCCCATTGCAAATTGAGAGCCTTATTTAAGCGAGTTTAACGATACGATTTCGCACGTGATCTTCCGTGCCACGTCCCCGACGGTACGTGATTTAGTTCCACGCATCGCTCCCTTAAAAAGCGAAATTCTATTAACCGAAGCTTTCAAAAGTTTGCGATTACGGCGCAATGGCAAAATCAGGCGTAAACAGTTGCGAAAAATCAATAGCCTTCTCAAATTGTCCGTCTGCATACCAAATTTCATTGCGTAACACACAGCTCGCACTGTATTTTAGTTTTAAGCATACTCTTGGAGAAATTTTGAACCGTATACAAATGCTCCTTTTGGTGAAATATATTTAACCAAATGTAAGTAAATGCTACTTAAACTTTTAAAGATGTGGTTTGTTTTTGAACTGATTAATTTAGTCTAGACGTGAGATTTAGAACACTAGAATTGCTACTGGATTGAAACTAACTCATTTACTTGTCAAACTTGTAATTAGAAATGAAAGGGCTTTTCTCTAACTAATCAAAGTTGGAAATCTAAAATTAACATTCCATATTATTACACATTGCTCACGTGCTGAATGGGGAAAGTGCTTTCCTATTCCTCAATTCTAGACAAACATGCGAATACGTGCTAATCATCGCCGAGCCATAACAGTTTATTAAATCGCAATATCATTCCATTTTGTCAATCTCTACCTAATTATCCCGCTCACCTTTAGCTATGGTAGGTCGATGACCAAATTGCTAAATCCTATCGGGATATATCATCGCTTACTGTTTTGAGACTTTGTGGGATCATCTTCTGAAGTAGAAGTAAACTTTGTCTATAGAAACGATCCCTAATCCTATACGAGCCGTATTAAAGACGATCCATTATGTAGATGATCGCAAACAAAAGTATGCAATAACATTCAAGTAAACTCAAATAATTGCATAGGTGTTGCTTAGCAAACGTTCATCAAAATAAAACTTTTGACCGACGTTACTTAACACTAACAGAATATTATTTTGCACTTTCTCAATAAAAACCTTGTACTACAGGAAGTATGCTAGGTGAAAGTATTCATTTACTTTAGTTAGTTAGTACCTCACACCGTAAGACAACAGCAATTAATAACATACCAGTGTACATACTCACTGTTAAATTTACAGGGTGGTATAAATAAGTATACTCATTCTAAGTAAATTGAATGCGCGAAGTATGCAAATACCAGTTTTGCTAATTAGGTTCTTTTCAACTGTTGTATTAATAAAAATAATTAAACCAGTTCAAAACGTTACATTATGCTTCTCTTTGTCTGCTTATGTCAACAATAATATATGCAGACCCCACTTTTCTTATTCAGAGATGTCACAGTTTAATCTCTGCGGTAGGTACACTTAGACTAAAAAGGCAAAATTGGATTATCCTTCACCCGCCCCGGTAACCCATATTGAAAATCGAGAATGTAGGCAGAACACATTATCCACTTAGGTAGAAAGTGGAATTCCATTTTTGTCGTTTCATTGAAAAAATGATAAAATTCTCATATTTCAGTTTTTACTCGTTAATGCACATGGACGAACTTCAGCGGACTATTGAATGATTGTACATTCATTTGTCAATGGCAGCAATATTTGATAAGTACACATCGGTAATTCAATTGAAGTCTGACCAGTGAAACTGGACGTGAGGACAATTCGCATTTAACTTCGTTTATTTGTTTTCACTAACGGGCCCTTGTAAAGTTCTATTGTACGTTAATTGCTTGACTACACTATTAGTAACCATTTAAACAAGTCAATCTCATAATTAGGACTGTGAACTTGATTATGTTTCAGTAACCGGAGACTCAGACCTCATTAGTTTAATTTGTTTATTATTCGATACTTTATTGAAAATAGATTCACTTCCACATCAATGGTTTTACAGAATCCTTTGTATTTATTTATTTTCAATTAAATGTCATTTAAATGCGCCAAGGAACGAAGGCGGATGTGCTTCACTTTTTCCGCGAAATTCGAGAATGTCCTGGAAAGTTTTTGTTTGCTATGTACGCAAATCGAATCCTGTTTTTCAGTTTTCAGTTCCAACATCGACATCGAAAATTAAGTTAAGTTAAGTAACAATAAATCAGTTAGCCCATAGTGACGATAAGAAACGATGCAAATTTTTAAAAACATTTGATCGTCCTTGCGTGGCCTGCTGCTGATAAGAAAGGACTGCGCTTTGATTTTATTTAGGTATTTACGTTTAAAAAAAAAGTGGTATGAATGGGAAGCCTAAGCGACTCCTGTTGCAGGACTGCCCCCCGACTGGGCGGATTACATTCGTTTTGATTTTTCGTAGATACGAGTAGTGAAAATTGGCACTCCTCCTTAACCAGTTGGTAAAATAGGTAGGTATTTATGAACCATTCACAATCAGAGGCAATAATTATGTACCCAACGGCCTAAAAACTTAAAACACAATTACCCCTATGGTTATCTAACGATTTTACTGAATAACGCCGAACACAAAACAAACTAATGGAACAAATGTGCTTTTCTTTAGTACTATTTTTAATTTATTCTATTTTCAAAATAGACGTGCAACATGCGGTTAAGCGACTATCAATAAAGTGGCCGAACTTTACATGAATAAATTTTCTTATGACCAGGGCCACCACTTACCTCGATTAGGCAAGTTTAAAACAAACTTACGCGGGAACAGAAAAATCGGAACCATTGTCTACGTTTGTTTAACCAAACAAAACTAAATATTCGGAACAAGGAAACCCCGGTTTTAGAGGCCTAGGTGTATTTATTTCTATCACACTTACTGGTTTTTCCTGTGTGCGTATCTTATACTTAGTATAAGGCATGAAATGCAGTTGCTAATAATATTGGTTGAGTAATTATTCAAGAACAAACACCTGAGCCTTGATTCTGGGGTAGAAGGAAAGGATTATGGAAGACTACGAATCTATTGTAATGGAATAGTTACATGTACAAGGGTTGAAGACCCCGCTAGCATAAAATAAAATTGAACCTTTACAGCACTGGCTGAAATCCCTATATAACAATTAATTTTTAATTTATCCACGGCTAGCTCAGCAATAAAAATGTTTTATATGCCCCTTACCTTAAGGCAGTTTGGCCTCTTAACTCCGCACACCTGAAGTTCAAGATCTAATGTTCTGGTTTGATGGAACCCAAATAAATACGCATGAGTAGTTGATTGAGTATATTAATAAGCACAAAGGGGATCATGTTCCATTTTTCATTGTACGTTCCTGTATACAAAATGTAGGTTTCACTCATAAAGAAAACCTATTTCCCTATCACGTGTCCCTGCTGAATTTGATTCCTATCTAGAGATTTCCGGTTTCTGCACTGACAAAGCATATTGGATTATCTACATGCAAAAAAATAAAACTGCTTAAATTAAGTGTGCTCACCCCTTAAAATCTGAAATTGGTCTTAAAATTCAAATTCTTTAAGAAAGGTACTTACCTTTCAAATTTCGCACTCGGGTAAATGGAGGCATTCATCAATAATAATTAAGAGCGCTGACATAATCGGATGCTGTTTAATGCAACACATTTATTTAGTTACTGTTAATAATTGCACTCACTTAATTGGCCGAATTAAAATTTGTAAAGTCGGTAGTGCAGTAAGGCTCATTGCTATTTGATAGCATAAAAGTAGCTTATCAAAACTGATATCTGCGTAAACCTGCATGACCTTGCTCCGTTAAATTTAGTCCTGCGATCAATGACTTAACGGAGCTGAAATTGTAAAATATTAATTTGCTCTCGACTTCTAAATCAGTGCTTTTCAACCGCCGGCCGGTTAGAATATAGGTATGCCGGTCCGCGAAAAATCCACAAGTAGTATAACAAAATCTGCACATCGCGCTCAAATAATGTGGCGTTGGACTCATCACACAAAATAAGAATTATCCACTAAATATTAGTCGATTTGCTTTATGAATAAGACTATTTACGTAGGCAAATATATTTTTTGATATTTTTAAGTATAATAGTTATAGATCTTAAAACTACCACCCACGATAAATGTCAGTTTTGTACCAATTAGGGCGAGCTCCAATTTGTAAAAAATTTCCACCCCCGGTCCCACGCTATCTGGTCCGCATAAACGGACTGCAATCTTTTACCAGTCGATGCACTACGTCGGGATGAGAAACGCTGTTCTAAATGACAAGAGCTTTCGGAAGCAACAAAAATAATAAAATTATCTTGATGGGAACGGTTGCAAACGGCGGATTAATTACACTGTTCGTTTACGGTAGCGGCGGATGAAACACAACTCTAGAAATTAAATAAATTACCTTTAGCTTCTACCTTCCACTCCTCGAACTACCATGAATACGGTACGACATTATGCGTAACGAAGCGTCTCTAGCTACTGCTGGTGGAAAGATGGGTGCTCCGTTACAAAGTTTAATTTATACAACGCAAAAAATTCAAACAACTTAAAGAAACGGACGTGAATGATATTCCTTTTAAGTTACAATTGACCCTGTCCATACGCATTGTAAGCTGCAACACATTGGCCTCAAATTTCGCAAAAATAATACTCGATATTGTTATTATGCACTGGAATAAAAGCCAATGTCTGCCGCTGGTCGAAAAACTAAAAAATCTCTATTTAGACAATGAGTTTTTTTTTTAATTAAGGGCATTTATTTAATTCTGTTTATACTTGAAGAGTGGGCCTGAAATCCGAAAATGTTCTTTCGCGTAAATTTTTATCATTTGTAAATGAACGGCCAATGAAGTAATTTCCAATTTTAATGTAAAATTAAGCCTGCAGATAATTTGCACTTTGTTACCAATCTATCATAAGGAGTTTCGTAACAATTTACTGCAACTCGTTTAAATTTAGCAATTAGCGCACCGAAGTAGAACACAAGTACACAGTAAGGAACTGCTCGCGAAATTAGCTCGTCTACCTGGGGGTTCTTGAACGCGGAATAATCACTTTGTCGCACTCAAATAGTACGTCTAATATTCCCGCACAGTGGATATTATAAGCGACATTCCTGTGACCTAATTCTTACCGTCACGGCATTAACCCAAGGCACGAAAGAATTCTATCTCATAGGAGCTTTAAGGAACGTTTGCTATTATTTACAAGAGAAGATAAAATAAAAGCACAGAAAGCTTTACAACATTGTAAGCGTCGATCCTGATTTGAAGTGAATAGATGCCTCATAAACAAAGCAGTTCTCCAACTCTCATTATCGTAAAAACTGTTATTTTCAAGTCGCAACTATTTCAATTACGTATACTGTAGAACAGGTACGCTATCAGTAGTAAAAATAAATTGCAAAGGAAATAGAGGTACAAATTTAAAAATATAGAATCTATGTGGGAAATGAAGCATTTTATATGCGTAAAAGCGCAGTTTGTTACACATACCTATGCATGCATTTTTCATTCAGTACAACGGAATCGCATTGCTGCTAGCAAGATCATGATGCCTTTGTCCACGAGACCCAACAGTGGCAGTTCCATTCGAAAAAAACACTATACGACGAGATTGTGACGTTTCGTGGTCATAATTCACAATATCTACTTTCTTTTGTATTATTTTAATGCGTTGATCAACTACTTAAATTACCTAAAACAGCAATTAGCATTTTCCACGGTTGTTGTATAATGTGGCTACATGATATTACGTTACAAACTTTCCACGAAACGCTCCAAAACTTATCGCAAGCTCTCCAAGATAATATAGGTAGCTACGGTATAAACAAACGCGTCTATTGCTTTAGGTAGAAATTGAGTTTGGAGTGGATGACAGCTGTAATTGTTGAAATGATACCCTACCTTCGGATACATCACAGGGAAGGTACAAAAACTTTCAAACTTTCAAAGTATATTTAAAAGCTTCTTTCCATTTTATTAGGTGTAGACATCTGATCCTTTTAAATGTAAACGTGTAAATTGAGTAGGTATATTTCACAGCGTATTCTACAGACATTAGCTATCATATAATACATTTTCTACCGCAAATAAGGTCATGTCCCCTTGTGGCGTTTAGACTGGCACCTTTGTTGTCTAATGCCTATGTAGTACCTATTTCAAAACACCAAAGCCTTAAGTGCGGTAAGTCATTTGAGTAGTCTAAATTGATGGCAGTTTAATACAAAAATAATAAATGGTTTCAAAATATTGGAAATAGAAACTGAAATCTGTAGATTTCAATTTAAAATCAATATGTTTTAATTTAATTACCTATAGCGCAATCCGAAACCCGTTTATTAATGGAGTACGTAAGTTTGAATTTATTAGAGTTGGGTCTGATTTTGGCATTGTAGTTTTTGGATGTATTTTTGCTGTAAGTTAAAAGTTAGAAGGGTTGGAGAAAAACGTGACCACGGTTTTGAAATTTGGTAGAAAGGGTTAGATTTGGAAAGATTTCATCGAGTTAAGGAGAAAAATTGTAAAGGGGTGGAACTGGATTATGATTTTAACACCATATTTTCGTGAATATCACATTGGAATTGTTATCATTTCTTAACCAGTCAAAGATCCAACAAAAAAAAAGGGCAAAGAGCAGTGTTTCTTAATCAGTTTTTCTTTCAGGAATTGATGTAATTTCATTTGATGGTAGCCGAGAATTAAATATATTCATAGAATTTACATAAGAAAGCTGAACTCAAGGTAGGTAAAAAACGAGTCAAGGGTTTCAACCCCGTGCAATAGGATAACCTACTTCAGTACACATTATCCTTGTTGTATCTTCGCAGGAAAAAACCACAGATCTTTTAAGGATAGGAAACGGGATTGACCGGCTGGTCAGGGAAGAGTTAGGACTCCCAGTAGAACAATCTTGAGCGAATGGAAACCCGTATAGCGTGGGCACAGGACAGGCACAAAATTGAGTCAAAATAAAACAAAAATGAAGGAGCATACGAGTTTGCAAAGCTCCGGTACTAGGGGGTTCTGACTTGCTGTCTGAATAACCAGCCATAGCTAACATATTAATTTCAATAACAAACTATTAAAGTAACCAATTCCGTATATTAGTAATATCAATACTCTAACACTAAAGTACAAAGCAATAATCAGAACAGCTCTTCCTGTAAGACCTTTGGAAAATAATCGATAAATGCAATAAACAAAATCTTTAACAAGTAATAAATATGGACAATAGGTCCACAAGCGGAATACCTTACAAGAAATAGATGCAACAATACAACAAGGGCATAAAAATACACAAAGAATGTACGCTTAAAGAATGTTACCACATTTAGGCTTCTTAAAAGGGAGACACGAAATTCGGTAACTCGAAGTAGGTAAAATTACGGTCCCAGATGATGGATACGATTAACCTTTCTTACTCCAGTCACTGGGTTCCCATATTATAAATACAATAGAGCATAGATGATATAATAACCAACTTTAAATTTGCCATGTGGTATAAACTAGCCTATAAATAATGAATAATATTGTAAACAACTGCAATATGAAAAATATCCTTATCTAGATTATGGTTAGCAAACCCATTCACGTAAATACATTTAGATATTAACTTGATGATAACTTGATAAGATTATCAAAGTATGGGTAAGCCTCATGCATTAGATTCTTTTGTTGGATTAAAAGTGGTTTTAGAGTCGACCTTTTTGTAAAATTCTTTATGAAAAATCATACGCGCAAATAGTTGGCACACTCAGACAGATTCATATGCTTGTACTGCCAATTACCTTCATAAAAACCGTCCCCTTACTGCAAACTACCTACCTTACAACTTACATAGGGCTCAATTAACTACTCAAACAATCTGTTGCTTATTATTGAAGGCGAAGCGCTCTATTCCCTATGACCTTAGAATTCTAAAGTTAATTTTATCGCCTCCTTTGTTAGTTCATTTTTTCATAAACTTTTCCATACCAACCAAATTTTATTAGCTCAGTATAATATCCTTTTTTTATATAGATAATTTAAGCATGAAAATGTAAACACGGCTGTGGGCGTCTATTTGATCTCACACATAAAAACGAATACTTTCGATTTATATTTTAATATTGTTCGGAGGAATATTTTTTCATATTAGCCCCAACCCGTACAAACAGTTCATTCAATTTTATGATATAACTCTTCTCACACGGGGCAATTGAAAACGTGCCATAAAATATATTTACAAAAAAAAAGCGCTCGTGGATATGAAAATCTGAGCTTAATTCCACGAAAATACTGTTTTGTTATGAATGAAAGTGTCTGTGTGGGGAAATGAAATTAGAGTACCGGTATTGGTTTTATTAGACAATCCGTAGGTGAGAGGATGATGAACGAGTACCTAAGTAATAAGCCTGTGTTTACTATCAATTTTTGCAAAGTATGTCTGTAGAAGATTTTGAGTTTTGGCTTTATCTAGTGAAGAGCAAAATCAGTAAGAAGAATACAAAAATGCGGTAACGCCAATAGTCGTAAGAAGTTTTTATATCATGAACCTTCCGTTTATTGGCAACAGGTAATTGATAAGTCTCATCAGGATACTACATAATAAAAGATACCAGAAAAAGTAAATAAATAAACTGTAAAGGTTGGTTGTGATTCTAAGTGCATGGATTTTTGCTCGTAATATGATTATTAATTTAGGTACTTTGTCTTCGTTAGCTTTCGGAATTTGCACGATTCTTTGTGGAGCGGAAAGATGGCGAGTGATTGGGCTCACTGTGGAAGTTGTTTCTTGATGGAAATTGGTTAAACATCGGGCCATCCGTTTGGTATGGTTTGCAGAAAATAGATTGGGAAATGTCTGGAAACCCTTTCACGAGGGGTTGACCTTTTACTATATGGTGGATTTTGAGGCCACGCGGTAATATTTTTTGGTTATATGTGTGAAGTAGCTGTCCGACAAATATTGACGAGATATCGGGGCAGTCTAACCGTTCTACTGATTTAATCATACCATCGTCGGAGCATTAAGGGTGTTTTGGATTTGGCCAAGGACCGTTTATGCAGTTATATGCAGATAATTTTTGTTTCCGTTTTGCAATCTTATATTGTCTTTGAATTCCTTGTAATTAATGTATTGAGCTATCTAATTTTCGGGTTGAAACGACAGACGTTTCACGGTACTTTAGAAACTCGGTGGCTTGGTTACTTTATGTGTTAGAACGTGAGACACAGTCGGGATGGGAATTGAATAAAATGCAGAATTTTGTGCGTAAGAAAAGACAACAACAAATAAATATATTACGCACACAACAAGGCAATATCGGGGAAACCTTCTACAAAACAAAAACCCCGGCACAGTCCACATAAATATATACATGAAATAAATCAACTAAGACACCAATCTGAAATTGTACTGTACAAATTAGGTAATCGAATCAAATGCAGTTAAACAAATTCTGATGTCCCACCATTTCTTGGGTTGTTGCCTTTCACCAGGAGAAAACCTCGACGTATTGATAAACGTTAATTATTTGAATGTTTTGCGTTGTGTGAAAACAGGACTCGACCGTTTTTGGGGATTTTGTAAAATAAATCTTTATGAGCGAAGTCAATTTAACATTCCTGAAGAGGTTGACCCACGGGAGTAAATTTGTGTACTTCTTATGAATTATAAACGAAAAAAAAGACATTAACTCTGAAGTGGAATTTCAAGTTCAGTAAGACGATTCTTTTGTGTGGGTTAAATTTTATTATGCCTCCAGATGTGTGTAAATTTATTTATACCTCTCACCTCCAAGCGATGGTATTTAGCAATTTTCCCCACTGCCATGTTTTTTAGGGTACAATAATGAGTGTCACTTTATTGCGAAAGCAACATATAGACCACAATGCGGTAGCGAAATGTTTCCTAGCACCACCATTTTATTCTTCTATTCATAAAATCCGACGCTTTTTTGTTACACGACGTAATAGAACAAGTTTACATTTTATCACGTTTTACATTTCAAGTTTGTAGGAAACGGCAAAAGTTGGCGTTGGTTCACGTACTGAAACCAATTGACCTAAATTAATATTGCACTAGATATTGCTGCTCGCCATTACGTTAGTGTAAAGGGGTTGAAAAACAAATCACAATTAGTTAAGCACGGAATATTATATTGAAATTGTGAAGTTTTAATTAAAAGTCTTTCATTAATTTTCAGAACGGGTTTATGTAAGGCACTTCTTTTCTATTATAACAAGGTTGAGCGCATGTGGTCAAACAAAAATTTAAATTGTTAGTTAAATTTCTCATAATTTGATTTACAAAATTTTGGATCGGTGTAAAAAGTACCTATGTACCGTGCAGTTGCAATGGATTCTCTAAAACAAAATTAGGAAGTTTATTAGCCTGACAGCATGTTGACAAAACACTTGCGTAATCGAAAGAAAATACATACAGTATACCTATCTATCTATGTTGTAAAGAATAGGACAGCTCTTTCGACTCGTACTGAAAAGCAACAAAGAAAAAGAAAATATTTATCCTACAGGTCTCCCTGGTTCATACGCTTACAAAATGCTCTCAGTGCCACTCTCTTCCTTTGGAGTTCAACAGTTTACGGCAGGTATTGTAAGTAACACGTTTTGACTAAAATGAAGCACGCATCTACCTTATTTTACAAAACCTATTTTAAAATTTGCTTATAATCAGATTGCGGGCTTAAAAGGTTTTGAACTCGACGTAAACGCTTAATGTATATAAAACAGTTACGATGGGCATCCTTAAAGGGGCACATTTGCATATCTTTATTAACTATGCGCCTTGTAAAATTTTTGCTAAGGGTAAATAAACTAATAGAATAAGCTAGTTAAGATTTCAGCGAACTCGGAAAAGTAATTGAATTACAAGTTGCGCTTGAGATAAAGAGCTTTATACACACTCTTCGTTTTTACAGAGAACAAAGACTGTATTTTGCTTTGGTCCTCTTTTGTTTGTTAAACCATTTTAACTTTAAATGTTCGTAGTTTTTATGGTGGCACTAAACTGCGAGTATAAAATGGGGAAAAAGGTATACATATATAGCGGGATCGAATGTTTAATAACTGTATCGTCTTTATAGTGCGGTATTGATTTTATACACGAGAAAGGGCTAGGGATTTTCCCTTTGTACATCAGAAAAGTAGGTACGGCTTAACAATTCACTTTCGAAGTGCTTCTTTGGTCGAAATTTACACATCAAAGTTGAACTGTTGCATTTCCTATGTAACAGACGAATATTTATGAGTAAGGGAGATCTGAAGAATGAATGAATTGGAAATGCACATTTTGGAATATCCTGAAATTTGCCTTCGGGTAACTCCAATTTTATTGAAAACGGAAAAAATCGGTGGCTATGCGAACGGTAAAAGCTTATAATTTTTAACAACAGGAGAAGTTCAACAGAAGGCTTAGTGCTTATTCACAATGAACATAAGCGTTACAAAAACATAACAGATACATAAAACATAATATTGACATAAGACATAATTTTACGCAGGTGGAGAAAGTGTTCACAGTGACCGTAAGATTATAATTATCTGCGTAGGCGCAAATCCGAAATTTAAACTCGGCAAAACGTCAAGAACATAGCAATATTATTTGTGGTGTATATGTGTGTCACTGAGATGGAAATTTCAACAGTTTTATTGCTTTTACTGTTAAGAAGACAGAGAGACAAAGTTGTTACAAAACAAAAACGGCGTTGGTGGGTCAGATCTATAAATCGAGACCGAGAGAAAAGGGGAGAATTTAAGAATTCAAGCGTGTCTAGAAATGAAGCTGCATGATGAAGAATGGTTTTTTTCATACACCAGGATTATTCGATCACCTATTAACCTTATATCTTTTGTCCCCTTTATTAAACAAATAGGGTTTTAATCGCACCAAACTAATTAATAATTCGACGTCTATACGTTTTCCATGTCGTGTTGGATATAATCAAAGAACAACACACGAAGGACCAAACCACACCAAACTATGAAATAATGCGCCAAAAACTATGTACCAATTTAAAAATAACCAGATTATGTTGGCAGAAGAGATGTCATCGACGTTAGACGTAGTAACTGAAATGTCAAACCAACAGCTGCGTCTTTGTACCCAACAGAAATACACCTAATTCCACTAGATTTTTCATAAAACCTACGTAAAGTTGAAACCGACCCAACTTTATGTATTTTTTATGTACCGTTTCGGTAGGACATAAAACATACGCAAACATTTACAAAAAAATAAAAATTATGTAATCATTGTGAACACATACGTTGGTTTGCTACTATTCAACATTATGAATTATGTATCTGTTATGTTTTTGTTATGCTTATGTCCATTGTGAACAAGCACTTAGCGTTGCACTAACACTACAAGTTGATTACTTAATTTAAAAAAAAAACGGATAAACCGCTTTAAACTTCACACACAACTCTTGTTAACTTGCTTCTGCACAAAATTATTATAATAAAGACGAAGTACGTCTTCAACTAATTAAATCGGGCGGCGACATTCCCGAACAAAGGTAGGAAATATACACGCTTTCCAACCGTCGCGAACCAGCAAGAAGCAGCTGCTCTCGCTTGTAGTGTTTAACGGAACACCACTCCCATAATAAAATAAATCTAATTTTTCCAGTATTTACAAATAAAGCGCCAATTATAATTAGCCTTAATAACGCCAGAATCAATAGAACGCGCCCCCTCTTACACTCGTTCTCTCTTCTAACAGCGACAAAAAACACGTGCGTTAATTAAATCTCGTCCGACGACAAAACCTCATTGCACACGACAAGATCTGCCTACATTTTTTCACGCAATTTTACGTTTTACATTTAATTAAACAATTCTAAATAAACAATACACAATTACAAACAATTATTCGAGGAAAAATAACACTACAGAAATACGAGCTCAAATTAAATGTGCTTATTCGTTAATAACCCCCTCAGATTTATTTTCAATAAATTGAAATATTTCTGAAATACAGGATGTTATTATAAAGTTGTTTTTGTCAAAGTTATTCCGTCTTTATCCTTATGCCGCTCCTTTCGAATTATTTTTGAAAGCAGCGCTGCATGACATTCTCTATCAAATTGTAGAATATGGGTCTTGAAGCAGAAACATACCGTCCTTTTTTTTAGAGTTTTGGGCTATTCCGCCGAACGCTCTCGCGTAGGGTTCTCAGAAGTTCCAAATAGTACCTATAATTAACGGCTTGGCCCTCTGGATGACTCCTCGCCTTAAATATTGACTTGCTGATCTTGCCCTTTTTCATCTTGGGTGAAGAGAGTCTTTCAATGCATCGATTGGCGCTTATGGTCATATTCAAAACTCTGTTCCTCAGCGCAAGTTATCACATTTTTATAAAATCTGGCCCCCCTGAGGTGGTCTCCAAAATCTCAGAGCGAATCACTTAAAAGCTTTGGTACAATTTTCGTTTCATGGAATTTAAAATTTCTGTGGCGTATCAAATTTAACATGACCCAGAATTGTTTTAGATGCTTCTGAACTCCTCACTAACACCAGAGGAGAAATCTTTCATATCTTCATATCTTTCATTAATATTTTTTATAATGCGGGTGTTGTGACGAAAAAAAACTGTTACGTTCCATTTCGTTCTTGAATTTATATTTAGTTTTGGCGCTTTCAAGTTTTTTTTGTTTTTATTTTAGGTTAGCGTTATTTGATTTTTTAATTAGGGATTTTTTTGTTAGTTATTTTGATGCCAGTGGCGTACTATTCACCAGAATTCCTCTTATTCTTTGTGATTGTAAATTATATTGAAATTCGCCTTTATTTCCGTGTTCACCCTTTATCTAATTTTTTTGGACCATTAATCCTTTACTATCCCTCGTAATTTAATGCACTTTGTTCATGCCCTTGCTTCAACGTTCTGTCTCGCATCTTTGGTTTCATTTGTAGCGTCCTCTAGCGTTTGTTTGTTGTACCCATTTTGCAGCCTTGCGTTTACTTTCTTGCTTTTTGTTACTTCCGCCTAGTGTCTGTTACTCTTTGATTTTTCTCCAAATTTCTGGGCGACCACCACCAGCTTCAAGGACAAGAGACCGAAATCAGTCGAGGTTTCCCTACTTTTTTGTCTACTCGTTGGTTCAATCCTAGACATATATATATTTTTTTACTCTCTACCATCCCCCTACAACTTTTAAGGCGCCCTCCTATTTTGTGTTTGTCTTATTTTCCCTCTTTTAGCCTTAGGTTCCTCGACCACTAGAGAGCTATTTTCTAAATTTTGGTCACGGCTCCCTAACAGGGAAACGAAAGTTAGTTGCTCCCAAAAATTATACCATAGTCCTCCTTGTCACTAGGCCCTTATTCAAACATTTGTAGAGAATGATGAAAATATCTGCAGTGCCGTTTGATAAAAACACTCAAATTTAAATTCTTATTAAATTATAACAACGAAAGAGAATTTTTTCTCTCGTAATTTGCTTAACCAACCGGAATCAACCAAGGTACAAGTTTACATTTACAATGGTTATACAAACATATAAATGATCAATTTTTTTCCCGTTACAATGTCTTGAAATTTACGTCTCGTGGAGGATGCTTGATGGACGGTTTTGCTGTACAAAGGGAAACTGCTCATGATTCATCAGAAGTCGGCTGGATTGGATGTCGCCTTGAAATTGCAGACTCCGGGTAAAATTTTTAAGATAACGAACCGCGGGGGTTCTGATCGTGTTGTTACTAACCAGGACAATTTCCTTTTACTTGGTGCAACTTTTCAAACAGCGCAAAATTTATTGAATACTGTCAAAATCACACTGCTGATATTATGAATTTTTTACCAAAAAGAGAAAGTGGTCGTTTTTACACCTCTGAATATTGGTCACTCCTATCACAACGTGAAAACTATCTGGTCACCCCAACGCGAATCCATTTATTTATATCAGAACTGGTCGCCTTCAAATGTAAAACTCGAAAGCCCGAAGACCGTACTGAGCGACTTGAATTCCAAAACGAGAATCCCCCAAAGTTCTCCAAAAACAATCCCCTTTTTAATTACCTTTTTTCACGCTCACAATGGCGAATTGTGGTGGTGGTGATGTCTAATTCTTCGTTGGTTAGTGTCTTTTTTATTACCAATCCCAGATGGTTTTAACGGTCGTTAATGCAATCAGCAGTTTCCAAAGTACGATTAACCTAGAGAAACTGATGGAAGGAGCTATTAAAAAATAAAAGGATGTGGTAATTGACTTTGAATGTTCAATGATTCATGTATATGTTCTTAATTATTTGACAGTTGTTATGTGGGGGTAGGGGGTACTACTGTATGGTATGGAGTTTTTAAACTGGGAGTTTTGTACGCTAACTTTTACATTTTGTGCATCCACACCGGGTGACTGTAGTATCTTTCATTAATGCAATACAGTTGCTTTTCTTCGACATATTTATGCGTGTTTCGTTTTTAGTACTGTTCAATATTATATCAAATAAATTGACCATTTGTTTGTACAACTGTACTTCGTTTGTATTTGATATATTCGGGTAAGTTGACTCACTCGAATCAGCACAAAAATTAATGTGTTTCTGCATATGGGGAACAGCTTATTTAATGCACATATACACTCTTCAGGTTTAAAAATCCTAGTATTGGGTCCATAAACCAGCGAAATGTAGCAAATGGACGAGACAGGGTTAAATAAATGCCGGGGGTTTTTATTTCACAATCCTTTCATTTAGAGTAGCTACGCCTGATTTTACAGAAACAAATCCTGAAACCATGCTCGCCCCGAAACTACTTTAAGTTGCATTTCCTTTGGGAGGCATTTTGTTTTAAAATTTTAAAACTTACACCGTAGAGCTTGTAGTTCGTTGGTACTTTCTTTGTACGTGGGATACAAAGTGACGCAGCTGCATTATTATCTATACCTACCTTTGGGGTTCGTAAATTGAATATTCATACGTTATACAAGTGAATAATTAAATCGCGAACATGTTACGAATTTATTTTGCATACAACTCTATAGTAAAACTGAAGCATTACAATACAATAAATGTACTAAATGTGCGTAGGAAATTGTACCTCCCAGTCAGAATGTAAGCTTTGTCCCTGGATATGGGTGGTTTTGTTGGTGTGGATGCCTTACAACTACAATCGTACGTCAAATGGTAGGAGAGGGTAAGAAATGAATATGTAGATATGAATACCTTATTCAATGTCGATTAAATTGCCACCACTACGAAGCGACAATTCGGGCTGATATAGAATTTATTGGTACGGTGTTCTCAATCAATGCCTGCTAATCATAAATTCTTAAATTTACTGTTGCAGTTCAACACCCCTAACTTACATTAATAATAGCAAACACCATCGATTAGAACACTATGAAATTAAATTAATATCTCAATTTCGTGCTGGAATAAATGTCACTTATAACACCTAATATTCAGGTGATAAATGTATACGAACCGACGTAAAAGAAATGACTGCCTACTAAATCCACACATCAATTTGCATTTGATAGGGGTATTTCTCATGGGAATTCGTAATGGATTTACATCTGAGCAATTCAAAGGTCATTCGGGGAGAAAGTTTGAAGTTGATTCGATTTGATGGGCAGGGTTTTAAATAAAGTGTTGCCTTTTAAAGGTCCTTAATTGTGTCTCGACTAAAAAGTCACTCAAATAAAGAAAATTGCTTCACCTGAGCGGTTCTTTTATCGCCAGCACATTAGTCTAATTTTTTTTCTGCGTCCTCGGTTTTTTATCACGAAATAATGAGGTCAGGACGGTTTAAATGAGAGAAAATATTAAATACCTCATAGACAAAGTGTCTCAACTGTAAATCTTTGTAATAACGGTTGTGGCGTTTTCACAAAATAGTTATTAAAAACAGTCCGATTGAACCAATCTGTATATGAAGGAAAGCAGAATAATTAATAAACTGAACGTACATTTTAAAGTTTGTAAAGACACAATATAAGTCTTCGACTTGCTCGCTTATTTCCAAAGTATGCGGAAAGTTAATTTCGGAGGATTGAAAATTATTACGTTTATAAACGAGTTTCAAAGATACTGCAATAAGGAATTATAGAATGAGAAAATCATTCTAAAGTCTTTTATAAAGTATCTGCAAATGAGATGAAAAGCTCAACATATTATATTCGCGTGAAAAATGTAGGTATTCATCTGCTAGAGCCAGGCTTATTCCCTTCACTTTACGTGGCGCTAGCATCCACAAAGGTGAATGGAACGAAATCTATGCTACGACTTTTTAAGTTTGTAGTGCGAAATTTGTTGCCGATTGTAAAAAGCGGTTTGAAAGTCTGTACCAACATATCAACAAAGTAGTGTAAAGGTGTTGTAGAGAGGATTAATATGCAGACATGATTTTCTGGGTGTATTCTATATTCCTTATGTATAATTAACTAATTATAAAAAGGTGTATTTCAATATGAAACTTTTGCAATATTATACCTTAATCTCAGAATACACAAATGAATGATAAGGAAAGATAATTGATAAAGAGACTAAAAGATTTGAAGTAATTAGAAATTGGATGATGATTCGTTTTTCGAATTTAATTTTATGACGTAAGAGAAATTTTATTTTATAAATTATTTAGTCATTGATGAGCGTTCTTAAAAATACCTCGAAAAATACACAAACAACCGAATAAGTCTCAGAACTGGGAATTGGATCAATTTATGACTTATTATTACTTCAAATAAAAATTTAGTGAAATATTTAATAACTAAGCTATAGTTAAAAAATGACAAATTATGGATTTCACATTTTTTTAGGAAAAACAAAGCGTTTAAGGAAAACCCAAGGTTCTGTACTTACATATAACGTTTTTCCGATTAATCAAAATACCATTGACAACCTTGTACACTGGATAGGGATATCTGCCGCATCTTCCATGGGCTGCCTTTTTCGTATCGACCGCCGATTACCATCAACCGCTTTGTACACTCAATAGAGGAAGGGACAACGGTCGCATCGTTCATGGGTCACCTTTTTCGTATTGACCGGCTTGTACACTCGATAGAGGAATGGACAACTGTAGCAAAACATGGAGTTTGGAAGTAAATATAGAAGTAAATAAATGGACTAAATAGTAAAAACTTATATTTTGGTTAATTTTCCTTAGGGCAATCGATTTCGACTGGAAGGAAAATTAACCAAAATATATGTTTTTACTATTTATAGTCTGTCTAAAATTGACGCGAAGTAATAAATTATAAATTGGTGAAATAGAAATAGTATTTTTGTATGGAAGTGCTTCTCTGTCTCTGTCTATAAACTATATTTATTACTTCGCGTCAATTTTAGACAGACTATAAATAGTAAAAACTTATATTTTGGTTAATTTTCCTTCCAGTCGAAATCGATTGCCCTAAGGAAAATTAACCAAAATATAAGTTTTTACTATTTAGTCCATTTATTTACTTCTATATTACTAAACTTATAAAATGGAGCACTACATCAAACACATGGAGTTTGGAACTTTCAGATATGTTAAATTCGCACACTTTTGTTGAGACAAGTTTTAGGACTACTTGCATTGATTAGTGTCGCCTTTTTTTTTATTGCCTTTATTTTATAGTGAGCGGGTGTTAGCAATTAGCTACTCTTCCCACTCAACCCACTATATAATCACAAACAGCCATGCCTTACCTGGGATTCGAACCCAGGACCTTTGTAGCCAAGTTAGAGTTACTAACGTAAGCTCATCTGAGCTACGCAGGTCGGCCTTTGTGCTGATTTATGCTGTAAAATGTTTGCTCCCCCACTGTGCATTGCCAACCTTATTATTTCTCTGTTCTTTGTGTATAAAATTTTTCCGGGCACGTGTTAGTGACTGAATAAAATTTTGTAATGTGCTTTTGAGTGTCCCCGAATTGTTTTGATTCACAATTGAGCCCGATCGAATTATAGGATTTTTTTGAAAACTCCTTTTTTCGTTGATGTCGCACTTCTATTTTGCGTACCGATCGATACATGCCTCAAGTCACTTGCGTCATTCCGGGCCGATGTGTTTACATTTATACATTCTGTACGCCGGGTTTCCGTTATCATATTTGTCAATATCGTACGGAGGACAATCTAGTTTATGGGTATATATTTTTTGAAACTTTAACTAAAGATACTTCTAGTAAAGGCAAGCATATCGCATATTGTAAACTTCCGGTCTGCGTGATGCGCATACGCAGGCTGTGCAATGCTACCCTTCCCATTCATAGTTATTTTAAACGCATTTTCCAACGAAGTTGGGTGCGCTATTGCAGTTACTTTCTCTGTTCGTCCGTCCTTCTGAAGCCTTAATTATTAATACAGTTTTTAGTATATTTATAAAAAAATCTTGACAATGAATGTGCGCAAAACGTCAACATTCAATTAATTTCGGTAAAATCAAAGTTTGAAGTGATTCTTTCGCTTAAGTGATACAGGGGAAAATAAAAAATTGGTCAATTTCAGAATAACCTTATAAATATTTTCTTATTTTCTTAGTTATGGAGGTCCCGAAAAAAGTTTTATACCAACGTATTTTTATAAGAATTTTTAAATAATCTGCCCTTTTCAGAATACAGGGGGTCGTGTAAGAAACTTAACGTACGTAATCTAATTTTGTTAATGGTACACCCCGTATATTTTAATCGAAAAGATGGCAGATTAAATTCTCTTCAAAATCTAACACATCATAGGTAATAATGAGCGATCAAAAGTGAGTTGCTGCCGAGTCGCCTTTGGAAGTGCAAGTTAAATACAAGTGTGTAAAGCGATGGGGTATACAAGAGGGAATTTTTTTTGAAAATATTGATTTATGAAAAAAATGTATTCTTCATGATATGTTTTGCTTGCTTTGAAAGTACCAATAACGTTTCGATTGTTTGTGGTTTGATAGCAATACTCTATCTTAATTATAATGTAGAATGATAACTTTCAATAAAAAAAATTAATTTTATTATTTTTCCAAATTTCTATAAATAAATTTTAGATTATCGAAACGTTATTGGTACTTTCAAAGCAAGCAAAACATATCATGAAGAATAAATTTTTTTCATAAATCAATATTTAAAAAAAATTCCCTCTTGTATACCCCATCGCTTTACACACTGTATAATTTCCCATGTAAACAAACATTCCAAAGGTGACTCGACCGACATCAACTCATTTTTGATTGCATTGTATTTCTTTTCCATGCACATTATATATTAACCCACGGAAAGCTATGAAACGAAACCTAATCTCCTATAAACGACACTATGTATGTTGACATTGTAGCTGGAGAGTAGAGGGGATAGTTGCGGCACAGAAAGAAAATAAAAAAATAATAGAAACTTTGAAAAGAAATAAAACATTGTGTCATAGCCTACTGTGGTTTAAAGTAATACAGTTTGAAAAAATCGCATAAAAAGGCAATATCATTCATAGTATTTTTGAATAACTTTTCTCCCTGATTTCGCATAGGTACTCATTTTTTTCACCTATTTTCAGAGGTAGGGATTGCTATCTATTTCTGAGAATGCAACCTGAAACATATGGCAAAAGATCACGTACTGCTGTCGGATTTAGTAGTTTGGGATCCACACTGTACCATGGGAAGCAAATAAGACCATGTTTTGGCTCACTAGGCAAAATTCATGGCAATCTTTCAAAAATGTGGGGTATGAAAAGAGACTAATTTTGGAACTTTTGGGAATATCTTGTAAAAGTGGCGTATTTAGAAAATCGAGTTGATTTGTGGTGATGCAACAGACCCTAGAACAGGCTCCTCCGATTTCTCTATTTGATAATATATTATACCTACTGGAAGTAAACCGGAATTTTTCAGGTAGGGCAAATGGTGCGTTGTGCGCTCTGATTGCCCGAACGAAATGGCACGTAACGTGAGCCATGGGCGGGCCTTATCACCCGACCCGGCCGTCAGCCATGTAGTAACGTACGTCTTTGTTTAGGTTCATTCTTTTCCTTGGATTCAAGTTGGACATGAATCTAAGGAAAAGAATAGCGAAGTGCTTTGCATGGAATGTTATACGGTAGAAATCAATTGAAGCTATGGAAAAAGAATGTTTGGAATAAAGTGGTCTGACAGGATTAGGAACAATCAGGTACTAGAAAGAATAGGAGATGGAATATATTTGTATAACACAATTTACACAAGGAAATTAATGTGGCTTACTCATGTGCTAAGAGGGAATAGTGTGCTGAAAGACATGATAGAAGGAGCCGTGGATGGTACAAGGTAAATAGAACCTGGGTATAGCAGAACCCCCCCCCCCCCTCCAAAAAAAACAAATCGTGCGTTTATAACTAATAATTATTCTAATTTTATCAATTTATAATAGTATTTACACTTCCGCTTCTGTTTTTGCTTTCGCAAAAAATATGTTGACTTCTGTTTCCGCTTCTGCTTCCGTTATAACACTTCCGTTGCAATGCTATTGATGTCTCCCCGTGATTTCCATTGCATATCGATGACACCTCACATCACATAGATGTTTCGCGGTGGAGTAATCAATTTTATTGCTAAGGACAGAATTATTTAATACAGTATGTTTGAGCTAATTTCCTTCACTCTTGATCAGTGTAGGTGTGCACTCCTCTACGATTCAATGCCAGTCTTTGTCAGCGATTCTTTTCACGGAGGGAATTTACCAATGCTGGGCAATTTTAAGAATATCCGGTAAAATCGATATGAAGATTTATGTTAATGACTTTGTTTACTCTAAGTTCTGCTACCGTTTGTTTTGAAGTAAAGATACGAGCCGAATCCTATTGTGTCCATCTTTCACGGTAACTCTGGAAGCACTTTATTATTTTCTGTTATTCTGTTTTGCGGTCGGCAACGTATTAACGTTTACTTTACCTACCGTCTATTCCCTTTCTATGACTATTATTCACCCTTTCTAGGAAGATGACAATTTTGTACGAAAGTGCACCCCAATTAATTGTAAACCTTGTAAGTAGGTACCTATATTTGCTCTCAATCACACAAGTTGCAACAGGATCTAATCCCATATTTTTAAAGTAAGCTTTCATACCCAATATTTCCAATCACGCCACAGAGAGTTTATAATATCACCACGTTCAGCACTATATTATTGTATTTTAGATTTTATGGACCATTCGCAACAGGGTAAATTAATTTAATGCGACTTCACGCTCAATCTTAATTAATACGGGTAATATTATTTATATTCGTTGGGCAGTTGTGCTAGAATTACGACGCTAACACGACATTAGCTTAAATAACCGTCAATTTAATGAAAAAAATTCCTATACTGCTTGTCCTATTTTGTTATAGACGCATTTCCACCCTTATCTTGCCTAAAAGGAAATATTCTACATAAAATAAACATAAATATCTATAGTAATGGTACCGAAAGTAAAAATGCTTGGCGTTCGTGTTTTTATATTATTTTGTCTTAGTTTATCTAACTGCCATCTGAACTCGGCTCCCCTTCTTTAGAATGTGCCAGAGGGTTATATAAATCCGTCAATGTTACAGACAATACAAGAAATGAAAACCTACCGTAGTAACTTGTAGAAAACACGAATGTCTACCATAAGAAAATTAGCACTTTCTCTTCCAAACTGCGAACTTCTCAAATTATAAAACCAATTTTCGTTATTTATTACCTGCCTTTCTTTTAAATTAGCTCAGAGAGCAAATTGCAACTTAAGAAAAAATTGAGTACAAGATGTGGGATAATTGAAGTGCCTCGGCGTCGAATTTATGCAGGCGATATATCAGTGGTGGCGAATCTTATTATCTTTGCGTGTTGAAGTTCTTGCTGACGTGCTTGGACGGTTATTAATGGCGTCTAGCAAGAGGGAAACGACTATCTACATACGGTACTGGCGAGACTGATGGCTAGAAAGTCATACCCAAAGGAAATCGCTCCCGCCAAAATTAATTTCGATGCTTTCTTGCACTGAAGCAATTCATTTCTAAAATAACACTGTAAGAGATGAGAACAATGATAATTCAAATGCGTGCTGCCTGAACCACCTGTACTCGCGGTAAAAGGGAAAGCAGCAGTAACATAGTAACTTTCCCTCATAAGTATTTCAGCACCTCCAAACTGCGTAACTCGGTTTAGTACGTGCAAGGTACTCGCTTCTACATGTTTAAAGTGGTTTAATGTATCTACTTTGAATACAGCACGTTAAGCAATTTGTTAACGCTGCAGAAACTTTTTTGCAACATTTATGTAACGCGCGTATTCGCCCAAAGCTCCGGTTTTTAATTGAAACCTTAACGAGGTATATATTTCGCTTACGAAGTGCTTTATGAATGAGTAATGGGAAGAGACGACGACCTAAAAAAAGGTGAATGTTCCGATCTTTGGTAAAACTCGGCTAATGTAAATTTTTAAATAATGGATCCTTTCAAGTTTATCATAAACCACTTTAACACTTTCTTCGGGGATTAAAATTTTAACTGATTCAAGACAAACGGATGAGGCGCCTCCAACTTTGACCAATTTCGCATTACTTCGTTATTAAAAATTAATAAAGCAAATATAGAATCATAATAGTATTATACTATGATAGAATGTAAATGATTGCCTGTGAGCCTTATACCTAGCTTGATTTTGATTCCGATTCTGCACTACTTAGGTTGAATTATTTTTAGGGTTTTTTAATTTCCAGTTCCGGTTTTACGAATACAAGTATTTTCCATTTTCCGTTTCTATTTTTCGGCGTTTAGGGGTTTCAACAAAAAAAAAATAAAAACATTTTGAGTAACGAATCCGGCCCTAATGCAATCGGTTCTGGTTCCGATTCCGGTGCCCTTGAGGTTTTAAATTATAATTTCGCTTCGGAAATGACGAATGATTTCTAATACCACCAAAAATGACACTCTCTAAAGGGGTAAAACAGCAGATTGAGGTTTAAAACACCGGCAAAAAACTTTCAAATTATATTTCAATTTGTTATATAATGATTAATTTATATTTCTACCAAAATTGGCCCTAACTTAGCAACTGTCAATGGAAATGAAATCCATTGTTGGGTACGAGGAACTATATCGAAAGGAAATTACAGGTGGTGAAATTTACCCTGGAAGTTAAATAATTTCGTTTAACATGCACACAAAGAGGGTGCTCAAACGCAGCTGCAGACATTTAATATTGATATAGTACCACTAGTAACTTTCACTGTCTGAAAATATGAAGTGTACTAAAATATTGCTATGTGCAATGGCGAACGGTCACTAAACAACCCACAAACACACCTGTCCAGTTACTTCAATTAAACTCAGCAACAAAACATGAACGTTCTTACTATAACATTTCTCAAGGCCGTCCCGCATACGTATTTTTATTTCCTGACTTCTTTTCCTGCCTTTCTGTGACCAAAAGTTCTATATGACAATTGACATTTTATACGATTTCGGGAAAAACAAAGCACGTCAGTAAAATGACAGCACTTGACACGGAAAGGAGCCGATTACTTCAATATTCTTTTCCAGTAACGTGTCATTTTCCTGACTATTAGTAGTTATGATTATGTGAAGGAGTAAGTACAGGTTCCAAACAACTCAAATAATTAAAAAACCCCATTCAATTTATCCCTTGATTGATCTCATATAAACTTTTCTTCAACTTTGAAGTTTGGACTAGAGCTGAACGAAGTGACTATGGTACAATCATCACTTGAAGCGACAACCTTGTGTTTTGACCTTGAACGAAACTTTGTAGTACCCATACACAAACATAAACATTTCCAATGTTAATAATCCATATGTGCAGCTTTACATAACCCTGTTTACGTTAGTTTCCCATATAACAATTAACTCAGATCGGCGTAAGGACATTTGGTCGTTTGCGATAAGAAGTTTTATTAGCCTACGAAATTTAATAGGGCAGGTGTTATCGCTGCTGGAAATGATAACTGAGATGCAGAACCGGGCGCTATTATCAAGTCTGATTGTGATTGGCGCTTGATTTAAAAGATATAGAGGAAGGAGATTATTGTATGGTGGAAGTGGTGTTTCTTTAAATACTGGAATCAACATAGAACACAGCTGCTATATGTTTTTTTTACGCGATGGTAAAAAGAGCGTGTAAATTTATTTACGCTAAATCACGGGCTGTCAGCCTGGGTTGTTTCGTCGGTTTCATAATAAAAGATTTAGATTGTAGTCGAGTAGACCACTAAAAGTTTGTGAACAGTTTTTAAAATGATTTGCTCTGCATTCAGAAAAAAGTTAGTTGGAGTGGAAGTAGTTTCTAACGTTCGAACAACCACCGAAATTTTTCTCATATTATTTATCAAGCCAATCCACGTCATTGTGAAGGTTCTTGAAGCTGCCGGCGAGTGTTTTTATTTTTTGATAAGTGCGCCTGAATATCGCAAACCTTCCACGACCAGATTATTTGGATTCTTAAAAACTAAGTAATTTTGAGATTTTTTGATTTTATTTATCGATCGCTTGCGTGCGGGGAATTATGTCCAAACACGCTTTGTAAGCTTTTATTTCTTGCAAGTATTTTGTTTTAATTGTTTCATATGTTTTGGAATAAATTTTTGTTATTGTCAATCAATTAATTGTGTCGAATAGTTTGTGCCACCCAGATAGAGCGTTTATGTCATATTTTCTATGTGTGTTCAAGATTTCTTTCATTCTTTGGAATTTTCGGAAGTTGATGCAGGCCACCGAGGCTCTCACATTGAGTCAGTATTAGGATTTTTATTTATAGACCATGCCGGATGTGCACGAGGAGACTTTATAAAATTCTAAGGGTCAATTTTGATTTGTTTTGAGCTAGCTGGACCGATGTTTTGTAGGTGGTGTAGTGACCACACGCCATCTCCATCCTAAAACCCGTACTTAATACTTATGCCGGCATGTTTAAAAATCGATTTTCAAACAGTAGTTTGAAGATATAAAGAACTTTTATCGAACACTGGAATCCAACTAATACACCAAACTCCGCTTAAGAATCCTTCGGCCAGAAAGAAAAATGCAAGAAAAGAAAATAGGATATCTACATAAACAAATTCGTAACAAGAAACATGTCTGAATAGCAAAAACAACCGCAGGGAATGCTTCTCAAAAATCTAGAGCATGGTATTGTTACGTGGACCGAAACAGGAAATGAGAGATCAAGCACATAAATATGGACACATGGAAAGACTACTTGGGAATATTGTATTCAGACCAAACCACACCAAGAGATATAGAAACAACTGAAATCACAACAGACCAACAGGCTACACAAGTGCAGTAGTGGAGTGGAGGACTCACAGAAGGAAAAGATACTGATAAGGTGAATGACCACCACACAGTAACCCAAACAATGGAAAATAACTGTACTAATTCTAATGGAGGATGGAAAAGAAATGGAAAACTATAGAGGAATCAATTCCAGTACCACGCTAAAAGTGACAACAATTTTAACCAAATTAATAAACCATAAGATGCCACTTGAAGACAAACAGTGTTTCCGTCTGTCATAAGACAAATCACCGAGACAGTGCTAGAATATACAAGTGACCGGCGTTTCGTTGCGTAATTGACTTGAAAAAAAATCTTCGACAGGGAAGAACGTAGTTGAGGGAAGATGTAAGGACAATACATTTCATGATAGAATCGACAGACACCGATACATGTATAAGACAGAGAGACTCATTAAACCCTTACAAAACATTTGTGAATGTATTCCTTTAATAATAGACCAACTATTTAAGGCAGGGTTCTTTTTGCTACATCTAAAGAGTAATTGATCGTAATCGCTAACTGTCACTCAGACAAAAAACAACATCCGTACTGTACAAGAAATTGAAAGTGTAGTAAATAACAAAGATTTTATTTGCGTTTTATTTCTTACGGAAACAATACTGATTGAAAATGGGGAAAAAAGTGCAACACTCCGACGGAACGAAACGGAGTATAGACGATTCCTGAAACATTAGCATCATTAATCGGTTTGAAGAAACCTCCCGACGGCATTCTTAAGCCCAATTGGATGGATGCAATTTAATCTAAGAACACTTATCGACAGTCTATTTATTTAGACCGAAAAAGCAAAAACTGATTGTTATAAAAAAAGTGCTCATCTCATTTAATTGAATGTACTTACAGTATTTGTCAAACACTGAATTTGTTTATTGTTGCAGGTACACGTAATCGAATATGCAGCACGATTACAATAATGATACCTACTCCAAACTAAACTGGATTATACATACAACCAACGTACCAACCGTACGTAATTAGTTCATATAGCATTGAATATTATTGGTTTAATATCGGCTTGTACCTTACTAGCCAGACCAGTTTACAACATATGATCGACGCACATAATAAGAGAACTTAATTCCTATACTTCACTTGCGCCGCCGTTTCCAGTAACAAAACGTAATGGAAAAGCCTTATCTAATTCAGTACAAAAACCCACACATTCTCAAGCGGAGGGTTTCGGTAATTTCCTTACAAATTGCTTCATATTTTAACCTAAAAGCGTAATATCCATCCTATTAAAAGTTATTTATATCGAAATACTTTCGGGGTATCCCAAACAAGTTATCTTGCACATAATTAAATGTAGCGTAACAAAAGCGATGGTTTGTGTCCCTTGTTGAAAAAACGCAATACTGCAAACGTAACGTGTTTCCAATATGATGCCATTGAAAACCGCAGCTTATCCCATTTATCTTCTGCGGTCGGTTCCCAACTGTACCCTAACCATTTTTTTTTTGCTCAAATCGATCGGGTGGTTTTAATTTTTATGGCTAGTATTATCGTTTAATTGATGTGTAAAACTTTTTAATGTAGATTGAACTTGCGAAGTAAACCAATTACCGCCCGACAGTGTGAATATTTATAACTTCCCACTTGATTTAATGTAGTTAATTCCACACACATACACACACTCAATATTAAACTGAACACTGTAATAATAAATAGGCCAAGGGATAGATAGATCCCATGAATGAAATAACAATATTATTAATAGAAAATAATTAATGCAAGCCCTACGGGTAAGATATTTAGCCATATCTGTTCTTCCCACACTGTAACAATTTTTTTTACAGTACAGGGGTCTTGATCGTGTTAATTAAAATTAACTTTCTACCACAACGATGATTAAAAAAAAATCTTACCTGGTCAACGGCTAGCTCAAAAGCGGCAGTTTGGCCTTCTGTTACTTCCTGAAAGTCAAATATCTGCCATTTTTTAAAGAGAACCGATCGTTATTTTTATACAAATCCAAAAGTTTACGTTACCTTAATTATAGCAGTTTCTGGAACCGATGGGTTCGCTATAGTACAACTGAATATACTTTACATTTTACAATCTGCTATCATTAGCTTTTCGCTTTTTTCATATGAGTTATTATAAACGTATTATAAAGAAAAACAAACTCTTAACTTCCGCTTACGAATCCTTATTGATCGAGCAGTCACTAACTGTAATTTATGCACGGAAAAAGTCCATTCGTACCTTTAACATTTTCCGGAAGTTCTGAATACGAATTAGCGCGTTCACTATCATTACGACGACAATTTACAACAGCGAATTTGTTTTGCAATGATCTCTTCACAACGTGCGATTAATTCAGCTGCTAATAAACCTTTTATTTTAAGGATATTACTACAAAGATAAATCTTCGTCTTGCAATTTTTATTTTACAATGCGTAACACACCTGAATTCAATCAGCAACACGGATTAATCATTTTCGCGTTTTTTGAATTCGATTAACTGCAGCCCTTCGAGTTTTGTGGATTTACAGACGATTTTTTACTAACTTTAAATACCATTTTTTGACTTGAACTCTATGACGGCTCAACACAAAATTGTTTTCTAATTACTCGCAATGACCTAACCCTCTATCGCGGTTCTACTCGTAATAGTAATTGTTATTCGTAATGAACTCTTTTAGACGGCTTAAGACTAATTTCCTCTTTCCTATCTCTTAGAAACAACTAGTCACTTCAAGCTGCATAGCTGTACCGTACTCTATTTCTAATGAACCTCAGCTTATCGTGCCAAAATGGCGCTACCTATCATAGGTTCTGTAAAAACCCCTAACAGTCGCAAAAAGTTTCGTCTTGTAGAAAAGAAACAGTGCATTGATGTATTCAGATGTATCCTTGTAAATGAATATCCCTTGTGAAATTTGAATTTTTCCCGACGCCGACGCCAAGTTCTTGGCTTGAACTCAAAGCTAATACAATTTCTGAACGTCACGACCCTTGAAAATCCTGTACATGCTACCATCCTTCCAAATCGACACTTGAATTCCCTGTGGAAAATCCTGTCGCAATATGAATGTTAAATTTGAGTCGGACAATGAACTAAGCAGTCCAAAGGCCTATTTTTTATTGTACAGCCTGAAACTAGTGTAGTAGCATCGGTTGAATACAAATTTGTTTGTACCGAATTGGGGAAAATATCTCTGCTGTTTCACTTTACATTAATTTCTACTTAGCACTTTATTAATGCGATTAATTATTTGCAGGATATAATGGAGCAGTGCTTTCGAAGGTAGACAAATGATGAATGAAAATGTCCCCCATTGTGGTTGTCACAATGGAAGTTCATTTCGTACCTTGGAGAGGCGATTACGATATCAGCGGCGATTGAGGAATATACAAAGGGTTTGCTGATTACCAAAGCCGAATTGAATTTTAAACAATCGGAGGCAACTCTTAAACAATGTTAGTGAACGCGATGGCTTCGTTTTCAACTACTTTAACAGCTAGCACGGCCACAATACCGCTAGTAATAAACGGTTTGCACAACTCCTCGCAAATTCACAACCACAGCAACGCGACCAGCATAGAAAACCCTCACCCGGATTGGACGGATTTATTAATATTAATCGTGAAGGGATTTATATTTGTGACGATAATTTTAAGTGCGGTTTTAGGTAACGCTCTCGTTATAATTAGTGTGCACAGACATCGTAAATTACGGGTTATAACAAATTATTACGTAGTTAGCCTAGCGATGGCCGACATGTTGGTCGCGCTTTGTGCAATGACGTTTAACGCGAGTGTCGAATTAACTGACGGAAAATGGGTTTTCGGATACTACATGTGCGACGTCTGGAACTCGTTTGACGTCTACTTTTCGACGGCGTCGATTCTCCATTTGTGCTGCATTAGTGTGGATCGCTACTATGCGATCGTTAGGCCTTTAGAATACCCAATTACTATGACGTCTAAAACGGTTAGTTTTATGCTAGCGTGTTGCTGGGTTTTACCAGCGTTAATGAGTTTCACGCCCATTTTTTTGGGATGGTATACGACGGCGAAACATGAACAGTTCAGACTGAATAATCCTCATGTGTGCATTTTCGTTGTGAATAAGTACTACGCGATTATAAGCAGTTCGATCAGTTTTTGGATACCTGGTGTTGTTATGGTTACGATGTACTGTAGAATATACAAGGAGGCGATACGACAAAGGAAAGCGCTCTCCAGAACGTCATCAAATATAATTTTGAACTCCATTCATCAGCATAGAACTTCGACGTATACGCATCGGTACGGTGAGCATTATCTACACCCTTCGGACGGCGACGTTAACGTAGGTCAGATTAACGGTCGACGGAGCACTAGCTCGGGCTCATCGTCATATGGTACTAACACAACAGGATACAATACAGCTTACAACAGCAGAGATAACAGTAAAGCAGCAACGGAGCTTAATATGAACGGTAAGTGCTTATATTTTCCATTGTTAATTAGTAGTCGAACAAACTTCGGGTTTTAATTAACCTCCACTTACAATACGTAATTATCCGGAGGTTTACTCTCAATTTTATAAAGGAGACTATCCTACAATATGCCGCAATATGTGCTAATTAATTTTTAATATACCCCCTACTCTCTTCTGTAACTTTCCCTAATACTTACTTTAGGGATAGTCATACGCACAGTATAAAAACACAGTGGAAACTTTAACGAATTGTTTTCCACTGAACGAATGTATTTAATGGTGTGAGATTGTATAGTACAGAATAGTTGAAATATACAGCAATGGGTAAGCGTCCTTGTTTAGGAAGAGAAACTCTACGATAGTTCATACGTGAGCCAACGCGTTACTGGGCACCGATTGGCTACAGTGTTAGGGGTTGAAATGGCCTGCGTACTACAAAACGAACGTTGCAGACTCAATGGCCCCACTGACTGACTGACTTTATTATAATAGGCGTAGTTCTGCCTAGCTCTGCTTCCTACAGAACCCAAAATTTAAGGCACTATTTGACCTTACTGCCAGCAGCAGTAAACCCACCTAAATCAGTATAACTCTCTTTGTAACACTTCAATTCATATCCATGAAGTGATAAAATTTTAATATGAGTCAATTATACAGGGATAATAAAAAGAATTAATCAATCATAAGTTTTAAAAATTACTTGCAGCTTGCGTAATTAGCAAAGGCATAAACTTTTACGCGGATTAGTTGTAATTAATCATAATTAAGCACACAGCATAATTTCGACAAAGTTAAGTGTAATTAAGTCTGTCCTCGGCCCACGCCCCTATCGGCGGCTTTTACGCGCTTTAATTTCGGTGCAATTCGACCAGTTTCGTAAATTATAAACAAAATTAAATAACGTATTCAATTCAATTATTCAATATAAATGAAACGATATTCCCTTTTCAATATTCCTTATGGGGATTCCAACTGAATATAATTAACAAAATGCTTGACCACATTTCACATTTTCCTTCCGTACTATTCAATTTCGTCGATTCTGCGCATTTTTAGTAATGGTTTACGCATTGAACGACCAAATTGTTCCTTTTTTACTCTAGTAAAGTTACTCTACCAAAAGATTTTTCTTGACAGACCTCCCGAGCGCTTTTTGTACAAGTTGAATATCCATTTCGTTTATTTATTACTTCCTAGAACTATAATGGATTGGGCTCAAGCATTTTATTGTTTATACCATCGGTCACGTATTTATTCATCATGGTTGTTTCAGATGTATCGATTAATTGGAAGGTGTAAAAGACCATTCCCATTAATTCCCATTGTAAATCGACATAGAGGATTTATAACGTGAATGTTTTAGATACGTATCCCAAATGATTAACCGAATCGTGTCAGTCATAACATATATTGAAATGTAACCCACAATAACTGAATGTTATTATTTTACAGAAGAACCTTCATTGCATTACTGGTTACTGAAACAATGTATTATGCGGACCCTTCCTGTTCTTTGTTTTACAATTTTTCGCATTCTATTTGAAATGACATAAAAGAAAGTCATATCGCGCTCGTCGTTGCTACTATGTTAATAATTATTACGAACGATACCTCGGGGAAATCTTCGAGGAAAGTATTACGAAAGTTCTTATTTCCCGCTTTAAAAAATAATCTTAATTATTACTATTACGAGTAGCGGTATTGAATAATCGAATTATGCCATCATTCGTTTCATCTTGTGGAAGTTATAAATTAAAATCCGTAAATATTGAGCCCACAATCGCACGGAGACAGCTTGCTGAAAGAATGCCATTACGCTAGACATTATTTGGAGCGGAATAATGGTAATAACAGTGAGGAGGTTAAATCCTATTTTAGGAATATCTATGATCCGTTCAATTTATACGAACCGTATTTCTATTTCAAACTGACATATTAATCTGTAAGATGTCGGCAGTAAGAAAATGAAAATCTGCCATCATCCGAGCCAAAATGAAGGCTTTTCTAATGGATTTGCTTTTCATGCGTTCAAGGATCTGTGATTATTAATAAAGGAAAAAAAAGGAACGTCAAGAATTGTACCCATGTCTCTCCCTCGGCAACGTTTACATCTTTGTTTATAGAGAACGTTCAGTTTTTTGCAGTCGTAGTTGGTGCAGTATCACAGCTATAGCTTACCCCAAACAAATTCAATTTTCACAACTCTTCAATTTAATCGATTTAAAAACAAGGTATAATCAATAATACAACAAAATATATTGATAAATCAACACCTCGCGTATGGTATAATATGAAATGAAGACTGCAACATGCATCTACCCAAAATAATATTGGAAGTACCTTATTCCAGAAAAGCCTCTCATGAATTATCGCAACAAAGGTTTATAAGATCTGTCCAAAACATGAAAACTCCATTTGGATCGCACAAAGGATTCGAATAAACACACAATTAATTAATTCACAATGACAAAAATTTATTCCGAAACACATGAAACGATTAGAACAAAATCCCTGTAAGAAAAAAGCGTTTACAAAGCTTGTTTGGACATAATACCGCCACACGCAGGCGGTCGGTTCTTAAAAATTAAAAAAAAAGTTAAATTACTTTACAGTTTTCTTTTCTTTAATAAAATAATCTGGTCATAAAAAAGTTTGCGATATTCAGGCGCACCTATTTAAAACACAAAGACTCACTGAAGGAAACTACTTCTTTAATAAACTGAACTCGATGACTCGAACTGGCTTGATAAATAAAACGAACAAAACTTTCGGTGACTGCTCGGACAGTAGAAACTTCTTAAAAATACGGGACCGGTGGTAAAATTCAAGTTTTTTAAGAGCGCACCTACCGGATATTTCCACTGAAACGGAACCGGTTACTGTAGCCCATCAACCAATTACAGTTAATTATACTCATCCAAATAATCGGAATCAAATCTCCAAATTGGGCAGTCCCGCAATGCCATCTTGTTCCTTGGAATGTGAGGTCAAGCGGCGTAATCTTTTATCACGTTGATATTTTCCTTAAACTACACGACCTTGCCGGTTTAATCCTGAATATTCGTACAACATTAGAAAATTAAAAACAATTAATGGGTAATTAACGGACCTAAAACTTAATAAGATTGATTCTCTCTTCTTTCCTAGTAAGAAAGCTTTCGGCGGTCGTAAAAACAATTTAAATATTCTTATGGAACGGTTGCAAACGGCGAATTAACTGCATCGTTATTTTTTAACAGCGCAGCGATTAGAACACATGCGTTAGTTAAATTTGGTCCGATAATACTCCTTATCGCAAACGAACAGATGACCCTACATTTTAACACGCAATTTCACATTTTAAAATTAAATACACAAGTCTGAATAAACATTTTTACAATAGCGATAACATTTAAACCTCGTTTTGGTATCACTCTTTGTTAAAATAATTGTTTTTATTACAATTAACACAAGAACAGATCTAAAACACTAGCAAGACAAGAATGTTTAGTAAATTTTAATAATCCTTTACAGGAAACACATTCTACGATTTCGGAGATGTCAGGATGATTTTCCTATAAATGTTGTAATAAAACTACTGCGCATATTTTCAATAACGTTTCCGTAGGATAACAAAATTTCTGATTTAAGGAATATTCCTAAGTTTCTCAAGGGACATTTATCAGATTTTCAAGAATTTCAACAAAATTTCAAAAGGGCTCGCTACACATATTTGCCGTTTGTTAATTCCCAAAAAAATGTTAATAAAATTTACATGGTCAACTTTGGGGAAGACTGGTGAGATGGTGGTCTATAGGTAAATAAAAGAAATTACGATTTTCTACAAGGAGCTTCTGAGAAGTTCATTAAACGTATCCTAGGAAAATTCCTAAACAAAGACGAAGAAAACTTTTTGAAAGATCTTCTTAGGTAAACAAGATGTACCCTTTGTTTGAGTGATTCACTGAATGCGTTTTTAGTGCGTTACGCGAGCATACATTGGTTCGAATGGGGATTGGGGATATCACTTTTAACGTTGTCGTTGAATGAAACTTTACTTTCCGAAAGTTGTTGAAATCTGAAGTGGAAAACCCAAAGCCATCTAGTTAAAATTACCGATTTTATATATCTAAACGTATTTACGTGAATGGGTCATTGTTGATATCATTCCGAGGTAATTTTAATTAATTTTCATAGGATTCCTTATTTGGCTAACCACGTTTCTGTTTAGATTATGCTATATGTTTTAATTTAATTACTTATCTTTCTTTTACCCATAACGCAATCCTAAACCCATTTAATAATAATAGATTATTCATTCATATTATAGTTTATGGATGTACATATCTTTTTCCGTACCTCACGCGCATTGAGAAGCATCGTTGTTCTAGATCAAAAGCCAACATTCATTCGGGGAGGACCCTTGCCTAGCCGTGGCCAACAATTTCTCTTCTCAAAGTTCGTACGCTGGGTAGAAATGTCACTTATGACATGACAGTTTGAGGTATACGAAATCTTTTACATAGATTTAAGTTCAATAAAGAGAAGTAAGTGATCATTAACCTTTACTCCTTTACGTTTACTCCCGGGGGCTTCATCTCAATTCTTCCTACAAAACCGTCGATTTACTAACACAAAACAATAAAGAACTTCTGAAAAGGATCAATTAGTGATTTATGTCCTGTTAAACCGTAACGAGGCACTTCGACTGCTTTTCGGTTCTTTCAATTTTCTAAAATCACCTTCATTTGCTGGAAATTGTCGTATAAACGCGACGACGGACAATGAGAAGTACAAATTTCTCACGTCTTCGAACTAAGTCTGAAAGTTGATTTGAGCTTTTTTACCGCTGTGAGTGGTAGTAAACTTATTCATTGGAAATTTCCAGAGAAATCTCACGAAAAATTGAATTGTGAGTTGGGCTACACAAACGGCCTGCCTGCAAACCCCGGTAGGGCAGCATTACACCCTTTGTAAATTTACTGTGACGAACACTTCGTTTTTGACATAAAAAGCTAAATGATAATGTCCTTTTTATCCTTGAACCTTTGGTATTTAATGACACTTACTGTTGATAACAACGCTGTTCGTTAACGCGCAGAAATACTTTACTTCCGGAGAAATTTTCAATTTTTTTAATGATTATATCCGAATTCGCTCCAAACATACGCTTAACGAAACTAATTACGGTTTTTATGGAAACAAAAAACTGCAACTCCCGAGCTAGTTTTATTAGTTTTCATTTCCCACCCAGTGGTTGAAGGATGATAAGTTTCTGCAATTATGGAGCTCGAGCTCTAAATTAAGATATCTTTAACTGAAGTGTTGCACAAAACTACCAAAGAATGTAAAGCAGCATCGCAGTTCGCAACGAATGTTCTCTTTTCAGTTGACTAGACGAGAATTTTCCGAGGCGAAATAGCTAATTGCACTTAATTTATTTTTATCTTATTGGACAACTTTGTGCTAAACTGCCAAGTAATATTAAATTGGTCTGATTGCATAGCTTTGCCGTATAAGTTATTCTGTTAAAATAAACTGTTCACGATTCACGCATGACATAAAATCACAAATCACACGTTTCAAGCATTATGAGTACTTTTAAATGCACACGCACAAATTGTAATGATAACCTACGGTTTTAGTATTAGGATAAAACCGCATATTCACCATTTATTGTCAATGAGCGGATTGTTCCCCACAATCCGTACCCGATCTAGAATCTATGGCAGGTAACACAAAACAATTTCCAAACGTGAATCTACAATAGAAATTGAATGATGATAATTGAAAGTCCTTTGATACTGCTCAGGATTAAATTATGTATTGATAAATAGTTAGTGTAAGTGCATGTACCAGTGGACGTACTGCGCGAAATTTTAATCAGATCTGAAACTAGAAAGCTCGATTAGCAGTTGGTTGAGCTTAGCTTAATCATGGGTAATACACTAATTATTGGAACAACTGAAACCATAGAAATTAACCGTTATTTATCCCAATCGACTGATAAGTCCTAAAACAATAAAATCGGGGTGTACAATCGTTTACAACTTGGAATTAATTCTATGTCGCTTATCAACTCTGGTAAGACAAAGTACAGTTGAGACCCAATATAAATTTATGGAAGCAAAAATCGCAACTACTTATTCATTGGTTAAATTTTCATTACAAAGCTTGACTTCTAATTTAAGATCCAATTAATTAAAATGTTGCAAGGAATTACTAAAGAATGCAAAGCAGCAGCGCAATTTGAAACGAGTATTTATTTTTCAGTTGACTAGACATAAAATTCTCCAAAGCGAACTAGCTAATTGCACTTGATTTTTTTTGTCTTATTAGAAAACTTTCTGGCAAGTAATATTAAACTCATCTCATCTCATAGCGTAGCCATATAAATTATTCTCTCACAACACCTACTTTATGAAGTAAACGAATTTCTTTGGCGATTCCGGTTCAGTTGCGCACTTAGTTTCCAGTTGGTTTAATCTTAATTGACGTAATTAGTTCCTTTCAATTTAAGTAAAATGTTAAGTGGGTCAAGTTGAGGGTCTAATGGTTTTAATAATGCACAATCGTTATTATTAATCATATATGACTTTGGGCTATTTTTTGTCGCATATGTTGTGTACTCTTTTTATTTTTAGATATCCAATTTTATTCATGTGCTCCCCCCCTTAGTTTTTTGCGGATTGTGTGCTATTTTTGCACTCATGGGTTTCGAGATGTTCATTTTATAATAGAACTCAATTTTCAGGCTCTTCGAATTACTGTTTTTCGGTCACAAAATTTATTTGACCCCGCTAGAGTCTTATTGTCCTTCTCTTCTTCTGGGCCCTACAAACATCGCGCTTTTCATTTCTTTTTCTTTTGACCCCGAAAGTCTCAATGAGAATGCTTCAAACACAAAAATAACATCCCGCGCTATACGGTTGTCGCACAAAAATAAAATCACCCTACGCTAATTTACAGGTGCTTGACTTAACTCTTCTCATGCTTTTCGAAAACAACAATGCTTGAGGACTATACTGGAGAGTACCCTTGCACACGTTGAAATTATTCACGGACATTAACAAATGTGTCATTTTGGTCATTTGTTATTCTGTGTCTTAGTTCTTGAGTATTGGCAGGGTAGCCCACACTACAGTTTAAATGTCCCCAAAGAAAGAAATCAAGTGGCGCCAATCTGAGAGACCGTGGCGCCTATTCTATGGGACCCTTTGTACAAATCCATTTACCAAGATACCATTGATTGAGCCTAATATTTAGAGGATAATTTGGCGGAGCCAGTAAAAATTGTTGTTTAGCAGAATGTCCACAACGTCTTCCACTGGACAACTCTTCAAAATTCTGTTAATAGGGTGTATGACGTCTATCACTAGACATTTCTACCCTACCAGTTAAGGAAGTTGTATTGCTTGTTGATCCACAATCGTACCTATTTGGAGTTACAATTTTCGAATTTGTCTGAAACTGGAGAAGACTCTCTAAACACAGAAATGTTTTAAGTAATTACGTGTGTATTTGCCGTAGCTTCTTTTAAATACAATCTCTGACATTAACCCAATGCGCTATCGTATTCGAAAACTGTAGTTAATTCGCCGTTTGAAACCGTTCCCGTCAAGATATATTAATTGTCTTTGTTGCGTCCGAAAGCCCTTTTTATTTAGAAGGCGAAGGCTAATTAATATTTTAGAATTTCAGCCGGTTAAGTAATTCTTTAGATAATTTTGGTTTCTATATTAATTTAAAACATTAAAGCTGTAAGGCCGTGCAGGTTTACGCCGTTATCAGGTTGATAAGGGACCTTTTACCAACCTGAGAAATTTCAAGAGACAATAGGGGTTAATTAGAATTATGAATTTAGAAATATCCGGCAAATTACGTGAGTGTAATTATTAATTAGCGGTAGGTGATTAAATGAGATGCAAAAACAACATCCGATTAAGTCGCTCTTAATTAATTTGAATTTTAAAACAAATTTTTAATACTTATTTGCAAATGCTTATTGAATTTTTCATGCCATTTGTGAGCGGACCTACTACCGAAGTTCGCCGCAATGTGTTTTACGTTTTAAGCGATTTGTTTTACAGTTTCAATTCTATTTCGTAAAAATCACGAGTTGATTTTCATTTTCAGCATAATTTATAGCTTGCTTCAGACATTTCTGTGGTTACGTTTTTAGGTACCTACCCTGCCGTTTTATTATAATCTGTTCCTTCGTTGTAGATAAGTAAGGCCCGGTATGAGCGCACTTTGATCTTGAGGTCAGCGCATGCGACAATTTCATGTTCATTCTCTAGAGCCACTTAAACTACTGCGCATGCTCCAAGTGAATGTCACTGAAGGCCAAAGGTTCTTTCCTGAAGTAAAAGCAAGGGAACGGAAGGCCATTCGTTCGTTATTATTTCTTGAACTCAAGCGATTTTATTGATTGTGATTTCGGGGACTCGGATAATGATAATCGAGGCATGAGTCATTCTTCAAATTTTCGTCTTACTAGGTGATTCTGGTTCTTTCCTGAACTAAAGCAATATAATTGATTGAGGTTTCAGAGGCTCAAGGTCACTGAAGTATTGATTATCGAGCCATGAGATCTGCGCCTAGGTCATCGCGGTTCTTTCCTAAGATTGATTATGGATTTCGAGGGATCCTCAAGGTTAGTAAATCAATGTCACTGAAGGTCAAAAGAAGGGGAAACCATGGTTAACTCTACTCTTTGAACTATGGAGAGGGGGAAAGGCCAAATGTGGCCATTAAAAAAATCAGGGCAAAACATTTTTTTGCCGAATTTGACTGATTTTACCATAATACAATTTTCTATTTTTAACGTGAATGTGTCGCTAAGTAGCGCTACCGCCAACTAAAGAGGTTGACGACGATTTGTATTTACCCCAAAATCAACAAAAGGAAATAATGACAATTTAGTTATATGCTGGGACTTAATAGTAACTCTAATTGAAAAATAACACATATGCCCTAAACACAATGCTCAGAGAAAACTCGTTAATTTTTATAATAAATCCGCACACATTCGTCTAGAATAATCCCCTATTTCGATAAATAAACGCTACAAATACCAAGGCAGTAATGAAAAGCAAATAACGGATATAGCGAATTTATTTCGAGCTCCTTTCGTACAGCCCTCCTTCGTTGTCCTAGACACGGATTCCTCTCAAAGGGCCCATTTCGAATATAATTTATCTTCAAAGTCTATCGATACAACATTTCCCGTGATTTTATTTGCACTTTCGCGAAGGAGTTTGGGATACTGTATCCATACAAGAGAGTGTCTTCAGCTGTAAACTGAAGCAGTTTAGTCTTTTAATTTAAGAGGATTACTATTTAGCGACTGTATTGCGGTTGGAAGCTGCTAATCCGACAGACGGTACCGTTTGATACATAGCGCAACAGAAATGATTAGCTGTAGGGAACAGTTTTTGGGTCACAGATAGCATCCCGAAGGTAGCGTTACCCTTTTGTGGGCAACGTGTTTCATTTCTCCGCCACTCCTGATGGAAACCGGAGGCGGGCTGCTCAGAGTTTCCTGGCGCTCTTTAGCCAGAAAACGGGAATGTATTATTGTATTGGTAAAGGTACTAATTGGAATGAAAGGAACTAAGTTAGGATGCTGAGGGGAAGAGTACTGCTTCAGTATTCGCCTCGCAGATTTCATTATTCGAAGCTACGTACGTCTGAGGAAAACCTCCTGACAGAGAAGTTGGCAGCGGGATTCGAACCCACAGCCTTCCGAATAGCAGTCAGTCAACGCAACCTCTGCGCCATTGGCTGTTAGCGAAGCATTACTTTATATGGACGCATATTCGCTGATTGGCCAACGCATCAACGGAGAGCTAAGCATCGGGATTTAAGCCTGAAAGATATGGATTGTACAGCAGTTCATTACACTCGCAACATTGTTCAAATCGTTGAAGAGGTAAGCAATGCAATGATTTAGATAAATATAATAGTAGAACAAATCGTCCCAATTTCAGTACCGTTAAACCACAAACCGAAGTTGTTTCTGTTAGATAACCGAAAATTACGAGAAAAGACCGCCGTATAACTAAATCAGAGGAACCGGCGAAGTAAAAGTCCCCAGTAAGTCCCGGAAGTAGGGCTTCCTAAGAGATTCCTTTTATTTAATCACGACATTAGTAAAAGCTACGTTTGTAAGAGCTCGACAAAGGACAGTGGATAAAGCGAGCTTTTAAATCTATTTGAGAGTGTACAATTACGAACCGTTTACCGCTAGCCGAGTGCATTAGAGTAACTTTTAGCACAATGGCTTTTTTTGCCTTTGTGGACGAATCCTCTGTCTGGGGGTAAAGCAAAAATCGACAATAGTGTCGGAGGGGGCGGCATCGAAAGTTTCTGCGGAACATTTTAAATGTAGATTATTGCGACCCCCGGGGAATGTGTCAGACAACGGTCTCAAAGCTTCCCAGTGCCTGCGGTTTCTCGTTTAAACTGCGCGAGTGTTGATCCGCATTAAATAGTGGTGATAGTTAATATCTTTCGGATAAAGACAAATACTAACGCTTTTGGAAAAGAAATTGTTAGAAGAGTCTTCAAAAAGGAATAAAGGAATGTAACTTATCCCCTTCAAATCGGTAATACAGAGGGTTTTAATTTCAGCTCTCTTAGGGAAAAGATTTGTTGTAGGATTGTATAATAAAAATGTTTATCGATGCGTAGCTTCTAGGGTAATTTGAACATTTGCAACGGAACAGCAGGAAATTTGATTTTCATTTTGAAAACAATTAGATACGGATTTTCTGTTCTAAATCTGATTACCAAACCAGAACTTCTTCTTCAACAGTATATCTATTTCTGTAATCAAAAATTTCCTTGCATTGGTCTTAGTTTTCAATTATTCATCTGCGATATAAGGAATCCTCAATAGCGGCATATTTCCTTCCATGCAAAATGATTTTCAAGCGGTATTGGATATTGCCGTTATTGGAAAATGTTGGTTTTAATTGATTACTCAGCTTATAGATATTGGTTATCAATATCTTCTACGAGATCCACATCGTCAGTACAGTCGTCATTTGTATCACCATCATCCTCATTCCGATTTATTAAAGAACATTTTATGGCAACATATTGTTAGGTAAGCAACGTATTTTATCCTGTATATTTGATCTATTAGATGTTAATTTTGTTTAAAGGGTCATCTCATGTCGAGCCTTATGTTTTGGATTCATTTATGGTAAAGTTAGATTATGTTAAAGAAAGATGAATTTTTTTTAAGTTTATCTCATTTAAATCCGGTCATGCTATAAGAAGTTCATTATCATCGCTCTGTAAAAACTAATTAATGTGAAAATACGCAGGTGTTCGCCGAAGAAATAACAAGTGTTAGTTTATCGAAGAGTCATATTGAAGTCGGACGTTTTTTCTGGTGTATTTGATTAGCTAATGTTAATAAAATGATAAAGCAGTAGGGTCGAAAAGAGTAGCAGGGAAGACTCGTTTAATAGGCGTATAACAACAAGGCTTTTTGGTTAGCATTTGTGTGAAAGACAGTCAGTCTTGGTGTTTGTAAAGTTCTTGTAGAAGTTAGTCTAGTTGCTGTAAGAGTTCGTCGTTATAAAAGTGAATGTTTCATTTGAACTAAGCTCAAGCGTTATTCCACGTATCCGCAAAAGTAATTTGAGTGTTGTGACTATCGACGTGACGTTATCCACCACCAAAATCCACTTTTACATTTAAATTATAAGAAAGCCAGTTTGCTTAATTTAAGAATCAAGTGAAAACAAAGAAACGAATATTCAGATTCAGTTAGTGTGTGCGTTTTTTGAGCGTAAGTTACAGAAAACCTTAGTTATGACTGGATGTTACGATTTTCAACTCTTTAACGTAATTAGAATTTTCTTTTAGATTTAATTTGTTTCAATCAATCGCATGTGCGTGGTACTTTCTTTGTAGGCCCTGAGTGCCTCTTCTTTGCAGATTTATTTTTGTTGAATAAATGTGTGTCCTGTGTAAATGATCAGCTGTCGTGTGTTTAGTCGAACCCAAATTATGAGTCAGGGTATAAAAGTTCTCAAGATCAATTGTTTTATTCGTATCCAGAGTTATGTTAATTAAAAATTTGTTAAATAATTATGGGTAGGAGGTCAAGGTTCCTCAGTTTCTCGTCTCAACAAAGTAAAAATAAAGGTAGTTCTGTTATATTTCGATCACAATCAGAACACACGAATGGACATTGCTCACCGATTTTGATAGGATGACTATTTTTCTAACAACGTTGACGTGTAATTTAGCAACTAGAGCACTAACCAATTCCTGTAACCAATTTGCAATAAATTATACTCTTTAATTTTGCGTGCTTTCGCTTTCCGATACCTCAGCAAAGCAATAAAGGTCTATCTAATAAACAACATGCAATGTTTATGTGCACGCAAAAGCTACTTCCTTTATCTAAAAATAGCTCTAAGATCTTTGGATTACCTTGTATTTATTTACGAAGCCGATTCCTTGTGTGGATCGTTGCGATACGGAGCTTGGGAAAGTTTTCGTGCACGAAACGTTAACCGACTAAAATCTACAATTTCAATCGCTTGAAAGATTTTCCCAACAGTTTCAGTAAACAAATTATTTTGTATAAAAGTTACTGGATTCCGTTAAAATCACAGAGGAAAACCATTCAATTTTGTTACAACGGAACGACCGAATTCAGGAACCATGGTTTTATTGCCCAATGTTCAAGTTATTATTGTATAAATTAATTGGTTTTGTTTGGATCCGTTTAACAAACATCAGGGAAGAAAAAATTTCATTGATGTAAAAAACTGATTAGAATTGTGCGCGATTATTAAACGGCACAATTTGTGTAGATTGGTCTAGGAAAACTTGTAAATGGGTCCGAATTTATTAGGAAATTCTAATTGAGAAATTTAAGAGTATTTTTGATTTCTTTATTATTATAAAAAACTGTGAGCAGATAAAAGAAAAAACGTGGCCACGAGGTAAAAAAATTTGACAAAAAGCTAGGGGTAAAAAATTGATACAAATGCGAATAAGGAAAAAAATAAAACGAAATCCCAAGTTTCTAAATCCGCTTGACAGATCCAGAAAAAACTAGCAGTCGAAGAAAATTGAAACGAGTACGACAAGCTCAAGTAAATGGATAGGGCGACTATATTATTACGTGTTGAAAATTTTGCGAACAAAGACGTAATCGCTTAATATAAGGCAAAAAAATTACCTACACGTATAAGGTGAAAATTCTCGTGAAAAAGTACTTTGTAATATGAAGCGTGAAAACTTCTAACGCGCAAATGGACAGAGAAGAGCACTCTCAGCAGAAATGAACTAATCCACTCTGAATTGTACATATTACGTTGTTAATTTATTTTACGCTTTTACTAAGTTATACAACATTTAGTGCAATAAGCAACCAATCGATGTTATATTATTTGCTTACTTTTTTTTACTATGCCTCGTTTCGAGTAAATCGGCGTAAAAATTATGTTTTTTTTCATTTATTGAGAAACCTATTGTCTTGGAAGGTTTCGGCCCTTAGAAAACATAAGAAGCACGCGTACTTTTCCTCTCCAATTACTGAGGCACACCGTTATTGCATCAGTTAAATATGCCATTTGTTGATTCACTTGTTCAGTGAGTTTTTTGTTGAAGATATTTGGGGTATCGGGTAATGGAGTCAAACTCCCAGTGGGCAAGGTCAAAATCCTTGAATTCTAGACTTTAACTAAATTTTGATTGACAATGAACTTTTGGCAAGAATCCCACAAAATTAATTGTGATTTGAACTTGAAACTATTTGGTCGTTGTTAATGAAGCGAACGAACTAACACACAACTTGCGAGAAATTACACAGATGCTTTTTATTTTACAAGTGATAATTCAAAGGAGAAAACAACTATTACCGGCAAACTACCATCTTATACAGTTTCCTTCTTCATGACAAAATATCCAAAAAAAGGCTTCTCAAACACAGACTTTAACTGAGACCACGGGCACCAACTTTAAACCGCAGCTCGCATAGACTTAGTCCTGACAGTCTACTCTTTCCAATGTAAAAACGTAGAAAAGTTATCGTTAACGTAGATGTAAAATCCATAAACTTGAAACCAACGTCTAATCAAACCCGACAGGTCGACTTGGTGCCCTTAGAAAAACTTCAGAACTTACGTATCCCATTAATAAATGGGTTTCGGATTGCGATATAGGTAAATCAAAGATAGGTAATGAAAATAACACGTAACCTAAAAGTAAACGGGTTAAGAAAGAGGAATTCTATAAAAATAACTTTACCCAAAGGGGATACAGCGTAAAGACGCTTAGATAATTAATTTAAACCATTTTGGCGTGGTGAGTCTGGAGTTTTCCCATTCACATCAACATTTGTCATTTCAACGACAAAATCAAAAGTGATATGATCTCAATGCCAATGGCCCCAACCTTATTTAATGTACACGTTTTGTCACAAGATGGAGATGGTAGCCCGCAACATTGAATAAAACATCTACAAGCTTGAGCAACTGTAATTATTCAATAAGTCTTACAAAAATAATAATAATACCTCCTTCCCATTTGCGTTATTTGTTATCTTTTTCGAGGTACACCAATCGTTGATGCGGATACAGCAGCCTCGCGTATGCGAGAAATCATACGCTGTTCTAGAGGGCGGTAATCCTCTCATCGATTAACACAATTTATGCTGCAAAGTCATCGAAAACGGAGCAAGATCTGCCCGCGAAATCGTGGCGAACATTTGAATGATATTGCTTTTACCCCTAATTGCCATCAATCGAATATCCACATGAAATAAAACATTTCCAAATCGGAAGGAAACTCTGCTTTTTATTCAAATGTTTCATGTACCTATACACTCCTTTTTTGACACCATTTACAGTACGCTGCATTTCCTTGACGACCAGTAATAAGTGGCAAGTTCTCAATTTATTGTGCTATTGAGTGGTCAGTGTTGGTGCACTAGGTGCAGTAATTAATGCCATTTATTGGCGATAAGCGCTTTGTTTAATTGTGTAGCATGTAAATATGCGAATAGAATAAAATAAAATAAATAAAGAAATATAGCTACCATAAATATGTGCTTATCTTGAAACTAATTAACTTTGACGTTACGCAACGCGATAACAAATGTTCTTATCGCATTTATCATTAATTCATTAATTGGACACACTGAACATATTTATTATGATTAAATTCTGAAATCAAACAAATTCGTACTATACTCTAAACTGACAAAAAACTAATCCTAACTGAACTAACAGTACTATAAACATTCCGACAGAAGAAAAAAACACTGAAATTCAAATTCAAAACAAAACGATTACACTGTGCTTAATCAAAATACCCTACCAGCTTTAACTTAAGTATCATTATTATTAAGTTGCTGAAATATGTTGCGTTGTGATTCAAATGCGTCACCTAGATAAGATTTCCGTCATCTCCTCGCACACCTCCCCTTAAAAAAATTCGTCTGCACTAAAGTTCATCTGTAGGCATCAACACAAACCTTTCTTTTTAATCCTTTGAGGATTTTCCAGAACTTAGAAATGAAGCGTGTCTAACCGTTAATACACAAAGAATTACAAATTATATGTTTTAGTCTAGATAAAACAAAACGCTATACAATTATTTTAGTTACATGTGGAAATTTGACGATGTAAACTGGATCAACCGAAATTTTCCCAAAACATTAAATAACTTCACATTAAAGCAAAGGCATTTTCTAAAATGATTCATTGAAAATAGTGCGAAATAATTAGCTCCTGACAGTTATTTTAATTTAGAACAGACAATAATTATCATATCCTTCAAATTATTACACTAATGTAATTTTCATGCTGCATTTTACGACCAAAAATAGTTAGCTTGCATTGGTTTCATCATAAATAAACTGAAATTTCCTTAGTTAAATGAGACAGTTAATTATTATTGATCACTCAATTGTACACAATTTATAACATCAAAATGTATCACATACTGTCCCACAATCATTAGTCATCAATTCGGCGTCGACGTTGGAACTTTACTTAAACAGGCTTTCAGTAGGGAAATTCAAAATTAAGGTTATTACGTAAAAGTCCTTGTCAATTAAACGAAAATTAGTAACTGAGCACCATATACGACAGCATTTCCAATGATAAAAGGATTTAGGAGCAAATCCCCGCTTGTAAGATAGCTCTGTAGGTTCTATTTTGGTTTATGCTATTAACGCTTCTGCTACACAAATCTAATTGTTGCAACGCAAAACTGTCTGTGTCTGTGACGAAACAAATTGTACGGTTCATTTCGTACACACGTTGCTGTTTGTGGAACATTTCAAATGCGGTGGTTAGTAACAAATTCTAACTGGGGACTTTAAATTCAGGATGACATTGTATCAGCTAACGACCTTTATAAACAATCAACCTATTTAATAGGTTCCCTTAACGCGGGTTATTCCAGGCCAAGCAACAGTCTCGTACACAATTCTGAAGAATATAGAGCAAAATTTAATTAAATATGATTTAGCGACTTAGTAAGCATGTAATTAAAACGTTTAGAATATAAGGAACAGCTTCCAGATATACTGAAAGTTTGACAATGACGAAGCACGTAAGTTGGAAATCTGGTAAGGTGAAAGTTGAGTCGAAGCCATTGTACTCGTAAATTTTTTAAGAAGCGACCTTAAAAGTTATAAACAGTATGAATTATGTACTTTTTTTTTAGAAAACTTTTTTATTTTATATTCCTCCGTGGAGCGTTTTGGATTAAGAAGTTATTTCGGTGGTACAATCGCTCTCGCCCACATTCGCAATTTAGAGATCGCATGGTGAACACGCGATATGTCGACGTTTCGATAAAATATGAATATACTGTTACTTTGTGAATTTCTATTTCGCACTTTTTCAGTGAAGCCATTTAAAATGCGACGCCGTTTCCTTGTGGATTACACGCGCATTGGTTTAAGACTGACAAACGTCTGTGTTTGGAATTGGTCATTGAGCTTAAGCAACAGAGCGGAGCCACCCCATTTCATATAGTTAATTACACGTGAACTAACACGGCTATTATAGGCTGTCGGTCTGAATAGGTTGCACCCTTTGGATCTCGTAAGCCATAGTAATCATGATGACGGGATTGAAAATGCAAACACTTCCGCAACGGTGCGTTCGACGTAAGAGGGTCAGCTCAATATTTGGCGACACGACATTCGTCAAATATAATTTTATATGTGACATTACGATCTATCCGAGCACATATTGAAAATTCCGGCACCACTTCCGGTTTAATCGGAAATCAAATCAACTTTTGTTTGTCAAATACATAAAATGTGAATGATATGGCTAGCACAGATACCGCCTGCGGATGCTTGTTCCGTCCAAAGACTTTTAAGCTCTTCCTTTTATGCCTAAGAATATGTGTACCAAATTTGGTTCCAATCGGTTCAACCGTTTCGCCAAACATGAGAGTACAGGCGGGCCGACAGACAGACCAACAGACCGACTTTTGTTTCATTCTAATTCCTGGTACATACTTCAAAACGCGTATTTCCGTCAAAAAATGGGGGGCTCATTTTTTACCACAATGCAATACATTTAACACTTTATTATTCGCACCACTGGAGAAAGTTTTTACTAAGTTTAATGTAGAACTTTACCCCTCAAAAAATTTTTGCTGTGTAGGGCTATCTTCTCTTTAGTTGGTTCCACTAACAAAGTGCAATACCCTCCCGTTCGCCACCGACGACGGAACCTACTGTGAATTTTTTTGCAATAGGTCGTTTGTAGAAAGACTCCAGCGCGTTCAATCACTCTGTCCTTGACTGGAGATGGCGCGGTTCTCTATTAACGCGACGATAAGAGCGCGTATTTCACAATGACGTTTTAATGTCTCCCTATTAAACAATACATTTCTTTGGGGTGTAATAAATGACGAATTCACTCTTAGATACCAACCGAAAAACTCGCGTAGCTCGCATGTAATCTAATACCTCGCACTTTACCTTTCGGGAATTTTCCCAACTTGAATTACCCGACCGATTTTCGCAATCTCTCGAACCCTAACGCACTTATTCTGAACGGCACAAGGTCCAACAACAATTAAAAAAAAAATTAATTGCGACCCATTCGGTTGATATGGGAACCGCTAACGATTCCCTCAAAAAAAAAATATTCTTCCGACCATCCCCTTCTTAATTTCTTATTATAATTAACTTATTGACGCCCACAGAATGGCGCCTTATTAAGTCAGACGGACGTCTTTGATCGTTGATTCGTTTGCTTAATTCTCGCACTACGAATCAAATAAAATACCACGTCCCACTTTTTAAATAATATGTTCACCTCTTGCCGAATGTAAAGGTGCTCTAGTTAAATATAACTGAATATGGTCTAAATTCCCGACATCTCGTCTGCAAACATCCGAAATCCATTAAGAAAATAATGCTCTAAAGAAATGTAAAAAAAAAACACAGAAAAAATGGGATTCATAGCCATCATGGTTTACGAATACCGTTCCACTAACCAAATCCTTTATTGGAAAGTCGGTACACTAGGATACCCTATGGAATTTCTAAAATATGAAATGCCAATTGCCCAAACTGCTTCACCCTTAGAAAAACCAGAATCTCTAACTCCACAGCCAAAAAGATCGAATGTGGTTAAAATTAATTTTCATGGAATTCCCGACCAGATTAGACAGCTTTAGTCGCCACACTGCCAGTCCAGCTAATCCAAGAGCTAAACAACCCTTACAAAGACTTCCTTCATGTATGAAGTGCTGCGTGTAACAGGTAGTCGCTTTAAACTAAGAAAATGTTGGCACTGATTTTACAAATTTGCCAGTATAGGAAATTTTATACGTATATCGCTTCATAATAAAAGAGAATAATTAATATGCGAGAAAATAAAGCGCGTTTTGATAAGAAACGAGTGTGCTACAGATAAGAGTCGAAACGTCAGTGACGGCGTTTCTGCTATACCTTGTAATGGTAGGATTAGGTGGGCGCTGCGTTAACTCAAACCCTCCGCATAAACGGCCAGCTAGTTCAGGTTTGAAAACATTACAGCTCTCGATTTGTTTAGAGTATATAATCTTCGGCACCTCTTTACAACTTACCATTAGTTGAGCGCCACCCAGTTTATTATATAGGAAAATGCAAGGAAAGTAGAAATCAAATTAACAAAAGAAATACTAAAAGAGATCTAAAGAAAGATTATATATTTATGGGACTTGCCTTCGAGACACTTGGACCATGGTGCAAGGAATCACGAGATTTTCTGAATAAAATAGGGAAAAGCTTAATTGCGGAATCCGGCGACAAACGCGCTAAGCAATTTTTATTTCAAAGGATATCCTTGGCCATCCAACGTGGAAATAGTGCATGTATCCTGGGCACTCTCCCAACTGAAAAACAGTTCGACGAAATTTTTTTGTTATAGTTAATTATTGTTTTCTTCTTTGTTACACAATTTTAAATATTTCGTTTAAATAAAATTTTTAAATTATCAAAAAGAAATACTGGTTTATTTCAAGTAAAATTGCCTCCAATATTAAATAACGATAAAGCAAAGACAAGTGCAATCATAAGTAAAGGAGAAATCTTACCTGTAGTTGGCGTAGCCTCGATATTTTTCAGCGGAGGAATCTAAGAAACCTTCACAACCATCCAAAAAAAATGAGAGAAGCCCTATTCTGCGTTGGGTCCGCTTCGGGTGTAGAATTTGGCGAGTACAAAAGTAAAAATCTGGTGGGAGAAAGGAATTCTTCGCCCACTTTTCGAACCGAACCTATATGAGTTAAGCAAGGCATTTTGTGATCTCGTCAAGACTCATTTTCAACTAAAGTTTCGAACCGAAGCCGTGTTATTTTAAGTTTATGAAAAAAATTGTCAGCCGCATAGTCGTATGTGATATTATTGTGAAAGATGAAGGTATTTATCGAATTTTTAGGGAAAACTGTGCCGCTATTTCCATGAAATTATTGTCGTGGGTTAGTTACCAATCCATTGTGAGTGCCATTAAGGGACAAACCAATAATAATCAGCGTTTTTATCCAAAATGGGAACTTCATCGTGTAGTGGAAATTAACGGTCGTGTGATTTAGAATCAACCTTAAATACTGAGCGAGTTTGTTAGTTTTGTTAGTACGTACATTAGACGTGCAATTCAATTGTCAAAATATTCCACTAACTATTTACTATACTACTTTTTGTATTGCTATATATCGTTCAAACCTTACTTTTTCGGTAAGTAAATAAGGATTTCATAAAAGGACTATCTTTTAAAAAATGAAAACGATCTGATGCTCGTTATTACATTGAAAATTTGTGGTAGAGAGAAATTAATATTGCGAATTTAATTAATGTATAAAACAATTTTATTATCGAAAACACGAAGCCAACGAAATACTATAAATCCTTTGGAAAGTTTGTAGATTATATTCACGGGAATGGCAGTACTGTTCAATATTCCCAGGATTAATTTATGAATTTTAATGTATACGGGCGTATGTACTATGTAACACACAGATTATTACAGAAGCGACACACATACGCAAATTTTGTAAACAAGCACTCGATTAAATTTATAGCTTGATATGCGTACGTCAAATGATTTCGGTGACTTGGTTACAGTGATATACTGATATCCTTGTAAGGATTGTTCTATTTCCGGATTTATTTTACTTCAAACGAGAGTGTTCCTTTGTAAAGTTGCTCTTCATGCAAAATTCTTATTAAGTGAACAGTAATAAAGATACAATTTCCTTAATTGAATGATATTGAATTTTATACTATCACTCGTCAGCATTTTGTTTGACGGTTGCTGGTGAATTTGCCAATATGAGAAATGACTATATTTTATTTTGAGCTCAACCCAATTTCATTAGAGTAAAACAAGTTCTAGGACTATATATGATTTAACCTACCCTATTTCTCATAAGCCGCGTTAATCACCCTCGGAACGTGTAATATATGTGCAACTTTAACAAATTAGACTGTATTTCTTGAACTTCAAGAACGAGTTACCGGCAATCCACCTTCTGAGACTAAAAGCAATTATAAAGTTACTTGCGTAATTTAATTACTAGTATAATCCATAAAATTATTCATGTCACATATATCATTAATAACCGTAATGGAAGGTATCTACGGCAAGATTAAACCCGAGGGTAGACCTCTATTAAACGGAAATTTCTTAAAGTGTCGCTTAATAAAGCTGACACGTTAAATCCTGGCCGTGTAAAATAAGATTTCATTCAATTTAGGCAGATGTGATCATTTATTGAAGATTTTTCGGTACGTTTGTGACATGCTGACCTAAATGTAGTCGAGAGGGATTAGCCTTCAATTCATTGGGATTTATTCCGCCCAAATCTCGCATAAGAACCGTAGCTAGGATTACGTTTCTTAAATAAGCTTTTGTAGTACAGCCATTATAAACCCGTACTTTTAATCCAATTTACTACGAGTAAAATAATCCCTTGGCAAGTGATATAAATAAACCCTATGCAAAATATCCGTTGCACGAAAACAAACTGTTTAATAGACCCTCGGTTCTCAGGCCTACTTTTTCGACACACATACCTACTCCGCGTACCGAAACTAAATGCTGTGTTTTTTTTAGTTTAGTCCACGTTAGATATTTTATCTGTTGTTTCTGTAATCTGGGTCATGCTATACGAGCAGTGCACTGCATGGAAGAGGATTTTAAGACCATGGTCCATTTTCTTAGTGGTTGACATGACACCATTCGCTAGAGCTCATGATCATCACTTCTGGTTCAACAAGTCAACCAATTAAGCGACAGCTGTTCTTCTTCGATATTCTCCAGATATGCCCTGGATTTCTGAACGATGTAGAGGAGGGCGTGTATTAAATGCAGCAATAATAAAGTGATATAAGTTTTTCTGTTTGATGGATTTTCCATAACTTGGGTTTGTTTAAAAGTCAAGACACTAGATATTTCGAGTACGTGTCTGAATTATCAAATTGGGGTTATTCCTGGGGTTATTCATAGCCGCGTGACTTCAAAGCAACATGCCAGAATTAGATTTTCAAAAAGCTTATTTGAAACGAGGGCATTACTACGAAGTTTAGATTGATTATGCAAGAGACTTTACTTTGAAAAATTTATTCAGTATTATAAAAACGTAAAAAGAGCAGCAAATAGAAACTGAAATGAAAAATTCTTATGTGTGAGAAATCAATAATTTTTCGGTTTCTCTCCGCCATTTCCCCTTATCATTCCATTCTCTGTCTCGTAGTTCTCTGGCAGTCATTACTTTTTGCATTCATCCATGTGTCAATTGGTTTTGTCGTTACAAACGTAAAAGTGGTTTTTTGGTGATGGATAAATCCACTTTAACGCGTACTTTAAAAACCTTATAGAAAGACTTCACATCGGCGATAATTGCTCGAACACTCGGACTGCCCTTTATACATAATACAACACTTGAGCTTATCTCAAATTAAAACATTCAAAATTCAACGACGTAGTAAAATCTAGGGGGAAGCAGGTACAATTTTTGATGTAGGTACACCAAAAATTCAAATTCAAATTAACTCACGTTAATTCACGTTAATTCAAATTATTTCACGTTAATTCAAATTAATTCACGTTATTTCAAATTAATTTACGTTAATTGAAGTTAATTCATGTTAATTCAAAATTAATTCACGTTAATTTACATTAATTCACGTCAATTCAAATTAATTCACATTAATTCAAATTAATTCAACTTAATTCACATTAATTCAAATTAATTCAACTTAATTCGCGTTAATTCAAATTAATTCACGTAAATTCAAACTATTCCATACAATTTCCAAGGGTGAAGCACATTGAGACGCCATGAGCTACGATGGAGTCGCAAATTTGGACTAAATAACATTGAGGAAATTTCACTACATTGGGAAATCGGCTGCATCTAGGATTGCATTATTCCAGTCCAGGCGAGCAGGTCGATTTAGAAGCGATGGTCCTCCCCATTTCCGAATTCTTCTCAGTGGTAGATCGTTGGGCTACATAGCCGGAAGATCGGGTGTTCGAACCTGGGCTAAGGTAAGAATTGTCATCTGTGGCCGAGGTGCGAATTTCCTTAGATCACTTATGACGATTCTGCAGGCTACTCCGAATTAGGCTTTTCTGCAGTTTTCCTAATTTGTAAGGTAAATAACAGAGCAGTATAGAACAACTTAAGACCTTCTGCAGGGGTACCTCTAAAAAGCATTATGCAGGTCACTCTGCAATTGGGCACAAGCCCTTTGAGGGCCCTGAGCAAGAGAGGGACAATAAATAAAAATTTAAAAAAAATCTGAAACTTTCCACACGTACTTATTTCTGATGACAATGCATTCTTTCAATAATTTTTGGCCATAAACATGCTAAATTAAGCGTTTTATTTAACCGCGCACTTCTTGTACAAACGTTGATTTAGCGTCGAGTTCGAAACGAGACGGTTATGCTTTCTCGGTCGCTCGATGGCTTCATGTCCATCGATTTAAAAAAGAATGGATGGACCTATTACGATGAAATTTTGCAGGTGGATTCTTTATCAAATTTGTAGATCGGAGTTCGTGAATTGGCAATGTAAACACCTGCGTTTAGTTACGGCGAACACCCTCAAACAAATTAGTTTTTACAGAGCAATAAAGTATTCATGATCCCAAGACATGAGGTAAACTTAAAAAAACACTACACAATTATTTCCAGATGTCCCTAATATTTTTCTTACATAATTTTACTTTACAATAAATCAAAGCAAAATATAAAGCGATTATTTAAACATAAACACCTTTTTGAAACAAAACAACATTGACTTGGAGCTCTAATCGTGATCGATATAGATATTACCGACCACATTTAACCCTAAAAAATTAAGAGGTTCTCAAGATCATCACGTTAGGCTCCTACTTTCCTGAACGTAAATTGTCCTTGGATCGAGTTCCTGAGGAGAGAATATTCCGGCGAGTGCGAATTCTCTTAAGTTCCAACGGCGAATACTTCGGAGGGTGAATCTTCTCGGTAAGAAATCTCAATGGGCAAATTTTTCGGAGACTATCCTTCCTGGGGCCAATCTTCCCAGGGGGAGTCTTCCGTTGGCGAACTTTTAGAGCAGAATCTTTTGAGGGAAGATAGTCCGGGACGAATATATTTTGGGGGTAAGTCTTCCGGGACGCATTTTTGGCGAAGAACGCTCCGAGGACGCTTTCGCGTATTTTCAAGAGCGAATCTTCCGGTGGAGAATTTTTTTGGGGATATATTCCGTAAGATATCTTTTGGAGCCGAATTTTCCAGGGCTAATATACCTGTGAGGAATTTATCGTGGGAGAAGTTTTCTTCAGGAAGAATTTTCTGGAACGTGATCGAATCTTTCGGGGGAGAATTTACCATGGGGCGAGATTTCTTTCGAGAGAATATTCCTGAGGGCGAAATTTCCGGGGCAAAGCTTCCTACAACCGTTATTTTATTTATTATAATATAATGTGACTTAGATTTCATAAGGGGCCTCATACCACTTTCAACTACCTTACTCTCCATAGAAAAAGGTACCCCGTAAGGCAAAATACGCTTCCGCTCTTATGGGATTATTTTCCATTACTTCAAATTCATAAATTCCTCCACAGTTTATCATATTTCGTTGTATTATGCGTATCTACTCCATGTATTCCACTGTACTTCATTGTATTCCATGTGGGCATTACAAATCGTGCATAACATTTTGTTTAGCAATCGTAATGTGTCAGTTGAATCTATTATTGTGCCTACATTTGCAAAATGTTACCTTATCGCGTAATCTACAGTGTTTTTTTAGCTCCCTCCAACAAACGAAATTATTCAAGGAAGGAATTTCAGGGCGAATCTTATAATTATTTTTAACAACCTCGTTACTTTACTTCCTGTTTACTGAAATGTTGTCATTTTACACCAGTTTTTCCCATTACTTTAGAGTATATTGGAACATATTTGGGCATTTTAGAGCTTACACCTCCAGGATATATACACCGAACTCATACTTTCTCGCCCCATTGATCAAAAGAGGTTTATAGGGAAAATAGCTAGGGCAACCAACTTTGCCTGAATACATACAGTTTGTTCTGTTGACTGGCTTATTTTAGGATAGTACTTGAAAATATACTTCCGTCGGGGAGCGATATAACCTTACATTATATTACATAATCGATACAGAAAGAGGAGCCTACAACGCTTATCCCGACTGAATATCTTATGCGGAAGAAGTGAAGCGAGATTTCTTTTTTGTTAGTACAAGCTATTAGTCACAATGAAGGAGCATAGGAATAAGAATATAACGTGCATTCAAGCCCTTGTATAAAAGAAACATTATAAAGGTTACGGTTAAAAAAATATAATGGCATAGCGCCGTTATGGGCACTAATAGGACCCTGTAGAATTTAATAATAAAAGAAAGCTATGTTAATGTAGAGATCCACGGTGGAGAAGATGATAAAAAATGTTCCTTGTGAATACTTGAATTTCCATTAAAATGCCTCGTGCATATTTAATAGCGACCGAGAACGGACTCGCCAATAGAATTTGCGCCACAACGGAAAAAATGTGTATGTAGAAACTACACGAAATTACTTTTACAATGACCGCACGCGTTACTCAAAATCGTCAATTCGGACATAGGTCGATTTTACTCTTACGGTACGATACACTTTACAGGCATAGTATGTAAATATATGTTTGAGGTCGGATAAAAAAAATTCCATCAAGTCGCTCCTCTATGTTGTTGTGCCGCTCCATTATTCTTGCCGTAGTGTTGGTTTTCGGATTTACTTTTTTTCACATCTACTTTCGCACCAGATTGAATTTTTATATTGTGTGTAATGGATTACCTGTTCTCATAAAGGAAATTTACATTCATGTACGGTGTCGAGTTACACTGCTTTTATGCATTTCCTTAGAAAAATGTGACATTCAGTTTTGTGCTCTGTATTCGCGTACAAATGTTGTGTATTGATGCATGCGTTGTTACTCTTTTATAAATAGACCTTTAGGGTACCAAAATCGACATCGTACGTGCATCACTTGTAGATTTGGGGTAATTAGGGTACTACAGTAACTATCGTTAGAACCGAATTTCGAAATCAAAGTTTTTGCCATTTGGGCTTCCTCGGATCTTAAAAGAAGTATCCACTATACGATTTTCCGTCAAACGTGAAATTTCCTCCAGTTCGTATCGTTGATCAAAGCTTTGGGCTCTTCTTGAATGCAAGCCCCAGTTTCAGCGTACCTTACAGATGTGGTAAGACGCGTTTGATTGCAATTCAATGCTCTTGGTCAGAACAATTGTTATTGTTGCCTCGGATCTAATATCTTTGAAGTACCAACAAAAAAGGAAGTTCATTTCTGTATCCCATTTGTATCCTCAAATCTCATATGTATTTCTGTTCATATTTAATACCTACAGAACGTTTGATGCAATGTTAAGATCACTAACGTGCGTAAACGACAATTTGTAACTTTTTTTAATTTTTATATTCCATTTAGTAACAATTCAGCCATCTGTACATTTCTCATGCAAGTGAGTTGTAGTTGGTTCTTGGTTTTCTTGTTCTCCCGCTGGAGGTCACCCGAATGACCCTTTCTTGTATTTTTTCCTTTCTCTTGATCTTTTCGCGTTACTTGTTCTCGTAGTGTTCATTAGTGAAATTTTCATACGCCTTTACTTTACTTGACATTTTTTATACGTATATTCCTTTAGGGATTTGTCTTCTCCATGCCTCTCCTCGTTCTCTTTTCTTACTGTTACTTGGTTGTTGTCTATCTGAATAATTCTACATCGACATACTTTTGTGAAATACCGATCTACGTAAGATTTGCATTGCACCACCATTTGTAAAATTACTTGAACGCCATGTTACGAAGAACACATCACTCACCTAGATACAAATTATTTACACCTGACAAACGTTAGATTTTTCTCGCACTTGATATGTGATTGCAGATTATTGGCAGAAAGCGCCCTTCTGAGCTTGGAGAGGTTGCGAGCCATTCGCTCAAAGGTTCAAAGTGCATCTAACAAGTTAGCGTCGATACAGATCCCGGATCAAATGTGGTAAGTAAAATGATCGGTGTCCGTTTACGTGACCCGTCCTTTTTCAAGCATAATTAAAGGGCACAATGAAAGGGGGGAGGGGGGGAGGGTAATTGAGCAGTTAGAAATAATTCGACTACGAATTTCTAAAAGGATTTCATTACGATATTAAAATTAGTTAATAATTAGTTAAGGACTTCTTATTGCTTATTTATCAAGCTGGTTCGTGTCCGTACTTACATGAAAGGTTCCGCATTTATTATTCATTTATTCTCACCATCCGAAATAGCAATTAGAGCAGTGCGTGAGTTGTCCTCAAGAAGAGAGCTGTAGCGGCTTAGTTACATTTAGAAGGGTTGTAGACCCCACTTGCATTAAATAAAATAAAACCTCTCCCGCACTGGCAAAAACTCCAACGATAATAATTTTTACTTTACCCACTGCTAGCTCAGTAATGCCCTTATACTCTTGCGGAAGTTTGCCCTCTTATCTAATGCTAATCTAATTCTCTGGTTTGATTGACCTTTAACCTTCAGAAACCCGTGCTAAAAGATACGTTAAACGAAATGCACCCCAACGTTTTTATGTGTAAAGTCGTTGTTTTACTTGATTCCGTCGTATATAAGAAGCTAAATATGTTTTTGTTAAATAAAATAATGTATTTCGAATAAGTATTATGTTATTTATTAAAAAAATAAACAGATAAAATAAAACAAGTACCTATAAATTGTGCACAACTCTTGTGCAGATAAATCGCATTTTTAACCGAATTAGCTTTTGTTTTGAAATAAGGGCAGTAGTAGACCAATTGGTTGTCGTATGTAAAAGTTACGTACGTTTCACTTTCAAAAACAGCATCTCAGGAAATCATTCGTGGGGGGGGGGGGGGGGCTTTTAGACAGCGAAATTTAATGGCCGTCTGGAACACCTTCAAGGTGTAGGTTACCTACTGCAAAAAATTCCAGGACTCTAGGACCATTCCCCTAAAAGTAGGTCGAAACGGCAAAAGTGGGTCCGGACGGACGGACGGACAAAACTCAAACAATAGCACATTTTTTCATTCTTAAAAAATGCGTTAAAAATGCAAGTCTGGTGCATTTGCACCCCGTTCGGGTTTATGAAGGTTATAAACACGCATATGACTTCTGTTGACTGGATTCACTAATAAAAACAAAGGCGATCTAAAAGTTCATTTTTAGCACAATCAATTACTGGTACCTCCTAATTCTAGACCAAATTTAATCGAACTAAAGGACTAGTATTACTGAATTTAAATGAAACATTCTATTGAATGAAACAGCACAACCCAAATCCTTTATTTAGATTCAATTCTGATCAAGAAATACAATAGTTTGTTTGTCTCGCGCAATTGAGTTTCATAGGCCGGTTCCTTTAGGAATATTAAAATTACTGTTGTGGGTCTCTGTTTTGGTAAAAAATTGAATTTATCTCTCCTTGTGAAATGTCGCTTTCTTTACAAATATGGAAGAACATCGCTTCGACGGTACAATTGAGTTTCTGCACCAACCCTGTAACGTTAGCTTGCGATGAGTGCCAAATTTGGGGGAAGAAGGTTTCATATGAATCGCGAATCCAAGCAAACCGACTTCAACTTCGAGTAGGTAATACTTGCAATCGTGATTATGCACAGATATAAAATACCGATGTTCCAATTGATATTGATTTTCTCCAAATTTATTAACTAGGATTTGTTGGGGGTAAACGCACCAATTAATTGTCTTCAAATTCCCTGCCGTATGCTGCTGGCTACAAAATTTTATGTAACGCACAATGTGCTTTCCAATGACGTCACTCAACTTTGAGGAACTTCTTTGTTTATCAAGATGAGTTTTAATATCAATTCATTTATTAGCGGCTTTTAAAAGATTCAGAATTGTCTATTCGCGGTAGGTTTCTATCAATCGAAAATGGACGGCCTCGCTACGAATTAGATTAATTTCCGTTTTAACAACAAATTAAACTTGCAAATAACTTGCACTGTGTCACCAATCTGATTTCAATTATCGCTTCCTAACGACGCGATTGCAAAATAGCAACAACGTTCTTGTTTCGAAATTTTTCAATCTAAGTAACACTGGTGCCGCTTTACAGCTATTTGATACATTTTTACAAACGAAAGTTTTGGCGCACCTAAAATGGTACGTAATCTCTCGCGAATTTCGCTGCGAATTAGCGCAATTGTGGGTAATAACACTCTCACACATCAAATGTACGTACCAACTCTTTGAAACTCTAACCTCGTCTGCCGAAAGCTCTCGAAACGCACACTTTTATCGCTTTTATTCGAGACACACTTTTGTTCACGTTCGCTATGAAACGGTATATATGTAAATGTTTCTGTGTTGAATAAAATACAAATTCAAATTTTATAAAACGGCCCAGAATTATCACCCCCGACAAATTCACGAAATACTTGCTACCGGAAGATTCGTCTTCGAAATAATCACTACAGATTCTGCTCGAAACATTCACTCCCGGCAATTCAATTTTACAGTTATGGACTGTTCTTGGAATAAATTAAAGCTCTAGAGAGGTTGGTCAATGGAAATAGGAGAAGCCCTTTGAATTAGCGCTATCACATTCACTACCTTTATTTTCATTTTTTCTTTATAGAAATTTGGCAACACTTAGATATCAATCTGTTGAGTGATTTGGAAAATAACGATATCTAAGGTCGAGTCTAAGATTTAAAAAACTCACCAATAAACCAAATAATGTCGCGTTTCAACAGCAAAGCTGTGGTCATCAGCAAACGGTTGAGTTGTTCAACAGTCACAGAATTTCCAGTGCTTTGAGTCTAAGTGATAACTAACCGAAAACTAACGGAGACACGATCCATATTGAAGTAATTGCCGCAATTTCAAGTGCTTCACGGATCTAACTTCGGAGGTTCCATGTTTCAAAACAAGCGCATGTTCATCATTAATCTTTATTTGTCTTGAATCACTCTTAGGTACATACATCTTTTGAGGAAGTCTCAATGAATTTGCTAACCATAATTCAACATTATAATATTGGTTCATGACAAGTAAGGGTAAATGTTGAACTTGAATAAGGGAGCTAGTTTGGTAAATATTATTCGCACACTCCAAATTGTATACAGGGGGGATTATTTAACGAAAGGAAGCATTGTTTACGCGGCCTATGTTTGATTTATTGAAAATTTACTAGACATGAAAGGGTCAAGTTCATATTTGTCACGTAATCTGTTTGACCCTGATTACGAGCCCACTTTTATATTGCGTGACACGTTGGGGTATTTATTGAATTTTTCCCCTATTTTTGGATTTACGACGATGGAAGTTAATGGGAGTTTGTTTTACGAGCGTCTGTATTACATTGTGCACCTTGGAATATATAATTTCCTTATGTAATCGCCACCGTCGCGTACTTGGTGGAGCTTTCCTTTGATAGAAATTATGTCGTGATTAAGTGTAATTGCGAATTTTAATTAACGCCGGTCATAGGTCAAGCAACCTGTCACGCCATTCACGAATCTCGACGTGTTGCTAAACGCGTATTTTAAAAAAGCAATCAATTAAAATCCCTAATCGGTACTAATGCTGTACGTGTGGTAGTTGAAAGTCATTTTGCTCACATTAATAATTATCGCACAAATGCTAACAGTATGGAGCTTGTTAAATTGTTTTCCAAATATTTTTGTCATTCCCTGTCGAAGTTGAAGCTTAACGTGATAAATTAAAAACGATCTGTTGTCACATCCGATGATCAAATAGAAACGTATCCCCTTTATAAAACCTAAAAGCTTTATTAATTGGAGCTGCGAAAACATTTTTCGACAATTTCACACGCCACATATCTTTTGATTAAAAAATCATATAATGGATGCTTTGGGTACATTGTGAGGCAAGATGCATTTTTAAAGCTCCGATTTAGCTCATGCCGCGTTTTTGCAGTGAACTGTTTTGGAAAAAAAATACTGTAAATAAAAGCAACCAGCCCTCTTGTTTCTGTTTTGAAGAATTAAATGTATTATCGGGTTAGAGTTACTGGGATATTGATTAATCTAAATCCGTATTCGGAAACAGAAATTCTATTTCTATCCTCATTATCCATATCACGGTATTTTTACACTCACAAGTACAAAATGTCTTCCTTTTACCGGAACTGCGCAAAGTTAATTGGTCAGCGAACTAACAGGCAAAATTAATATCGCTTTACGCCAGATTAACCAATGTGAGAAATAGGTCCTCATTCCTAAGACTTATTCACTTTTCATAGCAAATAGTTCTTAGCCTACTAAGCACCAACTATACAGATACACCAATTTGGTGCAGTAAAACGTAGTTCTTTCTCGTCGACTGATTGAACGTACGGATAAGTGGCAATGTTCAGGACTGATTGTCTACGGGACCGCACACTGATATGGGCTGAATTGACCTGCGATTTACCGAACCAAAATTTAATGCTCGAATAGTGTTTAATTAAAACAGTTACGCTAGTTCAAATATATAACGAGGCTATCGATCACAACTGGTAATACGACGGATTGTTCATAACCACGTTCTATGTTTGTGCATCAAGAGTTCTAGATGCGTCACGGATTTCAATTAGAATTGAAACTATTTTCTCTCCAGCTGCGTTCTGCACGGACCGGCTATAGAACCCTATGGGTGTTACAAGAAGCGACCAGTAGAAGATGCGTCCCAAGAAACAGCACCCATAAGCCGGCATGCCAGACGCCACTGCAATGCGGGGCGGGATTTATAAGCAGCCCTGAAACTAACACCACTTGCGTTGGGCAGTAGTTCTTCGGGTTCTTCCTTCCGTAAGCTCTGGACGAGGGGAGTTTGAATTCAAAGTTTTCGGCCGCAGCGCTCATCATTTCGCTAACCTTTCCACCCCGGCAATCGGACTAGGTGCCATCCCCGCGTACTTTTCTAATCCTGTATATTCTTAATATGTGTTTATAGCGCGATGTGTAGTGTAAATATTATACTACTTTACATAGTTTGTAAATATAGTCTTGTTGCCGACCACCAGTTGCAATCCGGTAACATGGGGGTGTTCTGCCGTGGAAGATTTGAACTATCTCGTTTGGTTTCTCGGAAATGCTACGAAAATCTAGGTCCGTAGCTTGACGGTAGCTCAATAGAGATCTTAGGTTCTGTTTTAGGTATCCCCCCAGCGGACGAATTGACTCGAGATTGCGCGACGTATTTTTGCGAAAACCACCATCGCAGATTTGGCACTGCGTAAGATCGGTGTACGAATGCAGCTTTCAGTTACACATATCATCACAGGTATCGTCTTTTTAAATCTGACCAAATAAGCGCTTTATCTTACAACAATGAATTGTATAACTACCTACTCCACGCTACTATAAGTTTTTTGTCAATATGCGGTACCGTTAGACACATTTAAGTGTGGTGTCACACTATGCGTTTTTACCGCTCCCGCTAAAACGCTCCTGTTTGACGGGATGATAATAGCACACGTTATTAAATTGTACCAGTCACATATATGCGTTTTCGCCGCACCAACCGGATGCAACCGCATCCTGCTGCCGCTGCGCAGGATGAAATGACAACCACAATGACATGAAACCACGTTGGTTGTCATCAGTTGTCACACTGAGCGTTGCAACTGGGTGTTTTGTTAGGTTTACAATGTTTGATGTGGGTTTATTCATCGAGTGCGTGCATGCAAAAACTGCACTGCGGGAAAAACAATCTAAAGAGTACAAACTGTATAGGGAGAAATCATGGGTAGAAATTGAATTTTTGGACATTCGGTAATATACAAAAAAAATTTTTCTTGTTCATTCGAAATTTTTTCATAAAACTTCGAGAGCTGTTATTAGATTCTCGTCCTGAATTAAAAGGAGCAATCCAATATTGAGGATATATCTGCTTTCGCAATAACCCCTCCGCCTCAAGCCATTTTTAACAATAATTGAGCCATGACACTACTTAGACTGCCAAAATATAGCAAAAACGCATCCCGTTAGACCGGAATAGTGTGACAAGTAGATCTCATCCTGTCAAACCGCATCCGTTTTAGCGGGAGCGGTAAAAACGCATAGTGTGACACCACACTAACTCTCTTGACCTACCTCCTTCCCTCTCAATTTCACTATTTTATCTCTATTTCCTCGCACCCCACTTTCCTTTCTCTTCATTCTCTTCTTAGACGGTGCGATTCTCTCCGTCCTCCCCTCTTCCATTTTCTTTCCGTTCCAAGTCTTATATATGACCAAAAGCTCAAAATCGCCACGCGTTTTTTCTTACTTGAACATTAATCATTAATCATTATTCTTAATTTAATTAACATTCGATGTTTAACTTATATTCATTAAATTCTTTATTCAGACGCCATCTAGGTATTCCCTTTGATAGGTAGACAGATAAGTAGTATGTTGTGTTTGAAGTTACTGTTACATGCGTCATTGTCATTGTTGTGAATTGTACATCTTATTGAAATTTAATTAATTAATCTAATATATCTAATTGAATACATACACAATACATATACAAGGTAATTACACCTAACAAACCTGTAACAACTGTTTATCACAGATGTTACAATAGGCTATATTATCACAGGCCCTATTTGTAAACCCGTTTAGTTAAATTGTAAGTTGTTTCTATTGTATATGTGTTATTACCGTAGTTCTTTATTTTCGCCGCTAGAGACCATCCGAGTGTCATAGGTTTCATTTGCAATAGTTCTTTGTTTCGCCACCAGAGGCCGTGAAGATGTTTTTTGTGATACTTCTATCCCTTCTTTATTTTGGTATTGCGTACAGTTGTATTTTTGCACAGAAGATCTGGCATTTACAGTGGTTACGTGCAAATAATTTTCTTGATACGCTATCACTGTTACTTGACTTATAATTGTCTACCTGAAAAGGGGCCATGTGGTGGATGTACCTTCTTCGGAGTATTTCTTTCTCATAATAATGTGTTGCGGCTGCTCCATTGAATACGCTTAGCGGATTTATACAGAAAAGCGCCCTTCTGACCGCTGTTACAAACCAAGTTCAAAGATAATTTTTATTTTCGACGGCTCATTTATGTAACGTTTGATTACGTACTGGTTTTCGATACAATGGAATGTATTACTACATTTGTTTGATAGTCATTTGACAAGTATAGCTCTGTTGTTTTATGCGGAAGCCTGTTTTGACATTTATAATTTCCCTGACTAAGAGTTGAGCCGTATTTGCAAAAAAATTTAAACATTGACATTTCAGATTTGTATCTCTCTCCTCTTTTAACACTTAGTACAGTCTAAGTGGTGGCTATCCAGTTTGCTATTACTATATTTCCTTTTGCTTCGTTTTACCGTCTTACCGTATGCTTATCTAGTAATTTTGTTACGTTTGCTCAAAGTGCACATAACAATCGTTTTCTCGAGAAAACGCCCAAACCCATTCCTTTGATGCCCAAAAAGTGAATGTTACGCATTTTTGATGACCAGTTGTATTTTGGCCAGGATATGCAAAAATTATTTACCACCAATTTCATTGGAAAAATGATCAAATTCATTCCTTGGATACTTACAAGGTAAACTTTAACCAACATGCGTTGTATGTAAATCGGTTACTTCAATATTGATGGATATGCGAAAATTGGCCAAAAGAGATTTTCCGATTTTCGCGGTTGAAGAACAACTTAATATACGAGAATGTGTCAAATAGATAGTGGCAGTTCCACTCATTTCAAGGATTGAATCAGTAAAAGTCTCAGATGGGAGTTACAAAGAGGTTGGCAATTGGCAACTTGAATAATTAATTTTCTGCACGCCAACATTCTTCATAATTACATAACAGCGTTAGGAACTATTTCAAGGGCGTTACTGTTGCTATTTTAGAACCATGAGCGATGGAAACAAATGAACTTATTCAATTTACGTAGCTGTAAAAAGTTAATGGAGTTCATTAGGAACTTCCCTCCAAACCACTCATTACGAAAGTACCTATAGTTTTAATTGCAGAACGGATTTAACAAACTAGACGTTAATTGAACCAAGTTTTGCATGAACTCCGCTACAAATTTTACACTGGGGGATAATTTCAACAATTAAACAATTTGCTCCCTAATTTGATGACGTACCGTCAAGTGTATAGATAGACATAAGTTACGTGTGAAATATGGGGCGTGATCTTTTTGTCACGCAATATTGCAATCATAATAAATTGTGAACAATTACCGTAAAAATGGGAATATACGCAAACGGGTGACTGTAGAAGCCGAGATGGGGTGGATTGTTCTTAAGGGTTGATATGAAAATAGGGGTGTCCATTTATTTTTAACTTTGATGTAAGTAGATATTTAATACATTGTCTCGAAAAACTTACGTTATAATCACAAACTTCTAAAATTTGACAAATTTTACACAAAAAATGCGATACAACCGAATACTGAACGATCTAGACAACAAACAATATAAACCACAGTACCTTCAGTACGTCTCTGTAGGTTCAGTCTGTGTATATGGAAAATCCCACCGCGCTGATGCAGATCTCCACAAAAATGTTGCGGCGGATGGGTAAACTGGGACCCTCGATGATACGTGGACGGTCTTTCGCGTAATAACCAACATATTTCTTTTGATCTCTTCGTTAACGGGAAATGACTTCTACATGTGATCGTGTGCTGAAGATACCAAATGTGCCCTAAACCCTTTCTAGACAAAATGTAGATCTTGCGCACACTGACGTACATCACCGAGCCGAGCCTACTCGATCAGAACTACCCTTATGCAGCTTCTCAATTCGTACAATTAATGCGAAAATGCCGAATTCATAATATCAGTTCGTATATAAGCGAGTGTATCTCGGGTTTGTCACTTCAACATTTAGACAGGAGTGTACTTCGTTTGTTAAACTTTTGAAAGACATTACAGTTGACCTATTACCACGCCTATTACTTAAAATACGGATGGCTAGTGTAACGAGTAATTATCAGTCGTACATAAAAATTCTCTTCAATAGGGGGCAAAACTATTTTAATGAAAACAAATAACGTGACCCGTCACAAACGAAGGAACATGCATTACAAAGATCGGTAAGAAAAAGCTTTGTTTATTCTCTTGTTACGAAAAAACCAACATAGATTTATTAGAATGCGTTCTGTATTTCTCGCATTTACGCCTCATTGTAGTGCAAAATCATGAAGTACTCATGAATTCATTAAAAGACACAGATATGTAATTTATAAATACATTGTAGATTTACTATATCACATAAATACCAGTTGTGGTAATGTATTTTGAACGATTACTATTGTTACCACACATTCACTGGTGTTGTATAATATTTATGTGCGCAATTTTGTGAATACTCATTACGGAGCTGAAATTTTTCAGGCTCAATAATGTAATATGTTGACACGTATTGCAATAGATGCATGATAAATTTTACGTCGTCCTCATGCACCAGATCCCTGTCATTGCTGTACGATTAACTGTCGCAGCCGAGCAAGTGGGTCAATCTGATCGTTACTGTAATTACATTCTTATCTATAGTAGTTCAGTCTCCGCATCTGCCATAGAGGAATTTGTGGTGTGCTACAGATATTCTAGAACCTTTCTCGCGCATTTCCTTCGCGTTACGCTACGGGCGATTCTGTGGTATATTAATTACCTGAACAATTCTCGAAATTTGAACAAATAAAAAAGTTTAAAGAAAAACAGTTTCTCATTGCCACTTTTTGAGTTCTACGAGACGCCGTTGAAAGATTTTAAATACAACGTTTCTTTTCGGAGATATCATCATTAACTTTATTTTTTAATATGGCCCGTAAAAATGTACATATTGTATTGAGAAAAAAGTTGGAAACTGTTGGTTTCAACAGGATGGTGCACCCGCGCACAACACCCTAATCATGCGAGAATACCTATTGGACAAATCGAAAACTAAATTCAAGTTTCGTAACGGAATCCAATACATGAATCTTATTTTTATTAAGATAATTTCTTTTACTTTTACATTGTTACAAACATTACAAAGAATTGGATCTAATCCTTCAGGGATGGTTCTAATTTTTCGTTCTTAAATTGGTACAAAAATTTTAGAATAATAATAACTTTGAACTTACTTTAAGACGCATGTGTTAACTCTTAACCGTCAACTTTTGAAAATACGGGTGTGTACTTTGAATTGGCTGGAAAATCTTCTTCTTTGAAGCTGACCGGTAACGGAAGGTAGTCACGCGGTTTGCAAATTCACCAGTGGGATCTCGGAAAGTGTAAGTGATAGGTAGGTATTTTAAATTTAGCAAAGTTGCGTATTTTGACGCTCAATAAGATAGCGTTCTGAAAATAAAAAAAAAAAGAAAATGGCTTCCATACACTTTTTAAATAACTTCAGTAAAAAACGATTTGCAAAATGCCGTTTTTTCCGGATCTCCGAAACTGGTCGGAATTTTTTCAGTTTCAAAGCTGCATTTTGTCAAGCATCAAAATACGCAAGTATGTTGAATTTAAACTACCTACCATCTCTTACAGTTTCCGAGATCCCCATGGTGGACCTAGAAATTGAATGAGCCTGTATGTTCACATACACAGTAATGACACAAGGCATACCTACGAAACTTTAATAGAAAAATAATGAACTATCCACAAACAAAAAAACCTGACACTGAATAACCTATACCATGCGTAATAGACTGAATTTTATTTCTCCTTTTTGTATTGCATTGGAGATAAACTGAACGCTGTATGCTTATAGTAAAGACAGAAAGTCCATATACCTGCGTTATTTTACCGCTTAAGATGCTTGCACTCAATATAAAAATGTTCTCAACCTCGAAAATCTTAGCAACGGCACCTTCCAGTGACACACTGCATGATGAAATTATGTTACCAATAATGTTTATTTCACACTATTAAATCGAACCCTTTTGTTACAGGTGTAGAAATTACTGATGAAGAAAATGTGAACAGTAGGTACCAATAATTAGCTTAAATTTTATATTATTTGAAGTGAGGGTGAATGATGAATTGGCGCAACAGGTACAAATATAAGTTTCGCTCATCTTCATAAATAAATTATAAATTTTTATTTATTAGTTACTGGGTGTTTTGTTAACTATTGCTTAAGCAAACAAATCTAAATGAATTCGTGCAAGCCTATTTTAACAAGATACGAAGAATCACATACGATGTTCAGTAGGGGAACTTTTTGACACTCAGCTCGCATTCGGAAACACGACTTTTAGAGGTTCCATTGGATCGGTTGGGTGAAGACTTGATCATGCGCCCCATAACCTGTTTGTTAGCATAGTAAATAATTTCGTTCTCATGAATTAGATAAGATCGTACAAGTATTTTATTAAACCAGGAAACTGGCATTCATACACACACTATGTTTCAACAGGAGATTCATAAATTATCAACTTCAGGAAAGGCTTTCACCTTTGATCAATGCAGGAATAACACAATAGTACGAATATAGTGCTGAAAACCCGAAAGTTCTACGATATTCCATTACCACTCGATCGATTGATAAAAGGCGCCCGAATAGCCGACAGTTACTGAAACAAACTCCTTTTTGAGAATCAAAAATCGTTTACACCGACAGGGTTGCTCGTTTCAAAACGGTAAAGCGACAGAATGAAATGCGATCTATTTTTCTCGCTGAACGCCCAACTTTTTCGTCAACCATTTCAGTATTTTAAATGTGTGTCAATTGATAACAAATATAACGGGTAATAACAGCTGACTCGCATTAACCCCAGTTTATGAGACCGTTATCGGGTAAGTAGTAATTAAATAGCCTTCAGTTTTCACTAAATGGTTCGCTCTATTTTTTATTTTATTTATTTATTGTCCCTCTTGTTCTAGGACCTCAACAGGCTTACGCCCAATTACAGAGTGACCCGCATAATGCTTTTTAGAGGTGCCCCTGCAGAAGGTCTTAAGTTGTTCTATACTACTCCGGTATTTACCTTACGAAATAGGAAAACTGCAGGAAAACCTAATTCGGAGTAGCCGGCAGAATGCTCGAAACTGATCTAAGGAAATTCCCATCTCTGCCACAGATGAAAAATTCACCTCAAACCAGGTTCGAACATCCGACCTCCGGATTTATACCCCAACGCTTTACCACTGAGCTATAATGCCGGCTCTAAGGTCAACTATCCTAAAAGTAATGCGCTATCAAAGTGTATTTTTTATTCGGTCGGAGAAAATGAAGGGGAAATTCGCTATATATTTAAAAAAACTTAGAAAGTTGGAATTTTCTGCACCATTACCTTTTAATTACCACACAGGCTTGTTGAGTTGTGATTCCCATGTGAGGGAGGACCCTACAAGTTGATTGACCGATGACTTGATGTATGAATCGGAAATGTACTTCTTCCCACCTTGAGGAAATCGTGGTACGTACGTACAGAACTTCCGATTTTAAACTAGAAATGCATAATTTCAAATTCCATAAAGACGGGGAAGGTAAAGGAATTATACAATAGAAATTTCAAGTTTGAAGCCATTCTGGAAAGTTGACGTTGTATTTTCTAGTGTTTTACAATTTTGCTTCCGGAATTAAAAGGTGCGATAACACTATTTGAGGGAGTGTGGATCTGTAATCCTTCAAATATGCGCTACTCCTTACTTCTGCACACATCCTTCGATTTTTTAATGAAACCGTGTTCGGACAAATAATGAAGGTTGATGAGTTTTTTTCTATGACACAGTTTGTCGAAAGATATTCCTTTATTTTTAATGAACGATAATTTAAAAGTCTTTAATACTACGTTCATTTCGTTTTATTAAAAAATAAAGTGTGGGCGGGGAGAGAACGATATTTAATTTTCCTTATTTCGTTTGTTCGAAAAGTAAATTTCCGAATAGGCTTTTATGAAATGTATTAATTAAATGGTAATTTCGTAAATTTGATCGTACTACCTCTGGAACTTAAGTTACGCAACGTAAGAAAATGTTTTTTCTACAACTGTCAAAAAAACCTGTCATTGTCTGACGGATTTCGAAACGCGAAGTACTAGATTTTTAAACGGTTAATTAATAAGTAAGGTTGCTCTTGACAACGTGCGCGAAATCGTCAACAGTGAAAAAAAGTATTTCGCGCACGGGACAAAGTTGAACTTAAACAGCAATTTAATTAACAATCGGTTCAGTTGTAGAAAAAATATTGTATATAACGCTAGCGCGAAGTTATTTCGCGCATTTGACTGATATTTTAACTCGGCTTCGCCTCGTCAAAATACCTTCAGTCTCAATGCGCGAAATTGAACTTCGCGCTCTTGTTATATAAATAACTATTATGACACAATTTTCCTTTACGTCGCTAAGTATTCAAAGTAATGTAATCTCTCCGTTAATTACTAAAATTCGGCAAGCTCAAGTAGGCTACTGTTTATCTTTACCAAACTAAAATGTATATCCTCTTACAGTGTTGTGTTTGGTTGTAAAATCAATGAAACAAAACGCAGTTAGGTACATTTCCCTATTTAGTACTGAAAATGACGCAATCCTATCCTATTTTAAATATTTTTAGTGGCGTTTTTCTATATATGAATATTTCATCCTGGCTGTCGCCAAATCATTTTTTCAAAATCAAAAACTAGTGAAGCTAGTGAAGTAAAGCTTTCAGTCAATGATATAATTGTGTGTTTATTCAAATGCATTGTACGGCCCACATATTATAGTTTTTATGACAGATTTCTATATACTCGTATGCAAGATTCATTTTAGGTGTTGATAAAAATGTGCTTAATAAATTATTTGAAATTTCGGAAGTTGTTTGAGACCATTGAGTTCCAAAATTATTAATTTCAATTATTTGTAGCAGGTTCCGGAAGTGCACGAGGAGGAATCAAGTATTTCTTGTTTTAATTATAAATTAATTAAAGCTATGAATGGTATACCAGCTTAAAGCTTCAAATTCCCGTTTTAAAGAAGTTGCAATCTTCGTTTCGTATCTTCTTTTGTAATCGCGACTTGAAATACGTTTTATACACCCTTCCACGTTCAAATTGCCAATGTTTTACAAATAAATAATTTTTGTTATTATTATATTTAAATGGCGCCTATTATACTCTCCAATATTGAAACGTTCACTCTCACGAAATTATTTATAATACAGTCTTCATATGGTAATTTATTTGATTATTTCAATTATGAGAACCACTACTCAGAAATATCGGAATTTCGAAGATGGTGCGTGCACAACAGAGGAGTATCAAAGGAAATTATGCCACAAAAATGTAGTATTTCGAAAATTTTGCGTTGCGCGGCAATTCGTGACTGGCTTGGAATGTTTTTGTGTTTTCGCTTATGACAATATTCTGAAATTGGTTAGCGTCGCCGTTTCAATATAAAATTGAATTCGTTGCTAGCTGAAAAACTATATTATGAGTAACGCAATTTAATAAATAACGCACAGACAAAAAAATTTCATTTGGAACAAAAAAATTCAAATTTCCACTTATCACTGGGTATTGAAAAATTCGATTTATTTCCTAATGAGATTAAGAAAACCCTACTCGCATACACTGAATTAATATGCTTCTAATAAGAGGTTACTTTAAAATAAAGCAAGTGAATTTATTTACTTTTTCCTTCACAAAGTCACGCTTCTGCAAATTGTTAAGTGTTTAATCAATATTTAGCTTCCAAAATTGCAAAATTCAACAATTTCAAGTTGTCAATTAAATTACGTCGACAGATGAAAACTGCCCGCTTCCCTGCTCCATTTAACATGTTTGTGCTTGGATGACTTTCCATTTTAATACTGAACGAAATCCCCCAAATAGTTTGATGCTATATTTAATATTTTGTGACAGATATAGGAGCGTATCCGACCTTCGCTTGAATTAAATAGGTACACCACCAAATTAAATCCGCTAGACAACATTAAGACCGTCAAAGCTCTCTCATTTTGACTTGAATGAACGCACCGATATTACTCTAATTATGTAATGAAATTTTCTCCGTGCCAGTACCTAAATTTAACGTTATTGATTTTGACGTTTGCTGCGGATAAATTCAGATTCGGTTATGACGGAATAATACACGGCCCACTAGGGCGCTATCTGTAGATTTCTCTTTGTGTGGGGAATTCAGTAACCTCCATAAAGCTTTCAGGCGTATATTTTTTTGAAAAGTGTAGACTGTAAGAATTTCAGAAAATAAAAATTTAATAAGTAGATTATCCCAGGATGAGTGGGTTTGACGATCGCCTTTGTTTTCGAATTTTGATATTTGATTTCGGAAACACAACACACAAAGATGTTTGGTATCCTCCTACTGACTACGATATTACTTTATGTAACTTTGGTCGTAAAATAATACAGTTTTCTCATGTAGGCGTTCGAAAATTGTTTTAAAGAGCTATCAAATGAAACATCCCCTTTAGCGTTCGCTTCCGTAAAAAATTCATACCTTCAAAGTGAGAAAAATTTGTTCAGTTCAGGAATTATTGCAGTAACTATGATAATGGAATTAACAGTTACTATACTCTTACACAGCGTTCATTGGGCAAATGGATACATTCATTAGCACCACTGGAGATCGAAATGGAAGAAGTTGTTCAGATGACAACGTATGTCTACATTGAATATATCGAATGTTATACACATATATCCACCGGACGTAGATAGAAGGCACACGTTTGTCAAAATGAGCACCCACTGGTTGTCCAATGTCCATATAACATGTTTGGTTATGGCTGCGTAGGCTAATTAGTTTCAAGATAAGCACGTGTTGTAGTGTTTGAGTTAATTTAGTTGTATATGTACAATGTAACAGCGAGATGCCTTAAAGGTCGCGCAGATTTTTGTCACCGGTAAGAAAGCAAAGGTGTATAATTTATTCGAAAAACCAGATGGAAGTGGAACGGAAAGGGAAGTTATTTTAAATACAGAGACAGACGTGAAAGCTTCTTTGGTGGGACGTTAATAGTTGTTTTATTGAAAAGACGGTCTTTATAATAGTAAAGTTTCGTAGTTCGTACTCAGAATTCTCCCGTCCGAAGGTAAAACCTAGTAAGTCAATTTTTGCTTAAAATTAGACTTTGAGACGATCTGAAAGTACTACTTTTTTCCTTTGTAGAGGTATAAACTTTGTAGATCACTTCCAACTAATAAGCATTCTACATTCAATGGAATTTTCTAGTAAGTGTCATAATTTATATCTTTTCAAAGCAAGAATATAGTAAATCCGATTTGCAGTGGAAGAACCTATCATTTCACTTAAACTATGGCATTTACTGAATAAACAACCTCACCTCCAAATGGAAAAACACAGCATTCATTCTTACTAGTTATTTCAATAGCGTTTAATTAAATTGAAGTTATTTTGATTTCTGCCGTTCAATGGAAGAACCTAGCAAAGCAATCTACCGATGGTCTTGCTTCCCGCCAAAAAGTGTAAGAACATAGTAAAGTCATATATTTACCAGAAATTAAAACCACCAGTAAGCATGATACCATTGGAAATAGCTAGCAAAGTACCTTACTAAATTTTTCATGGCTTATAGTGCAACATTTTCAATATTAATAAAACCGTAACTTGACATACTACATATTGGTGTAGTAAAAGCATCATAATTCCTGTTAAAAAACATCGTATGTTCAATATTTTGCAAAATACTAAATATATTATAAAAACAATATAATAATCACAAACATAGCGACCTAAAACACCATAATGCCCATACTACAATTGTCAACTTTAATTGTCAACGTTATGTCAATACATTGTACTATTAATTGCTCTCTTGAAAAGTTCATAAAAATGAGTTACTGGGTTTTACCTTTTTACGGGAGAATTGCTTCAGGTGTTAAAAATGATTTTTGCCTTAAGACAGAAAACTTTAGCGCAATTTCCATGAATTGATCAGTACATACTTCCTGAAATGTTATATAACGGACTATTTATGTATAAAAAGGAAAATAGTTGTTATAAATACAAAAACTTAGCATTGCGAAATAGGCGTATGCGCACACCTGATCCGTAAAATATGCGATATGTTTGTCTTTACTAAAACATTCTTTGGTTAAAATTTCAAAAAAGATCTACAAATAAGAAAGTTGAAATTGTGCAGTGTGCGCATGAGCACATATGATTTTTACAGTACGTGATATCCTTTTACTCCTTATACTAGAAGCATCTGTGGTTAAAATTTCAAAAAATATCTCTATAAATAAGAAAGATGACATTACGCGCGCAGTCTGCGCATGCGTAAATTAATCGTCAAGATTCTTCTTGATTGAAGTGCCAGAGCTGCAAGCTTCCGAATGCAAGAGAACGAATTAAATATCTTTAAAGCCATAGTACTTAATGCTTTGAACGGACGGAAAGGGTGATCACAATAGTGCTTTTCAACATGAGTTGAGAAATGCACTAAAAATTACGTCAATATCGTGATTCTGGATGTGGCGGACGCTGGACGTGCCTTAGAAAAATGATAATTATCTCTTTTAAAGGTTTTGTCAGTACTTGTATTTAATTGAGGTAGTTCAACATGTGGGTGGTTTAGTAACCGTTTGAAATTGCACATAACAATATGGACTGGCAGTGGATGTATGCAGATCTATGCAGATATGTCCAATGAAATGCATTGTTATCGCTAATAAAAAACATCAATCTTTTATAAAAACAATCATACTTATCAATTAAATCAGAACTGTCACATAAATGATTTAACAAAATAAAATTGTAAACGAAAGTAAGCGATAAATTTCCCTACATTTAACAATTCTAGGAAATAATCCTTTATAACCAAACAAAACAAAACAACCCACTTGGATAAAAATAGAAACGCAATACTTGCTTTGTGTTTACACGTAAAACCCGCCCAGATTAATTAAATGAATTGAAACTAAAATTTGATTGACGATTAATGACCTGATAGACACAATACCCAATCTGAATTATTTATTGCTTTATAATATTTTAATTTTTTTTCCTTAGTAGCAGTCCAGCAATAAATAAGTACAATTAAGATATTTTGAACTGTCAACAATATTAAAAAAATTTTAAGTCGGCGTAGTTGCTCGTTTCAAAGCTGAAAAGACCTTTTTTCGTCGACCATTTTAGTATTTTAAATCCAGTTGTTGTCAATATACAACAAATATAACGGGTAATGACAGATGACACTAATTAATACCAGTTTAAAACGCCGTTATCCGTCTAAGTACTCGTAGTAAAATGCTTTAGTGTGCTTCAGTTTTCACTAAATGGTCATTTGTAATGTAAACTACACTAAAAATAATGCGCTACTTATTAAAGTATATTTATATTATTCGGTCTTTTAATACTTGAGAGGAAAATGAGTGGAAATTCGTTAAGCGTCTTAGAAAACATGGAAAGTTGTAATTTTCTGCACCATTAACTTTTAAATTACCACACAGGCTTGTTGAGTTGAGATTCCCATTTGAGGGAGGACCCAACAAGTTGATTGACTTTGTATGGATCGCAATTAATGTAGAAAGTGCACAATATTTGTCATAAACTTTCCCATTAAAACAAAGGAGGAAACGCCTATTAGTTTTCGTATTTCGTGACAAAACGAGCTGATTCTTAGTGGACCTCGACTAGTTATTTAGAGTGTTGCCAAGTCGGCATTTTATTTAGTCCAGAAAGGAAAATGTCCAGAAATTTTATTATCATACCCTTCGCCATATTTGTTCCGGAAACATTGGCGATACCAACACATCATTCGTTACGAAGGGAACATTCAAATAATCACGTAGAATATGAGTTTGGCGAAAGTACATTGCAAAAACAAATAATGCTAGCTTCACAGCTTGGCGAAATCGCGTTGGATCTTAGATAGGTATAGAAATGTTTGATTTGTCCTCGCTTCCGATTTTAAACGGGAAACGCATAATTTCAAATTCGATAAGGAGACAGGGAAGGTATAGGAATAATATAGAATAGAAATTGAAAGTTTAAGAACCATTCTGGAAAGATAAGCGTTGTAGTCTCTGGCATTTTACAATTTTGCTTCCGGAATAAAAGCGCGATAACCCTATTTGGGGGAGTTTGGATCTGTAATCTTTCGAATAAGGGTGGGCTTGTTCCGTTCCCCCTTACTTCCGCACACATTCCCGATTCTTTAATCAAAGGGAGTTCGGACAAATCACTACGGATGATGACTTTGCCTCTATGATAACAATTTGTCGAAAGATATTTAGTCATTTTTAATAAAAGATAGTCTCCGTTCATTTCGTTTTATTACAAAATAAAGGGTAGGAGATGGAGAACGATATTTAATTTTCCTTATTTCGTTTGTTCGAAAATTTCCGAATGGGCTTTTATGAGATGTACTAATTAAATTGTAATTTCGTAAATTTTATCGTGCTACCTTTGGAACCTAAGTTACGCAACGTAAGACGAATATTTTTATGGCACAATTTTCCGTTCAGTAGTCAAAGTAATGTAATCTCCGCGTTAATTACTGAAATTAGTGAAATTCGGCAAGCTAAAGTAGGTAGTTTGCTGTTTATCTTTACCAAAGTAAAGTGTATATCACCTTATAATGTGTTCAGTGATATAATCAATTAACTAAATCGCAGTTACATTTCGCTGTAGGTCGCCTATTTCATTTTAATTCTGAAAAGTACACGATCCTATTCCAGGATTCCAGGCGATTTCCTTTACATATATGCATATTTCAGTGGCGCAGTAGAGCGTTCATTGAAAACCTTTTGCTTTCCAGATACTGCAATAAATAATTAAATTATCACTAATTATTAATACCACGCTAGGTATGTGTGTAAGTAATTGTTTTAAAAAATGACGAACTGCGTATTCAATCAATCAAATCGAGCGGACAGCCTGAATAAATAAATTAGCGTAAAGTAGGTACACTCTTTTACCCGTCGCGTCGCGAACCAGCGGCGTTTTTTTTTTCGTTGTCTGCAGTATCACCTCTACTAAAAAAAAAAACTTTAAATTAGAAATAATGCACCAATTACAATAAGTCTTGACAGCGCCAGATTCGAAGAAACGCGCTCCCACTTACACCGAAAATACTCGTAATGCGCAAAACGTTGTCCACCTGCAGCTCTTGTTATCAGCACCAAATCACGTGTGGTAATTAATTTCCATCCGATAACACTACCTATCGAAAAACCAGATAAAACCTTTTATAATGAACGCAAACTTGACCAGATGTTCCTTACTTAAAAAGTATTTCATCGTTTGAGATATTAAACATGCACAAAAAATTGTGATTCTGTTTCCAATTTGAAAAATCTTAGTAACTATAAGTTCCAACGTCCTATCCGTAAGTTTAGAATATGAAGGACGAAAACTGCACATGAAATAATTAAAAGTGAGGAACCTGACTGAAAATATGTATTTTCAAGCTGATCCTTTGCTAGCCAGAATTTCCAAACCAAGAGTGAAAGCAGTGACAGTTTTTGGTGGCTCTAAACTTCAATTATGAGAAATCAAAGGTCCACATAGAAAAATAAAATCTTGAAAGAGAATTTAAAATTTAAAGTTTAAAAGACATTCGCAATTTTCTGAAAAACAATGAAAAAAAATGAGATAATTACTAAAGATGGCCGATAAACGCCACTTTGGGGCGACGTAGAATTAGAAAAGCAAGTACTTAAGGGAGGCGCCAGGAAGAAAAAAAGGAAAGGGATTCTTCGATTAGCATATTGGAAGCTATTGCGGTAGTTTAAAAAAATCGAATTCGAACACGCGAATCGGGATTGTACGGAAGCTGTGAAATTGAGTATATTATGAAATATAATCCATGTACCTGTTTTGGTATTGCGTGAACGTTGCAATCCAAGAAACAGCTGTAATTAATCAGTAAATAATGACTATTTTGGTCGAGAGATTATGCATTTAAATTCCAATAAACTCATTCATTGTATTGTGCAACGACGTGCATTACGTAGAATTTTTCTAAACCGAAACGGCTTCTTTCTACAGTTCTGCTTCAAGAAGCATATTAATTCAAACCTTTTTGATGTCAGGTGAATAATTACTAAACGGCAACTTATTTTAAAACACTCAATACACATACTGAAAATGAATGATCCTTTACGCTTCTAGAAAAATGAATGAAGTAGCTTTAGCTGCTATACGTAATTAATGGCGACAGATATAGCATAAAGGACGAAAGCGTATATCGACTCTTGCGTAAAATAAAATAGTACCTAAATCGGTCACAAATCGAACCGTTTGTAAAGAAGGATGGAATAGTTTTTCGTTTCTGACCTCAATTAATACTCCAATATTGGAGTTTCGGTGAACATTTTGAAATTGTTATTATGCATGGGTCAGGAACTGGCTATGATGATGCCTAGCATTTCTGTTCATTCGAATGGGCAATGCGATGCCTAATTACTGCTAATTGTCAATTTACATTGAATAATAGAAACCTTTACTTTAATTAAATTGGAATTTTGTACCTTGTGTTGACGTTTAAAATTAGAATTAACAATACCTTGTTCTAAAATACAGCGGAAACGCGATTAATCCTTTTTTTGTCATTCTTACTTTAAAAATAATGTGAATACTTAAAAATAACTCCAGGCAAAATTAGATCTGCGTTTTTTATCTAACGAACAAGCAACAGGTATGTTTCTTCAAATTGTCGCATTACCATTAACTACAATATAAGTATTAAGAATTTCCCTACCCCTCCCCTCAAATAATGAAACATGCGCTGAGAACACTTTGGTGTGCAATAAATTCATGAAAAAAAATAGAGAAAGCCTTAAAGGTGCCGTTTTGAAGCCTTGAAGGAAGTGGAAATGTGGTATGAAGTTGGGGGTTATGAAAGAAAAGAATGGGAAAGAAAAAAGAGCAAAATTGCGAAAGAGGCGCTTAGGAGAAGTGACGGTCATAAAAGAGGTGTTAAAAATGAATAAAAGGAAGACGCAACAGAGGTGACGGGGAAAAGGTGGAATCTTCAAAATAGTGTCGTTAAGGATACCTATCAAGGACCCCAAGTCAAAACAAGTATAAACGGTGCACAACTCGCATTTTTTTTAAACAGAAATAGCTTTTGTTTTGACAACCAATAGATATATTTCTTGCAGACGTCTCAATCGCCCTTTGTGAGCACCCTCTTCCGACAATCCGTTCTTGAGTATCCTTTCATTAGAGTACCTACCATAAAGGATAAAACTAGTTCCCCCCCCCCCCCTCCTCCTCCTCCCCGTACTTTGATAAGAGGACAGAAAAAAGGGAAGTCGTTGGTAGAAAACGATTCCTTTCGTTGACACCTTTAATTAGAATATAATGAGAGATTATAGTTATAGTAAAAATAGGATCAGGTTGAAAAGCCGCTGAACCTACTCGTTTAGTAATTGATGTGTACTTTTTGGTGTAATGTTTCTGAACAACACGTTCAGACCAGAGACTTGGTATAACAAGTCTCTGGTTCAGACAGTGACCTATAGCCACAAATAATGGAGAATATGCGTGTTGACCTCACCGTGGGCCACATTATGTTGGAGTGTCCAGCCAGATATAACGAATATAATATCGTACTTTTTTTTGCAAAAATGCGCTAAAAAAATTTAGAGAACAGCCTAATCGCGCATAAATCTAATATAATCACGTCGTGGTATTGTGGAAAATAGTATTGCATAATGAGAACTAAATATCCGTAACTAATTTCTAGTAAACCAAAGTATACGCATTACCGCCGTTTAGAAATTATGAAATACGTTGTGCGAAGACAGCATACGCTATTTTATTTACTGAAACGTCGGGACTAATTACTTTTCGTTTCTCATTTACGTTGAGAGGATAATAACACCGGTCGCAATTAATTTTTCCGATAAAAACGAGATAAACGCGCTAATACCAAGATTTTCCCAGTACAGGTGTGGATATGCGTCCAACCAATTACTTTCCTAATACTTACTTAGGTTCGAAATCCCCCTTTTTTTCCCAAATTGAAGCTTGACAGCTGGCATCTCCCCGAAATTACGTCGAATCCCTGAGGTCAAGCAAAAGAAAATATTACACGAACACCTAAGGCTTTCTACCTGTGATACTCGCTACATTTCTCTGCAAATTAATAACGTTTAAACATTCCGTTTCATTATCCTATAACGTATTATGATCCCTTAATTTTCACGAAAAATTTATACTGCGGTCATCTTTCTGAATCCACGTAAACGAACGAACGGAACGCAATGAATTTCCAATTACACTGGCATTAAGCAAATTATTTTATACTTGGGCTTACTTTTAGCACTGCGGGTCACTGAAATTCGTTCCCTCGTAAAAGCGGGTTTATGACCCCGCAAAATTAATTAATGTGTATAAATAGCGGAGGAAAATGAATTTCTAAACGGTTCTCACGCCCGCGTAAAATTCATTTTTAATTAACTTGTTAAGTGATGTTTGCATTCTGAAAAATTTTGGATCCGTAACCGACCGCAAATAAATTACCAGAAATTCTGCGGGTATAGTGCAGAAGTGTGGTCCATTGTGACGTGAGATGTTCATTGTTCAGTGCGTGTTATCTGTGGGGTTCAACCCCCTAAATCCCCTAGAAGTTCAGAATTTCGATAGTATGTAGAGGAAGTGGTCTAATAGGGGTGCTTCACGCTTAGGTGCTACAGTTTGTACTCCTCATATCTGTAAATGTAGTGCCAATGGGGTCATGTTTGGGCATCATGGCCAGAAGAACACAGGAAAATACTGTCGCCATCGAAACATTTTAGAATGTCAGAAAAGAGCACTCCATTAAGGCTGGTTATTCACTCATCTTAGAAACTACTCATCTTTTTGGAATGGATAAAAAACGACCCGATGGGATGGAAGGACGATGTCTGGCATGGGACTTTATTTGTGTTGATACCTTATGTCCTTCATATCTTTTCTCCCCGGTGAAGACAGCAGGTTCTACGACCGCTTTAGCAGAACGCAGGAAGAAAAATACGCACACTGCCTTAGAACCTACATTTATTTTCAATGGATTCGCTGTAGAAACCGTAGGTTCCTGGGGAAATGAAGGCAAAATTATGACAGCAGCAATTGGTTTAGCAACCCAATTTATTTACCAGCGAATCATCAGTTTAGAAATCCAAAAAGGCAATGCCGAATGCATTTTAGGAACCTTACCATTTTCTTGTGATCCTTTTGATGAAATGTTTTCCAACCCCGTTCTTATATTTAATTTGTTCCTGTTCTATTATTTTCATTAAACGTTTACTTATTAAAAAAATGAACACCTCAAACCACACTTCCTAGTCATAAATTGGAAGAAACCACCCACTCCTTTCTTACAAGCAACACAATTTAACTGTGGCTCTCTTCTAAAATAGGCAATACACTTGCATTCGTATACTGTAGGGGAAAAGTCTAACCTTACGTCACCGAAGTTTAGGCCTATGTCTAGTAAGTGCTAGTAGGCAAATTAGCCTACAGTTTCTGCTGAACTATAATTCCCACTTCTTGGTCTAGAACGTTTTTTAAACTACTGAAACATCACTTTATTAATATTTAATACTTTTTTTTTCTGAGGCAGTTCAGTAATAAGTGTAAATCAAAGTGTTACGGTCAACCGTCTAATACCAACTTTACTAATTACTTTAATTTGAATTTGCGCACCACATTTTTAATTGCAATTCTTTTTTGGAGATCGTACCCGAATTTTGAAATTGTTTAAAACATCTCGACCTTCAATAATATAAGATAACCCATGAAATTCCACTTTATCTGCGACATTCTGTATACTACTAATAGTTGTTGACAGGAAAATCAAGTTAAAAACACGGTATTGCAGGCGAGATTAACAGAAGTAACTGGGAAAGTCACTATGTTATCGTTTTGATTTTATTTTATTTTATTTTGCCTTTGATTGTTATGAAAATGAAATGTTTCTTAGTGTCTCGTTTTTCAAGAATCCTCATATTTTTCGAATAAGAACCTTGAACTATATTATATAATTATATTATGCCGAAAGTTGGAACGCTCTCATTCACCACATAACCATAGCCGTTTCGAAAACCTCATTAGTTAATAAAAGGGGATGTGTCGGTCCAATGAAAATTTCACGAAAGTTCGCAGCAGTAAGCCTTAAAGTGGAAAGTTCACACCATCCCGAACATGTGTAAATAGTTAGTACGATAATAGAGACGATCATATTGTTATGCGTTGTAAATTTGAATTGCGCTATAAATTTCTCTATAAGAAACTGTTTACGATAATGTCCACATTTTATGTGTTTACATTACGTTTGGTTAGTTTGTACGGCGTTTATTACTGTAGGCAAAATTCCACTGCTTATTATGTTCGTGAACTTGTATATAACATATTAATTCCGGTGGTTACCGTAGAAAATTGCAATCTATCCAATGTTATTATTTTAATTCCGAAAGGTAACCGTCCAGAAATTAGTTGTTAATTGCCTATGTGACGCAACCGTCGGAAAATGTAACCGTTTCCCTGTTATTTTCGCTCCCCACGTTTAGAAGGACCTTTTTAAGCACCAGGTTCAGTTATGCGCTAGTTAATGGGTTACTAAACCTTCTGACATCATTTTGTAAGGCCTCAACTTGCATGGTAAGTTAGTGGTGACTGGTTAATTACGTGCGAAAGTAGGTAACGCCCGTCTGACGGGAGATAGCATATAATTAATGGCTTTTACGTGACCAGACGCCCGATTTGTTTGTTATCAGGTCATTAGGCATCCTGGGAACCGCTAACTGAGGATTTTTTAACGGCCGTGGTTTTTTGGCTAATTGCCCACGAAGCTGAAGAATAATGATGGACGCTGAAACCAATTAGCCACCATTTTGAAGGTGAACTTTTAAAAATTGAGAAAGTACAGATCAAAGAAAGAATGATTCCTTCGGCGATTCCGCCTTTAGCCGCGAAATCATTAGGTGCGATGCGCCAGGGTAGTTTTACTGCGTAGCACGTGAATTCGAATCAAGTCAGGCGTAGAAACCTTTGGAAAAATTCGCGTGGAGCCCATACAGTTTTTCATTTGCAGAGGAATTTTTTTCGGTTCACAAAGGGAAACTTTCATTGGAAATAATGATCAGGTGCCTAATATCATTGTACCTATTTATAAAATACAATGCTAATATACAGTAAATGCATTAATTTTTACACCAATATTGACCAATACGCGTGATAATCGAAATCAGATGCTACAATTAATCGAATCAGCTTATCGACGGAAAAATGGACCTGTTCAATATTAATTGAGCGTTACTCATCAGCGTTGTATAAAATTAGTACGTTTTACTAAAATTAACTCTGACATTGGGTTACTTAACACCGAGAATTACCTTGGATTTCGAAGTCAATCAGGTTTCCCCGCTACGGGCCAGGATTCAGCATCAAAAACTTTTGCTTTCATTACATAATACCTAATGAGGATGATTCGAATTCCAAGGTTGGACGACTCCAGTGGTAGTTTTAGATGCTGTATGTCTAAGGTAAAATGTAATCTTGTTAGTATTCAATACAGGCAGTGTCTTGAAATGTTGACGATTAAGTAGTAAATAGAAACATCATTAAGGCTCCTTTGAACTTGTTTGAAACTTTTAAATGGAATTTTTCACTGCGGTCAATATTCGTGTATGAATACAGTTAGAATAAGGTAAGTTTTCCATTTACATTCAATACTAAGTAACGGAAAACTTTTGATGAGTTAAATATAATATAAATTTTGTTCAATTTAATTCAATTTAATATATTCCGTATGTTTCGACAAATTAGCAAAATAGAAAGTGTCCTCTTGTAATATTGTAGGTTTAACGATTTATTTTCTCCATTACGAAGCTTTATTATTGTTTACGGTTTACTACTTGAAGAATCCCATAAAATTTGAATAGATTTGATAGATGGCTCCATTCATGGAATTTAACCACGCAGCCCAGAAACGGAATTTTTCTAAAACGTCCATTCCTTCTTTTTCGTTAACTTATTAATTCCGCACGTTGGTCGAAAACTAATGGCGTGTTAATTCCCTTAAGGTGGATTGAACTTATAAATAAGAAAGTGTTCTATCTTTAACGATTCACAGCTTATTTGTGACTTCGAAGTTGAGTTTGTTTCCATTTGCAATTACGTTGTTATTAAGGATTTGAATGGGAATTTTTTACGCATGGTAAGTAAAGCCATTTTTGCTAACGCTTCGTTATTTTAGAGCATTTTTTTTCTGACATCCGATATCTGACGGTTGAGCTGATGTAATTTAATAATTGTTACATCGTTATTCCTATTAATTGGTTCCTACGCCTTCTCATTAATTTAGAGTTATTTGCATTACGGATTTAAATACGGCAGTTTTATGTAGTATTTTAGAGGGTTTTCCTTCCTCTAGATATTTCCTGTTGAACAATACCATCCCAACTCGAGGGTGATAAAACCACCAGAGTGGTCGACCATCTAGACGCCATTTTTATATGGCGGTAGTATACTCACAATTAAACTTTCATTGCCAACTATTACGGTGAATTTTTTGAATCGCTCGATACATATTTTGCTAGGCTCCCATTAAACTGTATGCATTGATTCCGTTTTGTTTATGTTCGCGATTTACTAATAAGGAACGCGGCCGCACTTAACTCTGTTAAGTGAAAAAGTAAAGATGTGCACTATAAAGAAATTTTAATGAACTCCGTCGGATTCAGTAGCAGATCTGCCTTTTAATATTTACCCTTAATAAAATTAGAACCAGAATGATTTTTGGATTGCCATCGCGGCCAGTATTGTTATTTCGAACGTAAAATATAAGAACGCGAGTTCCGTTATTTATTTTGAAAAGAAAAAAAACTCTGAAGTAAATTACCAAAAAACGAGACAGTTTTATTCAGGCAGAAAGAGGAAATAATAAATAATTACCGTCGAGTAAAACGCATTCAATATATTCAAACGATACCTTTTACTTAATTTTTGGCAAAGAAGCAGTTCATAAAAACAGAAGTTGTAAACAAATTTCCAAATTTTTCTTGCAACCCCTTTTTTTATGCGAAGCCCATTGCACATTGACAACTTTAGAGATTTTGCTTTACTAGCGTAATTTTAACAGTAACCACGAAAATATTGAAAACAACAATTATAAATGGAATAAGCAGAAACTCAACTGTAAACCACCAACTTTAGTTTTGTTTGAGAATTGTGGAAAATTGGTTGAAATAGAATGTTAGTTTTTCCGAGTTTTAACTGTTTCGAAAGTCCAACTGCGGGTCAAACCCCACACAAACAAAGGCTAAATTCCAACTGAAATACACATCATTAAATTCTCAGTCAATATCCCTTGTTTAAATAATGTTAAAAGCAAACCAACTTATTTATTCAGGGGAAATAATTACCTAAAAGTAATTATTGGTGAAAATAACATTTCCCACGTGCAGAAACTGTAAGCATGTAGATGCAAACACATCTACAAATTAAACTCCAATCCAAATCCTTGAAATAATTAATTTCAAACCTCATCTTTTCTCATTAGGCATATTCACCCCATTCGCATCTATGGTTGATCATCAACGGCTTAAATTTATTACTGTGTATGTTCCCACACTCCGCGTAACATTTTAAATTAATGGTTTCTAAGGGAAAATGGGTTTTATAATACTCCCACCTTAATTTTCCCTGAATGCTGGATTATTTAAAATATTCAGTCTCTGTTCCCTTTGATTGTATAATGTTTGTTTATTCGCAGATTTATTTCATTTCGTGCTTGTGCGAGCTGCCAAACAGTGCCTACAATTTGCGCGATTCGATTTATTTGCAAAAATTATTTTTACCTTTTACAAGACATGAAAGAAGCAATTTCCGATGTGATAATGGAAATAATAAAATTTCAAATTGAAAAGTTTTAATTGGCTTCGATTGTACCTACTTGAAAAACTTTTATTCGCTAACCCAAATCCATTGTTTCATCAATAACGTCGAAGCTGGAACCATTCGCAATAAAAGTAATGTTTTAGCGTAAAACCATTATGAATATATGTATGTGAGAAATTCAACGGCGTAAACATGATGAATAGGTACAGTTAGTCGTGTGCTTGCCATAATTCTTACAAAATTTTAAACGATAAGTTTTAGCCGTACTCTGACAGAAATGTTATTTATTGACCTTACTTTGTATCCATATTTGAAGATTTGCAACGTACGTTGCATTAGATCGGTGAATTATTGTCGCCATAAATTTTAATAAACCCTGAAAAGGAAGGAAATTGTGCATGTAGGTATCGTAATGTGGAAACATACCGCCACACAATCGGCATCTCAGTCCATTTTTCGCCCACTAGATGCGTCACAAATGTTCTGCGAAAATTTTTGGTTCCGCATTAAATCTCAGTACGAGTCCAATTTAATTTCTTTCAGAAGTTTGAAAATAAGATGTCAGCTGAAAAGTCGAACGCTAGTCTTTTGGTATTATTATAGGAAGCGCCTTTTCATGCAAAGTAGTTAAGGCTTGCGAGCTTTTCATGGCTTTATTAAACCCATGGATCCAACTTTCATTACGTGCATAAAATTAAAATTGTTTTATTTTTTATTTTTACAGGTCATTATAATTAAGCTGGTATCCGCTGGCTTGTTTTTTGTTGTAATTTAATTTATGATTACTTTTGAGCGGTGTGCTACCAATTCTTCCGTTCCCTTGTTTGCAATACGAGCTTTACCCTTTCAGATGTTAATGTTTATATGTATATTTCGTAGTGCTTGGCCTTTATCCCAGGAGTTTTAGGGTTTTAACTTGAGTCAATAGCATTAAGTGTAGGAGATACAGAATGCGACAGGCGAGTTTCATAGCCCCAAAATGTTTTCATCTCTACTATTGCATCTCCTTCAACTCAAGACGTCTTACAACGATTTAATCGGGCATGTTCCAACCCTGTTAAGTCTGTGTTTCCATTGGACGAGTCAAAATTGCTTGAATGTATGGAAAATTATCCTTTTGGATTTAATTGCAACTTTAATCTTGGCATACACAATTTTCAAAAAACCTACCAGGTCCGGTCCCGTAATCCTTATTATTTATTAAAGAACTTTTTATTTACCTACTTTAGGGAATACACCAAAATATTCCAAATTTGAACCGGTAACACCTACTCAGTGGCGTAACGAGGTCGTTCGCCGCCTGAGACCAATTTGAAATTTGCACGCCCCCTTCTATTTTAATTTATAATTAAGAAAATGAATGAAAGCCAAATAACACACCTTCAAATTATTTTATTAATTAAAAATGTAGGTACTGTTTTTTCATAGCAAAATATTCTATACAATTGTTAATGCATATGTATTGTTGTGTGCACTGGTCCGTAGGCCAGAAAGACCGTACACAAAATACCAAAACAAAACCCTAGCTAGCTCTTTACGTGTGTTATTTAACACAGGACAAAACTTCTCCCCCAGCACAGAGGAGAGATTCGACTCTGCTCTCAGTTAACCTGTTAACTTCTAACAAATAGTGGGTTAGACAAATACCTTATACTCTAAACTGAACTGCAAAATTTTGAATAAATAAAATGGACCTTGAGCAAGCATCCAATCCAAACACAGGTGAATTAGAAATGAAGTCGTCAACACTTTACGATCATCCAGCACGTACAAACGTGAAACGTAGAGTAATAATTGGCCGCGAACTCGGCTTCCGGCTACGCAAACGGAACTTCCTCTATCTTCACACTTCAAAAAAACGTAATACTGCCCTGACTCTTGGCGTAACGCTGATTTCAATTTCAATGACGCAGTTCTGCTCACAAATTTGCATAAAGAGAATTAAATCTTCAACGAGACTTAACTGCGTAAACTGTGGTACAGCGAGTTTTAAATTTCAACGAAACGTAGTTCTTTCTTGACTGTGGCAAAAAGCGATTTAAAACTTTAAGGGAACGTAGTTTTCAAAGAGACGTGGTTCTGCGTTGAATGAAGCAAAAAGCGACGGTATTCCTGTTCAAATCCTATTTAAGGCGAAACCCTTCTTCCGAAAATCAAAATTATAACAACCAATCATACACAGTTGACAACAGAAAATATCCCCTCAATTTACGTTAAAAGTCCAAAATAATAGAGGTAGAAATAGTACTTTGTGTACCAAGGCGGGAAAGTGGTGGTTTTCCGGGGCGAAGGAAGATTAGGCCAGGCGAAGCGAAGCCGAGGCTGGCCACTTCCTGAGGCCCGAAAAACAACTTTCGTGCCGTGGTGCACACAATATTTTTTATCCTATACACTTACATTTAAAATTACTCACTCAACGACGTCCAACCACAAACGCTTGAATTTGAATTTGATTTAACGCGTCAACGTGCAAGCGTTTGTTTTGTTTATTTCCACGTTTCCTGCTGACTACGCGAAATAGCTATTTATGCAATAAGTTGCGAAATGAGTATCTTTTAGGCACGCGACGTGAAAATTGTCCAACGAGGCAAAGCCGAGTTGGATAACACGTCTAGTGACTAAAAGACATCGTTTCGTAACGAATTATATACAAGATTTTTTGTGAAAGCGGATAATTTAATAATTTTATTAGTATTTTTAAACATTTTGAAAAGTAGACAGGCAATCTGTTTCTAAGGCATTGTTTATGCATTATTTAATGTCAACTGTCACGTTAAGGTTGAACGTAGCGTGTTACCGTCTTTCCCGACAAAATTACTTCAAATGAGTGATGTTGACGAGTCTTTGGATATTGAACAAACTGCTGAAGCTGCGCTATCCACGTTAGCACCAGAAAAATCGAAACATTTATACTATGACAACTTTGAAACCTGGGCCAAAGGAAAACATACTGAGAACTTTATAGAAAAGGTATTACTAGCCTATTTCCTCGAGCTATCCATCACCTTAAGACCGTCAACTTTGTGGAACAAATATTCGATGCTCCGCACCATGATTTATCTGAACAAAAACGTAGATATTAGCAAATTTACAAACCTTATTACATTCAGTTCAAAAGTTTACATAATTCTACATTATAATAAATAGATATTTTCAATGATTTTAATGTTTTTCATTTTTATTTTAGGCACTAGTGCCTAAAACTTTCATATTTAGGCACTAGTACCTAAAAGAGTGTCATTTCGAAATTCTAATCAACATCAAAATTTGTCAATTTCGAAACGTTTTCACAAATTTTACGAAACGGTGCAATCCAAGTGGGCACACTAAGAATATTCACAAGTCTTCTAAGGCTGGCAGAGGTTATCTTTACTATGTACCCTCACGAGTATATTTTTTACTCGTAGATTTACCCCTTTCCCTTATAATATAGTTCAACGCAAATTCAAATTCTAGCGCGCTGGCGGTGCACAGTGCGGAGGCCACCGAAGGGAGTCACGGTGCAACAGAGATAAAAGTGTAGCATACCGATCATGTTCGAACTGAGTTGACATTTCCGGCATTTCACTGGCACGTGGCCTATTAATATAATTTCCTTAGAAAGTAACGGGATTTAAGGGGTTGTAATTAATTCCAGGCGCGTTTGAAATTATTACTGGTCTTGTGTATTAACAAATGTGTTTTAAAATTGAATGTATGTTTTCAGGGAACGCCCTTGTCCATCTTAATTATGATTTCCAAAATTTCATCCTGCTGGACGAAATAACACAGCAGTATATTTAGTGCTTCCGTTTGCAAATAAGTAATTTTGAGCATCATTAATTTCACTTCTAGCGCTCCAAAGTGTCTTGAACCCTCTTCAAACTTCTCCTATGACTACAAGAACTTCCCACCAGTGCGTTCACCCTGGCGTTGACGTAGAAAAAAAAGTACTTCTAACGTACCAAAGAAAGTCACCGAATTTACCTCCTCAAAACTGCATGGAAGCGAACTAGGTTTAATGAATTATTTGAGCGAGGACCAAATTCGGCATTGGGATTGATATCCTTTATCCGCTGTTGCATGTAATGTTGACATAATTTAACCACACCTTATTTCCGCGCAGAACTGCCAGCGCTTTGATTTTTGGGTTGTTATATTTTTATTTCTTCGTAAACCGCATCGAGTTACACGTCGATTAAAAAAAAACAGCTGAAAGTAAGTGTTGTATTTTCTTTATTTATCGGGACCGCACCGAAAGAAGGGAAGTACGTCGATTCGTTGAAAAACTACGCACAGCTCACCAAAGTGCCAGAAATCATGCGAAACCCGCAGCACTCCTCGAAGCATCACATTTGCACCACGAGCGGGCCGCCGGTAGCGCATAAACCGCGATGACTGGCAACCGGAAAACTAAAGCCGCCCGTAAGGAATTCCAAACCATGGTCGACCTCGGAGTAGCACGTCCATCCGACAGTCCATGGTCATCACCTCTGCATTTGGTATTCAAGAAAGCAACCGAATGAGGACCATGCCTCTAGACTACAGTGCTCTCAATGCACCCACCATTCCTGACCGATACCCGATTTCACACACCGAGGATTTTGCACAGGAATTAGCAGGAAAAGCCGTTTTTTTCTACCATAGATCTCGTAAAGGCGTGTCAAAAATCCCCGTCGCGGAAGACGACATTCCCAAAGTGCAATCGTTACACTCACACCGTTCGGACTTTTCGAATTTCCATTCATGACATTTGGACTTCGGAATGCAGGGTAAACTTTCCAGAGATTCATGAACAGCATGATACGGGACATGGATTTCTGCTACGCTTACATAGATCACACCCTCGTCGCTTCGAAGAACGAGGAAGAGTACGCCGAGCATCTTCAAAAGCGTTTCAACGACAAAGGGATGGTATGAAACGTCAACAAATGTCACCACGGAAAGGAAGAGATCGAATTCCTAGGCTACCGAGTATCCAGACAAGAAACACGCCCGATAGACACGAAGGTCCAAGCCATACTGGATTTCCCGCAGCCCGAAGAAACTTTTCCCCAGGTACTGGGAATGATGAACTATTACCGGCGATTCAGCAAAGACGCCGCCCAGGCCCTGCTACACGAGTTGCTAAAAGGGAAGATTCGATTACGGCTTACAAAATATTACTTTACAGTTCTACTTATGCAAATTATCGATAAAATCAATCCTCTAATTTGGGCGCCCTACGTATGTAGGTATCTCTTACGAAATGTAATGCCTAAACTGCTCTAAAAATCTCTAAAATGCCAACTTTACCTAATTCTAAAAAAATATTTAAATTCAAATTTAGAGCTACCGTTACATCTGTTACCAACTCTGCGGCGCTATAATAAAGTGCCTAATTGGAATTATTTCAGGCAATATTCTTTGGATAGTAAAATCTAATTTGCAGCTTTAACGGTGTAAGTGTCAGCATATAAAGTTCCCCACATTTTGTAAAGCAGGTTTTATATGGAGCAGCCAAATTCTACAAACTTACATAAAATTAGCATCTGTTCAGTATGGGTAATAGTAAACTATGGAAATAATTTACGAGTTCACTTCTTATTACTCCAAAACTTGGCGTGGCTCGTGGGTAACATCCGTTAGTAACTTTACAAGTACTCCAATATATTACGTCGGTTTGGGGCATCGCGGTTACAGAGGCTAACTTCACTGTACTAATGAAATATTATTATTTTTCATTACTGCGACCTCATTTGTATTCGGTGAGCATGATACATATCCCGTAAGATAATTAAAATTGGGTGTATAAGATGAGGAACGGAACAAACTATATCCTTTCAGGTGTTCCCTTGATTAAGGGTCTTCATAATCCTGTGAGTAATTGGAATGTGAAATTTGGCACACACGAATAATTTTGCTCGAAGTTTGCCTTGGATTGCTTTGTTTTACTCACGTATAGCAACTTTTTACACAATGGTCATGTAAATACGTAATTCATTATATTACGAAACTCACCACATTTCCATACAGAATAGCGACACTGCTTTGTTGTAAGATAATCTAATTAAGCGCTAGCCAAGAGAAAATTGATCATTTCCCTCGAATGCGTAAGCAATCGCTTTTAAGGGAGTAAGTGTAAATTATCCGACCGAAAGCGTAAGTAATTGATAGGCTACTACACCTTCAATATCACCCAAAGCTTTATTAGTGCAAGGCACAAGGTTCAGGGATTTGGACCAGTAGGAAAATCAATATGATTTCTCTCCATTTCCGTCTTTAGCTCACGCTACAGCCCCTTTAATCCGCTCCGCTTTATTTTCGGATATACCGAAGTTCGTACATTTACCACAACCATACAAAATTTTCACATAACCCACTGTTACTTTAAAGTTTCAGGCGAACTCCGCAAAAGGGGGATGTGCACTGAATCGGTTTTTATTACGTGGATCTCTTTTCGTCTTGTCGAAGCTCATATTTTTAATTGTCAAATAAGACTCTCTAATTATACTTTATAATTACTTCCAGAAGATTTTCCAGCTTTAGCGCTTTTCAGTGTTAAAAAGTGGTTAGTCGCGACTTGCTTCAAAGAAAATAAGAAATGGTCAACGACCCGTGGAAATCTAAATTACCCATGACTTCAATATGCGCTTGAGAAAAGGCGAGTCGTTGGTACAAGTGAAATTGCATGCGATTTTTCAGATGTAGGCTCAGAGAAAAAAACTGATGTAGGTACACTGAAACTCCTAAAACGTAATTTCAATTTATGAAATTCCATAGGTATCAGTAAAATAAATCCGAAACCGCCACAAAAATCTGGCTAAATTAAATTTTAAATTGAAAACACATTTTTATGACGACCGCATATATTATTTCCCGCATTCTGTAATTACAGACGCTTTCTTTTTTTAGACATAAAAAGAAAGTGCACAAAAAAACCTTAAATTTGCTGCCGGCATCAATTATTATAAAAAGAAAGTACATTCTTGAGCACCTACACTAATTTGCATATTGAATGAAGTATTTGGCTTTCACTTTCTTTCCAAGAATCGCGTACAAAAGAGCCGCGGATTTCACCAATTTCTAGTTGTTAAAAAGCACACAATACGTTTCGTCAGCGAAGGTGACAATGAAATTTTTAAATGCACTATTATGCTTACTGGCTAGTTTGAAAATGGGAATGGGAATTGAGTTGCTATTAATACCTTTTTACCTTATATTTTATTGAAAAAGTATCGCCCCCACATTTTAATTCAATATGTTTCGTACCATCAAAGACTGTATTGTTTTTCAGAGTAGGTGGTTATAAATTTTGCTATGAGACAGAAAATCTTAAATTACCAAACCTCATGTTCTATCTAAATTATTTTCACCATCAAAATTCAAAATTTACAAACTTAGGCGTAGTATACGAAAAGTTTTAAGTAAGTGGATACGGGGTATGAATCTGAAATAGAAAATAAATTGTAAACTTTATAATCAAGTGTATTGCTGAAAATGATTATAAAAATATTACATACATTACCTAACTTTCCTAATACCAGGTGGGGTCAAAAAAATCCCAAACTTACATAACTTTCTAGGTAATAAATAAAACAATCCCGAATTACTTATTTTCTTTACTTATGGTTCTGGACCAGTTCAAGTTCGCTCGCCACCTAGTGGTGACCTTGGAAATCGGGCCAAGGTGAAGCTCAAAGGTGACCTGACGGTGACCTTAGAATGTAGATCAAGGTGAAGTTGGAAATTATGTCACGGTTAAATGTTACCAGGTAAGTTCAAGGACGCATTATTAAGATATACTGTGTGTCTGCGTACATGTATAACTCAGTTGGCGTCTTGCATTTAACGAAGTTAACGATCTTTCGCGTAAATGTATAAATAGATGAAGTAATATAAAAGATAAAGCCAAAAATTCAAAATACAAAGTACGTAACGGGCAACGTCATTATTTGAAGGACAAATATTAAAAGGTTAACGATTTTTCGTACAAATAGATCAAGGTTATACAAAGGGTAATGTACAAAATATGTACATGCATACTTAATCTCGGCAAGGATGTGATTAGGATTTTAAAAGGGATTTAGTAACAAGCACTCCAAGTTACTTTTAATTTTTTGGTATTTTGCCGAAATTTTTCTCGCGTTTCAGTGACCCCCAACATTTGCAACTTGTCATCCGAAAATTGCCACAAATTATTATATGACACCCGAAATTTGCCAAAATTGATAATTTGATCCCCAAAATTTGAAATTTGATACCCAGAAATTGACACAACCATTGTAGTTATGGTACCTAAAATTTACCAAAATTTGTAATATGATACCCTAAAACCTGTACCTGAAAAACTGGCAAAATTTGTAATTGGATACCAGAAAATTGCCTAAATTTGTAAAGTTGTAAGCAAAATAAAGTATTACACTTGAAAGTTTAAAGCTAACATTTAGGCCCTATTTAGTTAGAAGAAAATTGTTCTGGCTATTGAGCTTTTAAGATTACATAATTTGTGGCCTACCTACCTATACAACTTTAATCTAATCTCCTTTTTTTCTCTGGATTTTATGCAAAATGAGTTTTATGATAGAAAGATAAAAACGTAATTCCTTTTTATTAGACTTAGGAAGGAGATTGAATCAAACCAAATTTTTTATTCAACCGGTTCACCTACATCCACGATAATTACAAATTAATCCACATTTTAATGCAAAAAATAATCGAATTCTATTGCCGTTGCGTTAGCGGTTTATTCCGCTTGAGCGGCGTCTGACCTATAATTTAGTTGTTCACATTTCATTTGCATAACCGATTTACACAACGAGATGGTAAACAAAAGTCTTCGCGGAGGCTTTATGGTATAAGCTGTAGTAATTACGAGGATAACGCTGATACACCAAATTATAATCGATAGCTCCCCATTTGGAGAATTGAAACCAAAGCCTGAGTGGTAAAATGGCATTTATCTCTGATTACACGAATCTGTTATATCCTACAGGCATGCTCACGAATTTCCGGATTAGTAATATCGAGCTGCGAAGCTAAAGAATTGTTCCCGACAGTAGCCGTGACAGACACTTCTTAATAAGATATATTACGGGGAAAATTAAAGAAAATCTTCAGGCGTTAGTTCAGTTTGACCTACTTACTTGACGGTTTATCTTGTTAGTTAGAGGGTGCATTTGCATTTATATTTAATTGGGTAAATTGATCGCAACTAATGTTTACTAAGTAGGTTGACAGAATGACTCGTCAGCCATGTACCTTATTTAAATGTAATGAAATCCAGTCATCTTTATAATGTATGAAAATGATTAGTTAAGGGTCAAAGTAATGGCTGCCGTAGATCAATAAAAAAGATTCATCAATTCAATTTATTCGCCAATTGAACATTACCTAGAATATGGGGTTTGACAGAACACGTATGACTGCGGAATCCGAAATCAAAAAGGTCAGTCATGAACATCCGTGTGGAAGGCGGCTGAGGGGTGAACTATGGATATCCCTAATCAAGATAATTTGGTGAAATACACTTTTGTGTCGGTAAAAAGCATATCAATGCGCTCATTTGAAACTCCCCAAATGCATTCGGTAGCACTGTCTGCCAGTAGTTTATGGCACTGTAACAGCTTCGAATCCTTGCTCTCACACTTTTCTCGCTACTTGAATCTAACTTGCTAGAAAAGCCTAAACGGTATTCGTTTCTAAACGCAACGACCTCGCGACTAGTGTGCCCTAACAACCAATAGAAATCCCGCATATCGGCTTTTTCAGCCTGCTCAAATGAATTTGACCGCAACTTTTCGAACCGAAGAGGTGGCATCCGCGTTCCCTTTTTCCAATAGGTTCTTGTTATTTTTAGACATACTTTGATTCAGCTCTCTATGAAGCGGTATATGTGTAAATTTTCCTATGTCGAATAAAATAGAAATTCAAAACCAAATTTTTGAAACGACACAGCAGCCACCGTCTACAGTACCTATACGTGATTATAGGACAGCCGCAGTAAAATTTAAAAATTCGTAAGTAGAGTCCAGGTTCGCCTATCTTCGTATACTAGGGCATCTGTGATGGGGGTATGTAGAGGAGGTGGATAGAGATGGAGACCAATAACATTCCTGAAAGGAGTATGCTCCCTACTGCGAAATAATTATTGCTATTTTTAGTTTCAGTATTTGCATAAATCAGTGTTTCCAAAATTTATCTAAAACGACGATTTCCTTATGACGTCACCGTGTTTGTGGTGCAAGGTCGTTCCGGTCGTGACGTATTGACGGATTTATTTGAGGGTTTTTAAGTTACTTTGCGTTTTAATTGTGGTTTTGCTTTTAATCTGTGGAAATAAATCGCGGAGTCGTGGTCTATTTGGTAGATTTCGGTTTCGCTGATTTCATTAAGTTAATATAATTATTTCTTTGAAATTAGACTTTGATTTTGGTCAATTCTAGCACGCGATTAAATTAAAGTTCTGGGATTGGTGTCAATTTCTTACTACTGTTAAAGTAGAGCGTTCAACAAAAATGATAAGGAAGAGAAATTGAAAAAAAGGAGATGCCATATTGCAAACCTAGGTTATTTTAAAAATGACCAATTATGCATAAGCATAGTGTCCAATCAAAACTGAAGTGGTTTTGTTCTTACATATTATAATATTTTCCCTAGTTTCTGTTGAAAATCCTAATTTTTTAAAATTATTTTCGCACGCGAAAGGGATGCACAGATAACAGTATCTCTATAATCGCGGAAACTCTAGAATATACAGAGTGGCCCAACGAGAAGTATACAGAAGGCTTTTAGGGTATTAAATTCAGAAATTTCGAAAAATCCTCGAACACGTCAATTTTGTATTCGAGGGGGACAACTTTTAGAATACAAATCACGAACCCAAGTCTTCACCCCTCTACGTAGGGAGCTTAACCCCTAAAATTTTAAATGGAATCCTATGGCAAATGGCACATTATTTGAAAGCTAATTTAATCGTGATTACTAATCTGCTTTGCTTTTTAAATTCTATTGATTCGTATCGGAGATATTCGCATTTGAAATGGTTTTTTCTAAAAAACCCAAAACAAATGCGATCTAAGTCACCTTGTATTAAAAAAGGTTTAAATTGTGCAAAAAATAACAAATAGCTTTAAACACACAACATTTATTTCAATAAATGCTCGAATTGCCTTCCGCCTGCTTCCATGCAATAATAAAGATTTGCTTCAAAACGCTGCCGTACATGTTGCAAGATTTCAGGGGTAATCGCTCGAAATTGTTGAGTTATACCATAGTGTATTCTATTCTTACACTATGGTTATACGTGCTCGCAACCCTTGTAATGCTCCGGGCGGAGTAGCATAAACTTTATTCCTTAAATATCCCCACAAGAAGTAATCTAAAGGACTTAAATCAGGGGAAAAAAACCATTTCAAATGCGAATATCTCCGAAACGAATCAATAGAATTTAAAAAGCAAAGCAGATTAGTAATCACGATTAAATTGGCTTTCAAATAATGTGCCATTTGCCATAGGATTCCATTTAAAATTTTAGGGGTTAAGCTCCCTACGTAGAGGGGTGAAGACTTGGGTTCGTGATTTGTATTCCAAAAGTTGTCCCCCTCGAATACAAAATTGACGTGTTCGAGGATTTTTCGAAATTTCTAAATTTAATACCCTAAAAACCCTCTGTATACTTCTCGTTGGGCCACTCTGTATAATGTTATTGCATCTGTTGTAAAAAAAATATAAAGTGGTAACGTCCAAATTTTATTTGTGAACATCCTGTATTATGTGTTGTAAAATTCCTCCGTTAAATGTCGCCTGTTCTCGTCCCCATATTGCCGCAGAAGTCATTTTAGTTTATTTCTTTATTTGATTCTGAACAATTAATTTTGTCTTTGACCAGAAAACTCGTATGCAACACCATGTGTAGAAACAGAATTAACCCACACATACATACCATGAAGTATTGTAAGTAACAGGTGCTCCTTATGAGCTTTACACACTCAGGTTTAAGAGGAACGAGTTTTGAAAAATTACACAATGGAAAATAACTAAGTTTTTTCTCAGCAAATATAACTGCCTAGTGCCTATGTCTAACGTATAGAATTGAATAATTTTCCAATCTAACCCTTCAAGCTACAAGTAGAATCTAATTTAGTACTTCACGGATTGCAATCAATTAGGGCGGAATTGAGGTGTTAGGGATTATTTTGTAGAAGTTATGAACCTTGTTTGCGGCTCCAGAATATTCCCCTCTCTGCAATATCTGTACGTCTTACTTTTATCAAAAGGTGCCTGCTGTACTAAATAAAAATTTTTTTAGTTTTTTTTTTACAAAAATAGCTTTCGAAGCAGATGCAGTACATTGGATCTGCATCAATCATAGCATATACAATTCCAGTATTCAGATCTCTAATCGAAGCGCCATTATTTCCCCAGTGATTTACTCGCCCGTTTGTTCAATTCTCCAACAATGAATGACACAAAACCCCATTCCCATACCGCTGCCCTAATCCAATTTCTATGATTACCGTTCATAGAGCGTTGTACACGAATAATGAGTTTCCATTTAACACATTAATGACGCGCTAAATATTAATGAGCGTTTTCAACCCCTTTCCAACTCAAAATGTAATACAAAAGTCTTAGCGTTGAATGAATTGCTTAGTAAAGTGCTCTTGCGACCATTTGGTTTTGACTATATCCGTAGCACTTCTAAAACGCTTATCACACAATTTTGCTTCCACTTCAACAAATAACTAGGACAAACGTTACTTGTTCAAAATAATTGCATTTCAACTGGCGTGGTTTTCTAGTAACTTCGAGGGGAAAACTAGGTGGGACTAATTTTAATCCACTCTACGGTGAAAACTGGTTGCACCGAAAAACCAAAATCCTGGCAAATGTGGATTGTGGCATGTTCAAACAATGGATTGTCGCGAAGGGAAGTGGCGGAAATGCGTGGTTGCTCTTCAGTGTAATTTAACGTTATATCGCAGTCAAATTCAATCGTAAACGAAGATCGCTCTACCCTTTCGTTATTTACACGTTTATCGCTCGAGATAAACCAACCACCTTTGAGACGAGATTAAATGTATAAATCCAAACAACAGCCGCTTCCATTGTTGAAAAGCGGAACTTTTCGAAAACGTCAACGTGAATAAATTAACTTCCTTGCTTTATTGTATTGGAGACTCGGCCATCATTGGTTATGGCATACAAGTGCGCCTGCATGCAAATTTTACGTTCGGGAAATATAATTATACTTGTACTTAAACAAGTTAATTAAAACGTTAAAACTTGGAAACTCAATCTTGCGAACCGTCCAAAATTTTAATTATGAGGCATACGTTATCCATCTTCCCGTTTCAATTCATCGTTCAAACGTAGACGAACCGCCAAATTGGTTTTCGACTAAACTCTCGCAAACTGCACTTCAATCTGCCAAAGTCTTGAAGTCTCATAAGCTAAATTAGTTCTTTTGCGACGTTGTGATCAGCTGTACTTTAATGATAAAAGTTTTCCTTAATTTAATAATATACATTTTGAAAGGAATGCTCGCTGCTCCGTTAGCGTACCGCCTTAATTTACAATTACAAGTGAAGTGGTAAGCATCGAAATATTGATTTTCTAAATTTATTCATTACATCATTTGGTGCTCAGATGGTGCTCTATTAGAAGAGGATCTAATTTAAAATATTCATTTTCCTGTGCTACGCGTGTTAGTGCTGCTATACGTACAAAAAAGATACAAGTGGAAGATTAATGTAATCTGCCACCTTAGCCACTTTTAATAACTCATTTGATCAAATTAGTAATCACTTAATGAATACATAATAGGTAATTGTTTTTAATTGCCGTCGTTCTTGGTCCGCGTACTGTTAATGGGTCAACCTAGGGTTCGGCACTCTAAAATTCTTTTGTTAGCCCGGGGATCCGACCGATGACCATCGTGTTTTGGCTTGTGTCTTTACCACTACCACCTCTTGGAATTTACTCCTCATTAAATAGTCAGGGCATTGTTGCCATTGGTGGAATTTTTTGGGAGCGAGCTTAAAAAGTCAGTTTTGCACATCATTCCCAAGCAACAAAACCTGTAAGTACTTTAAATTAGATAAAGTTTATTTGGAGCATTCAGTTTACGAAAGTTTGGGTTTCTTAGAATAGGAAAAGTAAAAAGTGAATGATCGTGTTGTAGGCTGTAATTTTCCTAAAAGCTCACCACCTTCAAAAACCAAGTCGCTGATCGTTCCTTCTTCGACCTATTTATTATGGTTCCATTCATTTTTGCAAAATTGCACTTTTGTTTGGTACAGAAGTCCCATCCTGTTCCCAGGTATTCTAGATTCACGTATTGCCATTTTTTTTTATGCTATTGCAATGTCCAGAAGTGACACCCTTTGCCAAACAAAATACTGGAAATGAATGTCAATTTTGTGTTGAACCACTGATGGACTAAAATTCGTTCAAATAAAAAGTCTTAAGCTGACTGAACAATTCATCTGTACCTTCCACTATCTTCAGTATCTTCCTTTCAGGTTAGAATCTTATCATGATCACCATAGGAAGCGTTGTTGTAACAGCACCAATTTTCCGCTGTGAGATCTACCAGTTTTGATCACCACCCGGTATCGAAACGTGATATAATTTTGGGACACCCCGTTATGAGAAACTGTAGCTTATGGATCTAATTTGCCGATTAAACTGTTCTCGTGGGAATATTTATTTTATTTGCAGCATCCGAAAGCTCCTCTTCTATTGGAAGATAAGGGAAAATTAATATTGTTTAATTACTATAGCGCCGTGTATTATAGTTATTAACCGAATGTAGTTCCCAATGTTATGCGAAAACGAGCATTAAAACTGCAAGGCCGTGCAGTTTATTTCATTATCGCAGGCGTTTTGCGATTGACCCAAAATTGCACAGGTGTTAATTAGATTATCGAATTTAGACTTTCAGCCCGGCCATTGAATTTAATTAACCGTAGTTAATTAATTGTGTTGCAGCAAACCTCGTCTGATTAGATTATGTCTAGTATCAAATGAATCGCGCTTGAGTTTTGAGACTGGTCGCGGATTTTTAAGATCACGAGGAGCACAAATAAATTAAAACCGAATTTATGGTTCAGCGTTGTACTATAAATCCGGAGGTCGGGTGTACGAACCTGGGTTGAGGTGAATTTTTCATCTGTGGCAGAGATTGGAATTACCTAAGACCAGTTTCAAGCATTCTGCCGGCTACTCTGAATTAGATTTTCCTGTAGTTTTCCTAATTCGTAAGGTAAACCGTAATAGTATAGAACAACTTAAGACCTTCTGCAGAGGTACCTCTAAAAAAAGCATTTGCAGGTCACTCTGTAATTGGGCGCAAGTCTGTTGAGGGCCCAGAACAAAAGAGGGATAATAAATAAATATCGGGGTTCTTCTGGTCGTAACGGCCGTCTGAATTCAGAAGGTCGCTTTCTTCCTAATCTGTAACAGATAACAACACAAACAAACAAATAAGAGGGGTGGTAAATAGCGCGGCACAATGATATTGCAAAAGCAAGTATGAAAAATCAAATATATCAGAGCAAATTACAAGAACGATAAACTCCAAAAGCTTTCGTTATACTTGCAGTTACAATTCAGGAACACTATCAAAGTGTAGGTAAACAAATTCCAAGACAAATTCCATGTAAGTAGGTCACCTGGTTAATATTTTTAGAATAATCACCTGTTTGGTTCCACTGAAATGGCGGTGGAATCTGACATGTCCGGTCCAGGTAAAAATGCGATGTCATTTACGTACTGCGTAAGTAGTAAGTAATATGCAGGTACTTAAAAAGTAATCCAAAAGAGAAAACGATGATAATTGAAGAGAAAAGGTTGAGGAAAGATAAAATCCTAAAAAATCACGTATTTAGAAGAGCGCAGTCACAGACATGGTGATGGTGATAGTCAATACCAAAAGCCCTTATACACGTAGTCAGTGCAAAAGTAATTGTGTACCGAAGAAAAATAACTTGTAGGTAACAAACACGAAGCAGAATCACAGGAAGAGGCAAGACCATATTGAAAAAAGTACAGAACATCTGCACGACCTCCATCGGCAAAGCAAACAACTATTGTAATAAGAAATCTATAACACTTGGATGGCCTGTAGTGGCGAAAATAAAGAACTAAAGTAATAAGAAATCTACTGCAAAACTAAAATACCTAGATGGCGTAAGAATTTAAATCAGGAAGGAAAAAACGTAACATACTAACAAACTAACTTTTGAAATATAAGTCACTCAATTACTAACAAGTAGATCAATGAAAAAAACCTTTCGATTGTACCCATATTAACGTTAAAAATTTAAATTAAAGTAAATGAACTCAAAACTATTAATTTCGTATGTACATTCAACTGCAAAATTCTAACTACGATTAATTTCTAGATGCTCTCTAAATTCTTCCATTTTGAGGTTGAATGAATGTTAGTTACTTGCCCATTTCAGGTGCCTCGTCCCTTTTTACTAACTTTGTATACTCTTACAGGGGACTATTTTTACGGAATAAGGACCGTTTCTTTAATATATTGTGAAGTGAGTTAAGATAGTACTGCTTTCAAAACCCGCTACATAAATGGCCAACTAGCTCAGGGATGATAATGTATAATAGGGCATTAGATACTCCATAGTTGTTAGTTCCTAGGGCATATGTGTAACATTTTCGACTTTTCGTCACAGTTTCTTTAAATGACTGTATGTTGATCGTATATGAAACCAGGCAGAATTGAACGAAAACGATAAAAATACATTAGCTGCAATTTCCCGCAACAAAAAATTCAGTGATTTACCTATTAAAAAATTTATGATATTTTCACAAATTTAACAATAATTACCAGTGTTACAAAATTAAACTTGACATTATTATTTATTTCGTGATCTATTACGTTACGGCTTTACAAACATTCCAGAAATGTAAAATGATTATGACAAAATGGCACCGATAATGAAAGTACAAGTGTCCGACAAAATAATCATAACTATCTTACCTTTAATGAAGAAATAGCCCGCATAGAATGAGAGTTCCAGCACTTCGCCCTAAAACAAACAAACGACACAACCCGAGTTAATCCACTCGGCCCTTGAACTAACGATGCTTTGGGAAGCCAAAATACTTGTATACAGATTCATCATCGACTGTGTGTTGCAATCCCTGAAGGAGAATCCACACAGAGATTGACACACCACCAAAGAGTACTCATCAATGAAAAATTAACATGGGTGTAATCCCTTGAAGAGGAACTAGCCACTAGTTACGAACTTAATTAATTGGAGAAAAGAGTTAATCTAAATGGCCCATTGACTCAATGTCGATATCTCCTCACCAAGCAATTTAGGTTGATTCAGATGAGGTGCTGTCATTGTACACACGTCTGCATTACCAAAATGAATAAATACACAAACCTGTGGATGATTCTCACATTTAGTCTATTAAAATATATTAAACAAATATACGTTGAATTATGAAACCATAAACTTTCTTGCCTTTTCAAAATAGTCTATTGTCATAATGCAAAAAAAAACAGAATACCATGTCGCATCCTCTTCTCAACAAACGGTACACTAGATTTAAAGTGCGTATCGAAAAACGAATCGAACAATAATTTATTTTTACGTCCTTGGTCCTGAGAGTCAACAGGAAATTGTTCAAATCACCCCTCATACACCACTCGCGATGTACTGAAACGAATTTTATTGTAATATCATAGTATGACAACTTTCGTTTATTGAAATGCATAATTATTTAATCCCAAAATAATTATCATTTCTCTACTTGCTTGCGCTATACGCTTTATTCCGTACAATGTCAATGAAATCCGTTGTTTTACCCAAGCATACAAAAACGGACTATAAATTTAAAAAAACACTCCACAACAATAATGATTTTATTTAGAATGAAAGAACAATTAAAGTGGGTAATAATTTAATCCGGCCTACAACAGCTGTGAGCTGAGAGTAACTCCCATTAAATTTGGTGACCCAATAACCAAATTTATTATTTGCGAGAGATTGATTTTGCATTATCCACTGGAGCATCACAAATTAGGTACGTATACACAAATTTCGTTCGTAGCTTAATAACGAAATTTGCAATTCAAATTTGAAAAGTTGGCTATACTGTGTTAGTAATACTAAACTGCACACTGGCACCCTTTAGATTGCAGTTGCAACTCTGAATGCTTAAACGCCTCAAGTACAATTCGTTCATAACGAAAGGACGTACGTCTTATTCCTATCGGGTGAGAAAAAATATAAACTTGGAAACTGGTGTTGAAACGGCCTGGGACACTCGCCCTTTTCTTTTATAATTTAGTGCCATCGTCAATATGAAATTGATATAACTAGGAATGTTAAGCCAATATGTCTTTGCTTTCGAAGCAAGAAAGGGCGAGCCGTCAATAAAACTCCGTTTTATCTTCTCGAATCTAATAAAATGTGCTGCAGTAACCCATAACTGGTGATTTATTGATTATAATATCTTCGATGCGTGGAATTAATCCGCTTAAAAACGTATACCTAGGTACCTATAATATTTACTGATTTATAAACGTTTGGCTCAACTTGCGTGACTGTAATTAGTAGGGCTGATCGTATCGGAGGTGACACTAAATGAAAGGTAATTGCGTTTTTCATTTGGGATATTGTTGAATAAGCGATTTGGAAAGTTGCGTATATGTATGTGTAGATTTTACATTGGATGATTATGTTAACGACTTTGGTTTTCAAATTCATTGCGAAACGAATTGTACTGGTTGGTATCAGATGAAAAGGTCTAGAGTTAAAACACCAAACACCAAATTGAGTGTTATTGTTCGGTTGATTTGTTTCGCAGTGAAGCCCCGGCGGTCCTTTCCATTCAAGGGTAGAAATATTGGTCAGTTTACTCAGTAGATACCTTCATCAGAACAATTCCTTCTAACTAGCAATACTTGATTATGATCTACATTCTCATTATAATTATAAGCTTTTATTTTATTTCTGCAAGGACACTAGCCTTCCTAATACCGAAGATATGCGGAAGGATCTATTGTATCTACGAGTTTTCCGCATACTTACAGAAAGGTGGCTCAGGACTTCAAGTACGACTTTTGTCATCGGTTTGTGCGATGAGTATGGAGTTTTTAATTTTTAATTATGGGATGTATTGAACTTGCTAATTATCCCTAATTGCGTATATATTTTGTGCACTGGATAAAATGGCTCCCACACGAGATATTCAAAAACAATAAAATTACTAAAAACAATATAATCCAGGATGGTATTTTACAAATGACGAGCAACTAATGCCATTTGTGACCATCTAGAGTGTATAAATGAAGAGTAAACCAGCTAAGTACAGGATTAAAGTATGGATAATACCCGATGTGGACACATTATATAATCAAAGTCTTTCCAAAGATATCAAGGTAATGTAACTTTGACATCTTGCAAGATGGTTTTTCTGTTGACTGTCAGACAGAATCTGTACGTGAAAGCTTAAAATTTCTCTTAGGTCTAACCATGCTATGCCTTTCCCATGAAAACTGTGACAATGGACAGTCCACGCTCTCAGTTACCCAGATAGACGTATCAATGCAATGACGAAACAAAACTATGAGACACCCTTGACAGCTTATCTTTAATTTTTAGTCCACTTGAAATTCCGAAGCAAGTTTCTAGTAAATGAAGCGAACCGTTGGTCAGTGAACTACCATCGAGTGCGTCATCTTGCACGTAAGATCGGGATTGGTTGGCATGTTGACTTCTTACAGTTTCGGGGAGTTATTTTTTGCCTTTGATCATTTCCACTACACTAGATGGGTTCCTGTCCATGTTGAAGACATGAAGAGATTGCCACCATCAGTCCTCCAAGAATTTATGGAACGCGGGTTAAAAAATCCAAATACCGCTTTTCATCCGTTTCAAAGCTTAACAAGGTAACAGGTACTGGAGACATCACTGGTTTGACTCAAGATCCCATATCGATCTTGAATTGGTCCGTGTGCAGACCTGAAGTTAATAAACGTTTGGAGCAGTTAACGCTTGTATCTAACGCCGAAGAGGACGCTCAGGAAGACTGTGACCATGACGAAAGAACAAAGTATCAGGACGATTTCTTAGATGACCTGAAAAGTTTAACTGATGTGAACGTCCACACAGCAAATTTCTTGTCGAAAAATCCAAAGCATTTGATGCACCAGTAAAGAAGAATAACTTCCGACTCTTCAAAGCTCAAAAACAGAGGAGAGATGCAGCGAAGAAAACGGGTACTCTTAGAGCAAACATGTTGGTGTTTGCGAAAATGTACATAGCAACACAGGCTCGAAAAAGGGGATATAGACGATTATTTTTCGCATGAAGCTCAAGACTTTCCGCCGTCCATTGCAGAAAATGTTGATCAAATGTACCACGCGCAAAAGTTTGATGTGCTCGATTGCCTGTAAAGGGAGATTGACGTCAACCACTTGATTATGAAGAAGATGTTCAAAGATTGTATGGCACCCACTGTAATTGAGGATAGAGGAGGTCTTATCCACACTCTGCTTCTTAGATCCGCCAAAACCTTCGACGAATATTTCCATAACTGATGTTTCTTAAAGCATGTCGATCACGAATTGAGAAGGACGTCGATGTTACACGTAGTCTGGGACTCTTATTGGAACATACCAATCAAGAGAGAAACGCGGGCAACACGTGGTTCTGGAAAAGATTTGATGAAATGTGAATCTCCCAAAAAACTGATTCAGCTTTCCACCCGGTTCCGAGAACAAAGTTGAATTATTTAAATTCCTAACAGAAGTAACTTCAACGCTACAGGAACAAAACTTCGATTTCAATCACCAATGGGGACCGCGTCAGTCATGTTGGAGCGGGAAATTAGATGACGGAGAGAGAAGCGGACACCATAGATTTTTCTGCACCCATCGCAATATCCGAAGGAGCAGGATCAGTACTGGTGCTCACCGTCGAGACGTAGTAATCTTAAGCAAATGGAGAAGGTTGACGGATATTTGTGAGCTTTGGAACAGTAAAGAACAGGAAGGTGATGGGCGTGGAGCGAATGTTCAAGGCATTTGTATACCACAACGAAGTATGGCTCTTCCTTTATGGGTTACATATAACTGGCTGTGACTCGGCATCCTCAATGAGAGGCAGATCCAAGAGGGTGTGTTTTAATGCTTCGAACAAATTTCACCATTTTTTTAGCAGACGACCATTTACACACCTTGAATTGTAAGGTGATGATTTCGAAGCTTTGGAGTCGTTCCTCGTGAAAGTATACAGGGACGGAGCTAAATCTATCAACTAACTGAGGAAACATATGGTTTGCCACAAAAACCAAAATCCGGAAATGTTGCCCGTGACCCAAAATGCATTTCTCCAGCACTGCAACCACGTTTGAGTTTGCGCGAATCAGTCGGAAATTAAGGGTCCGGATCCTTGTGGACATGACTGGATAAAGGAAGGCCATAAGCTTCTTCCCGTATGGATAACGACCCGCCTGTTAGTAAAGCTTGGCATGAAACGACCAGGCACGATTGTAAAAGAAGGTACTAGGTATTAATAAATGTGTATAACACTATATCGCCACAAAGGGCGCAGTGGACACACTGAATAAGTTGGTGGCATAGGATTCCTGCAAAACGCAAAGAGATTTCCAGCTGCCTTCTTTATGAACTTGATTGACATTGCCTGCTGTGAATGCGTTTAGTATATGAAATCATTTTCATCCGGAGTGGAATAAACAGCATTTAGATCGCAGACGTCTATTTTTATTAGAATTAGAATGTCCAAGGTGAGATAAGAAAGTGAACAAATTATGTGACCAGTGTAAAAAGCACGCTTGCGCTTCACACAGCAAAACTATTACAGTTTGTAACAAAGTTAAATATACTTATAACTAGAATTAACGCAGGGGTTAACCCTACCTGGTATTTAGGCGTTTTAAAAGTTACCCGGTATTAGGAAGATCTTATGAAAGTAAAGCATAATCCTTAGGGGCGGGTTCGTATCTCAAACTCGATTGGAAATTTGTAGTGGTTTCGTGATTCTATCTGCAAAAATAAGCGTATATTCGTAGTATGTGCCTGAGTTATTTACCTGCTTCCATACAAATCAGCAAATTAATGCTTAAAATAAGAGATGATATTTATAAGTAGAACTCTCACATTTGTACGTTTAGACCATTGACGTAATTTATGACTGAGTTTGTTTCATATAATAAAGAAAGGGTTTTCTCCCGATGATGATACCGTGATACGTATTGTGACATGAAATATCCCTACATAAATTCGAACGAAAGCCATACAGAACAATTGGATCTTCAATAGCCGACAAAACTGTCAAGAGATTTAAACTTAAATCTTGCATTGAGGTTGACTGTGGTATATGTGACATGGAATAGTGTATATTTACAAGAATAAATGGTAAATTAAGCAGTTATTTATAGTACACTGCTCGATTTACTAGCCGAAGTGAACGTGATAAATTGTTAAAAGGAAATGTAAAGAGCACTTAGTACACACACTTAGTATAAGCATTGAATAACGAAAGTGAATGTTTCATAAACTGTCCGAGTTGAGTTGTTTTCACTCAAAAGTACGAATGATGCGCTTCAGGCACACATTGTTCTTTGCAACTTAAACTTTTCGTTGGCTACTTTCAATTTACAATTCACAATTTTGTTCAACACGGTTCTCGGAAGTCGGAACAGGCCTGGTGGTTGAATTCAAGCTAGCACCCTCACTTTTCCCGATTGAAATTTTATTATTTGCATCAAAAACTATGAATTAAAGACTAATTTATACCCAAATTAGATTTTCAGTATTTAAACAATTTTTTACTAAAATAATTAATAAAAATAAATGGGACGTATAGATTCAAGACTAATTTGTACCCACAAAATTATAATTTGTACCCGCTTGGTTCCGCCGAAAAACCGATTTTAACGTATAGAAATCAAGTTAGCTATGAATTAAAGACTAATTTGTACCCAAGTTAGATTTTCATTGTTTAAACAATTTATACATTATTTAAACAAGTTTTTACTAAAAAAAATTAATAAAAATAAAGGGAACGTATAGATTAAAGACTAATTTGTACCCACAAAATTATTATTTGTATCCGCTTGGTTCCGCCGGAAAACCGATTCTAAGGTAATGAGCATTTAAAGCCCGCCTAGCATAAATTCAAGAAGATTCAAGCCCATACCATGAAATATAAAATAAATTTCTAACCCCCACCCCCTCTTCTCGTCACCCACTGATCTTAAAAAGGAGACGCGGATGAAAGTTATAGTTTATAGAAACCAGTTTCGATGATACGTTTGATTAGAAAACCTAGCATGTGTGTTTACACCTTACAATTTCCTCCTGGGAGGGAGCCTAATACTTCACTTCGAATCGATGTTAGAACTGATTCGAAACAAAATTCGATTTACTTATATAGCAAATGCCCGTCTTTTTTGAAAGTTCTCGAACGCTCCCGAATATTCTAGAATACGTGTCTTATTGCCGGTGACTCATCTTTTATGGCCCCTCGATGTCTATCGGGATTTCTAGAATATTCCTTACAATACACATAAGCAAAGATAATAAAAACGATAAAAACAATACTTAACATTAAACACATTACAGCTCTTCATGTTTATATGTTCATTTTTCTATTAGAAGTTGTCTTACTTTTTTTCTTGAACAGTATAAAAATGGTTTTATTTTTCATTTGCCTATTATATGCCAATTATATCTGTCATATGAGCTATGTAAAGCAGTTCATGATGTCTTAGGGCGTAATGAAAGGGACTGTCATCTCATTATGCCCTCAGACGTCTTGTTAAATATATTGATAGAGCCAATAAGCCCCGTACAATATAAGTGGCTGAAAGAGTTTATTTTTTTTAATTCATTTTAGTTGTCGTTGTCCATGCTCACCGAAAAGGTTTTGCTGTCCCGATAACGCCTTGCTGCAATAAACCCCTTATTGGAGAATCGCTACCCCGGTAACAATTAAGCCTTTTAATTGCAGTTTAATGTCCTAATTTTCACGTATCACCACACAGTAAGTAGTTTGACAGCTTACTGGTTAAACACACAAAACTCGTAGGATAGAAAAGAATCATAAATTATCCAAGGACTATAAATGATACGCCCAGATCAAACTCGAGACGCCGCGGCGGCTGTTGTGTAGTTCACAAGATAAGATTTACTTATTCTGTGGTGTGATTTCATTAGGTTACGTGTTTTTGTTTACCAATTCATAACCTTATTGTTATTAATTTAAGATAAATTGCCTAATTATTATTTAGGTGCATCAATTCATCGCAAATTTTACTTCTCCAAGTTGTATTTCTGAATATAAGGTTGTTTTTTAGCGCATTTTTGCAAAAAAATTTTTTTTGTAAAAGTAGCTTTTAAAATCTCACTTTGGCTGGCTGGCCTGGCTGGCTGCTTGGTCGGCTGCGGCGGCTGGCTGGCTGGCCTGGCAGTAAATGCGCGCCACCGAGAAAAACGCTTGTAAAAAGACAAGGAGTGTACATGTAACTATCGGTCGTGTAATTAAGAACGTTAGGGATGGGGCTACAAGATTTGGAGTCGACGACATCTGGACGCCATCCCCAGAGCGTATTAGATAACTAACCTGAGATTTTTCAGTTTTTATCTATCTTCTTCTATCAGTTTTTTTCTCCGATTGTTTTTCAAAATTGGTGTCGTCGGGAAGATCTTGTCAACGCGCACAACTCCTGCGTGGCGGAAATGTTGTTTTTTTCCTAGGGGCGAAATAAACCACCTTTGCGCGGCGCGCTTCGAGGGGTAGTCGACTTTGGCGCCCCAAAAGTTTCTTAACAGCGCGAATCGCGGTCTCTCTTTCTCGTGTCACTAATAGAAGGTCGAGCTATGTGAATGTACCCAAAAAGTTGAAATAACGATTTTTTATTGCCGGGATTTAGCGAAATCTACCAAAATGTGAATTACGAATGAACGGGACGTCGGAACTGTGTATCGACAGAGGGGAATTGGTAACCCCCGACGAGATCTTACTGATGGTGGAGTCGAAACTTCAAATCCGAATTGTTGCGGGTGATCAGAAAGTGGGGTGTCGACAAAAGGGAATATGGTAACGCCCCTAGGTTTTACTGATGGTGGAGTCAAAACTTCCAAACGCGAATTGCGAGTGACGGTAAGTGAGAAAATGGTACCGACAAAGTGAAAACGTGTGCTTCGGCACCGATCTTATTGATGGTGGAGTCCATATTGCTAATAAAACACTGGATCTGCCACCAAAAATGCGCGAAAGTCCCTTCGATATCCACGACGGACTTTGGATCATTTTTTTGAGTAAGTACCGTTTTGAGCAGGGTTTTGAGATACATATTACAAAATAGTATATTAAGATACAAGTGTATAATCAAGTCTTTAAAGCACGCGCAACGAGTTTAAGGGCACGACGCAAAGCGGAGTGCCTTTAACGTTGCAAGTGCTTTAAAGACCAATTATACACGTGTATCTTATAGTATTTTTTATTATACCTGCAGTATAATTTAAAAATAGGAAATTCAATGAAATCATATTGACGTTCGTTATACTCGAATACATGTCTAATTAAGTGGGCTGGGTGTTCGTAATTTCACGATTGCCATGGAAATGTCACTTGACGTTTGCTGATAAAAATCGTCGTCTTTGTGAATAAAACGATTTCCGTTGAAAAAGATAATACACCGTCCATTAAATCGCTTGTTGTAAAATCTAAACACAAACGTTGGTAGGTGTAAAATCTCAATCCAGTAAAGCCTATTATCAAGCATATGAAAAGTTGTTTCCATGGATGAATAGGAAGTTACTTACGAATAAAGTCTTAAATGCATCGATAATGCTGGCATATATGAAGGAAATGTCAAAGGTATTTAAATCTTCTATCTTTTCGTGCATTCATTCAAAACTTCACTTATTGCTGGGACTAAAAAGTGGAACAGATTTGGAAGCATACCCTCAATTACGCGCGTTTGTAAAAGCTTCAACCAAAGGATAGGTACAAGCCAAAGAAATGTTCTGCATTTACAGAAAGCGACTTAGGAAGATTTTTTATTTCACCCAGATGACAGTTTCAAAAGTCATATTTGAAGTATCGTTACTTAGCAACTTTAAAGCACGTGTGTTTTAAAGGCTTTTTTTCGCACGCATTTGAGTGTTTAAAACGGATATTGTGATTCAGGTATAATAAAAAAGTAATTATGTATACATAAATGACGAGAGCGTATTTTCCTCCTAATAATATTAATGCTAAACCGGGAAAAAATACTAGTGGACACGCGATCCTAACTCCATTATCTTTCAAATGAGCCGTTTATCGTCGAAGTCTAGACCGCGCTCATTAAAAAATGGTGGGGTGTACAAATATAAATAAATATAAATAAATTTTTTTTTAAATGCATGAATTTGGCAATTCGTATGGGCAAACACTGAAACGGTTGTTAGTGTTATTTTTATTCCAAGTGCCTATACAGGCTGATTCAAATTCGAGGGCCACCATGGGGATCTTGGGAACTGTAAGAGATAGGTAGGTTGGGTTAAATTTGGAAAAGTTTCGTATTTTGTCGCTTAAGAAAATGCAGTTTTGAAACTGCAAAAATTCCAACTACTTTCGGAAATATCCGGAAAAAAACGAAATTTTGCAAAACTGTGTTTCTTTTTACCGAAGTTATTTAAACAAATATTTCGAAATGAATGACACATTATTATGGCCACTTTTTTCCCACTACTAGATGCTACTTTTAAATTTTAATTTTGAAGTGTCGTCTCCAGTCAAACAACATCAACTTTGTTTTTTCTTATGGAAGTCATTTTTTCTTTTTGTGTCATTTGAATTTTTTTCTGATTTCAAAAATGTCCCTACACGAGTAAATATACATATATTTACAGAAGAATATATTATGAACAATCAACACCAATAGCAGATTTACAAAAAAAATAGTTAAAAGAAATACCCCGCCAGGGCAATAGTAACTCCTCCTCTTGAAATAGAAATAGGAAAACAATCCATTATTCGCCTTAAAGCAATGAGAAACAGATTGAACTGGCTTCAATTTGAAACACACTGAATAAGCAGGTCACTAATGACCCCTCGATTCGATCAATTACCGCTGGTTTGCTTTAATATAACGAATTCAATTTGTAGAGTTAGCGGAGCGATTTTAAGCGCAATCTCGTTAACGCCTCTTTGTGCATTTGCTAATAATCTTAGGCGAACTCGTTCCTCTTCATTATACCCAAACTGCAGCAATTATAACGCGATACTGCAGCAGAATTGTCTAAATCGTGCTTTGGACTTGCCTCAACAGTTTGTGAAGTTTGGTTAAGTACACACAAATGCGAATGGGTAGTTCGCACATTTCACGATTTAAATTTATGACGAGTTGTAACTTGAAACTTTGAGGAGTTATTCTAAAGACTTGAATGTTTACTTTAGGATGCAATTTGAATTGCATTTTGTTTGGAGAACTCTTCAAACTTCTGAATATCTTGCGAAGTATGCCCAATTTGCATTGAAATTGATAGCTTCAATAGGTATTTTATGAGTACCAGTCAAACGGTCCTCGTTTTATGACCGTGTTAATGCACTGTACATAATACCCGACTTAAATTGCTTTTTGTGACACACTTGCCCTATTGAAGGTGTGTATGCACGATAACTTCAGCCATGTATTTGTCCAGTCCCAACACAGTGCCCTAGTTTGTCATGTGGTAGGAATCTCCGACAATGACTATTCAATTCATCTAACATTTGTAACATTTCGACCAGTGAAATGTCGAGATTTCAAATTGTTGAGCCAATCGGAACGAATTATAGTGATAATTTCACGTGTGGTATTTCAGCGAAAACAGGCTTCCGTTGAAAATAACGTATGTACCTATAATCGTTAAGTAAAAATCAAGCAAATTTAATAATTACATTTCGATTGCATTGAAAACCAATATGTAATCAAACGTTAATCAAGGAGTCGACGAAATAAAAAAATTTCCTTTTGAACTATGGTCGTAGCAGCTGCCGATGCCGTCTGAATTCAGAACGGCGCGTTCATCCCAATCTGTGACAGTGACAACACAAACAAACAAATAAGAGAGGTAGTGAATAGTGCGGCACATAAAATATTACGAAATAGCAATTCTAACGTCTGATACGGAGGTAATCGTATATTAAAGCTCACAAAGAATTAATAATTTTAACACTAGCAAAAGTAAAATTTTTATCGACCACGGGTTATCCTTAGAATTTCTGGGTATACAATCATAAACGTGACGTTAAATTCAAGAAAAGTAGTTAGTAACTCGGTGGTTCCCATTCCTTTGTAATTTGATTAAACATTTTCCTGCATCTTCGTAAGAAAGATTCATTATGAGATTACTATGTAAGCTGCGTTTGCACGTATGTATTAAAAACATGACAGTTAATGTACAATTGAACCGTTTGGTTTTACTTTGCCCCCAATTCTTGATTTTAGAAATAATGCTATTTGTCAAATTTCATCCATAGATGCCAATGTGAACGAGATGGAATTATTACAGGGCCGATTGCCCCAGACGCCGCCATTTATCAATAATAAGAAAACGTTATTCTTCCCATCAAGGAAAATGCCAGTAGTTATTTATCACGGTTCTTAAATAATAAATCTTTCCCACTCTCAATGTCATTTTACTAGGCTTCCACTGCAGAAGGTCCGTCTGCTTATTCCATTTATCACAAATACCATTAACATCTGACGATGTTGTCCACTTTTATAGACATCCGAGGGTAGATCATAATTCCACCAGATTATTTGTTAGTTATTAACGCATCGAGCTTTTATAGCGCGGTCTAGACAATTATTTACGCCTGTAATTTTAAGCTCAAAATTATTTGGAACAAAACCTAACGAGATAGCATTAATTTAGACCGCGTTGTTATCGGCGAGTGGAATATTTGAAGCGAAACGCTCTAAAAAGTGGATTAATGTCGGTGACGGCCATTAAGGAATATTACATTAAGAGAGAGAATTCAGCGTTATATTTCGGTCGTTATTGCTTTCGCGATGTTTACAGAATTGAAACGTTCGGATTCGGCTCAATATTTTTTTATGTTGTGCACTTCAAGGTGTTTGCGACGCAGTAATTAACTTTAATTGGGTTATTTATTAAGGCAATATTTTGATAGGGCCTCCAGCAAATTGAAGATAAACTTTATTAAACCAAGCCTGATTACCTCTTTTATATTAAATTACAAATTTACTTAAGAATAAAGGTTCATTTTCGGTGTTATTTTGTAAGTTAGTAGCGTGTTTTGCTTAAAAAGATTATCCAAATCGGTGTACTTTACAGTCGTTACTTTCCTTTATGGTACTTAAGTATAGCGACTTGTAAAGCCTAAATAATAGGGCGGATGGAACGATTTCTCTATAGCACTGTACCGTAGAGGCGTAGTGGTAAAGTGCAAGGATACGGAAGTACTGCACCGAAAATTAAATTCATCATGTTTAAGGACTAGACACATATCCACATTCTTTTGATTCTATTAAAGGTTGTTATACCAAATTCTGATAGGCATGATCTCTTTCTATAAATTTTAAGGGTGCGTGCGTAATTCAATTCACACTTAACGTCTAGTCAATCGATTAGGCGATTCCAATGTTGGATGTGCTAAGATCCAGGAAATAGTAGGATAAAACTTGGTATGTAGGTTGAACAACTCCGATCCGAATATTGCGAATTCCCTTTCGGAATTTTCTATTTCTTAAGAGAGAAAATATGCTGGTGGTAACTTGAAAGTGCATCCTTATTTTAAGTCTCGCATGAGAACACACACTATCTCTAATTCTCGTTTCAGTATTTCCAATATGAATCCTTCTCGTCGCGCGCGATCAATAAATTTTAATTAATTTCGAATTTTTTATATTAATCGCTTACCTCTGCTTTATGAATTTTAATTGGTTAGACATCTTAAAATTTCATCTCTCTGGGATTGGTAATTAAAAGATGGAATTTTATAAGAAAACCAGCCTAGCATTATAATCGGCTTGCTATTAATCATCCGTCTAATTGATTGGAAAATTATACTTAAATTTTAATTAAATCGTGTACGGATTACGTTTTGGAGACAATCCTGAATCGATGAATTTATTCTGTTTTGGGGCAGCACATTTATGTTCTGTGTTATATTTGACTCATATATTTCAATTTTAATTGCAGGTACTTCGACCCTTAGACAACAGTCAAAAAGTTGGAGAGCAGAGCACAAGGCTGCAAGAACTCTAGGAATAATTATGGGGGCATTTATGTTGTGTTGGCTACCTTTTTTTCTGTGGTAAGTTTTTTACGTTAAATTTGGTTTAATTCCTTCGGGGGTAAAATATTTTTCGATTACCTCTTTTTACCGTCTATCAAGTTTAACTCGGCCCTTCATCACAAACAGCTTACAGTTGGTCTCCGCCAGGATAATAAAGTATTATTATTATTATTTGCAGCCCTCGGTGATAATACAAAAAATAATGTTCATTCTATGTCAAATTCAAATATAGAGGTTGAACGAAATTCTTTAAATTTGCTTTTGATTTTTTTTCAAAACCGGTTAAAGTAAATGACTGACTCTTTAAGAGTCCCTCCTCAATTGATAAAAGGAATCTAAATTTCCAACACCCTTAAAGAAATGGGTTTATTACTACCTGAATAGAAGAACCTTATTTATACAGCGCTGATAGTGATATCCGTTGGTCGTCCAAACGTACTAGAAAGTACTGATTGATACACTATGTTGATAAAAAAAGCCTCGTATAATAAATGGCTCACTTGATTTGAATCAAACACGGCCAATAAAAATTTAGATGATCCGACGGCAAGCGTCATGACATATAAAGAAATTATATTTGTGCACAATCGACTGAAAGTTTAGTAATACGCGCGGTTATAAATGCAACTTTATTTCAGATGTAAATAAAGTAAGATCATAAATACTGCTTTACATGAGTATATTCAGGATGGGATAAATGAAGCGGGTCATTGTAAAAGGGTTTTGATGGTGCGATTGGGTGCTGATCGTTGGTCATGAATGTAGATCTTCACCTGTTCTCTGTCTCGTTTCTGCATGCGTTGGTGATTACTCAATATGCCCTTTCCATTTTAACTGGAATTCCCCCACTGCGTGGTTTCGGGATCTCTCCATTACTTCGTCCCCTACTTAGAACTACGAGTACACCCTGGTTGGTCTAAAGTTCGATTAGCTGGATCCGTTGCGGTGTACCGCCCGGATCCGTTCCTCGCGTTCTTCACCTTCACCGTTGTGAGCTGCCGTGGCTTCAGTCGCATGCCTTCTCCTGGCCTGAGAAGTTCATATCCTAGCAGGGCGTTGATGGGCGTCGATCCCGTGGCGGCGTTTTTTCTCGTCCGGAGGGTGAACAGGATGATGGGAAGGTTATTGTCCCACATCTGGGGAGTCTCCCCGTCGAGGTGTATCATTTTGATTTCCTGGTTCCGCCTCTCCACTGGGTTGGCTTTGGACTGGAAGATGGGTGCGTCGTCTAATGGTAACACACCCAGTGTCGGGGTGCGGTATCCCTGGTAACGGAGATGAATTGTGGGCCGTTATCGGAAACTATCGAATACTTCATTCATCTGATGAAGTAACTAATACAGTTAATCCATGGTTTCTTTTGACCCGATGGGGAAAAATGTTTCAAATCAGACAAAAATAAAGAATCTATAAATGATTTGATCAATGAACCATTGAAGGCAGTTTTAATAGAAGAAGCTGGTTATAATTTAATAGAAATTTGCGAATGTGAATGGATAAAATCAGAAACACAAACAATTATCAAGCTTTTAAAGTAACCCGCCGATATCGTTTAAATTTCTTGCATATATGGAGGCTTGCATACTTTAGCAACATAATGTAAATTTCGTTTTTCTATAATTTATTTATCTTTTCTTTTTCCACTAAAACGCGCATAAAACGGAAAAAATTTGGAACGATTTGGCTGTCAAGGTGTAAAGAGATTCAGCTATAATGATATATTGGGAACCCAAACCGACTACAGCGTATCTGTACTAATTTTATACAAGTACCATAGGACAGTTTCAGGTTCTCCAACCCTCCATAACTTGGAGTGATGCCGTTAGCTGCAATTACGCATTCAATTTGAACATTTGATAAATATCACGGCATTACCTTTTCATAAGCAATTTTATCTGAAGCGAATAAAAAGGAAATGTCAGAAAATAAAAATCATGGTAATAAAAACGTCAGTGAAACCTATAAAAGTAACTGACATCAAGGAAATTTGAATGAAAAATTGCGTTGGCGAAATATTTTGGGCGTTTCCAGAGAAAATATGCTTTCATTTTGTAAGTGCGGATCTGAGATCCCATTACCAAGCTTCCCTTACACCTGAACATTATTTAAAGTTACCAGCTCTTCTTGTGAGATTATGTGGGGGTCGCGAGTTAATGGGCGGTAAACTATTGTTTGCAAGTTTTATTTTTCTTTCCAAATGCTTTTTGCGTAACAATGGGGGAAAAAAAGAGCGATCGAAGCTTAGCGATAAATGAATTACACAACCTACATTTTACGAGTCGAGTTTCTATCAAGAGAATAACATCAATATACTGTTTGGGTAGCTTTTCTGGCGGCACTTGGCACTGTTCCAATTCTAATGGCGTTAACTTTTTTATTATCTTTTTTTTAGCTGATACTGCATGTATCTAGGATGCACGAAATAAAGTATGTTATTATGCTACACTTTATCTCTTAAATTACTCGAGTTCTTTTGGACTGCTCATAATAGATACGTTTTGGTAACGAGATTTAAATAATAACGAACCTAATTTATTCAACACAACTACGCATGCACGCACATGATACGAGTATATATGTTTTCTTAATAAATTCAATTTCTCTCTCATTTCGTATGCTGGGGATGATTAACGTTTCCTACGCGCTTGCATTGTAAACGCTCTGATGCTACTACCTACAAGTGCTGTCTAGTTAGACTTTCTCGACACCTTTTGTTAACTACTCTCCTAGCTTGCACAAACGAATCCAGAATACTCACGCCCAAGTTTAATTATAACAATTTATGTCTTCTAAAACATCCTCGTGTTCCCACTGCGTCTGGGAAATCACCTTCTCAGCGATTTCGAACGTTCATAAGTACGGGTTAATAATCTTATATTATTTAACCCTCATTCCATTATAACTATAATACTTACAGCAACTTATCGTTTTAAAGCCAGTTATCCTCAAAATAAGCATTAAGCCCATTGCAATAAAAATGAAATACGAATTCAAGTTAGTGGCGTATATTGCTTCGTTGACTTTGTAATAGAGTTCCTCGAAGAAAACTTGGTTCATTAAAACGGAAGCACAAAATAACTAGATGTAAACTGGGAGGTTTCGTTAACGTTTACGTTATGCTCAACGGGTACCCAAGAGGTGGAATTTCCAGCGAGCAATTTTTACGAGTCCGACCATTTCAACAGTAAAATTTTGAATACCTGGGATGAATGTACTTTTACGCGATTTAATATGTTTTAAGAGAATTCGTGTTTTATCGTTTATCGCCTTTTGTGGATTGGTGCTTTAAAATAACATTTGTAAATTTTAGAAATTAAAATTTTATGGCGTATAGTATACGTATAATACACACGTGTAAGTAATGATCCAATTGCTAAAGCTTCCATTCTTATAGGTAAACGCAAAAGGGCATACAATTATTTCTTATTAATTTACACTCATATCTGAGTATTAGAAGTAGTGATGTGGTTTGTAAAATAACGATTTGTAAGTTACATAAAAAAACGGTTATATTACGGGTAACTTACAAGAGATCGGTTTTTTTTAATGTAATTTATTTAATTTTTAATGTAATTTACGTAACTTACGTTTTTTATTTAAAAAACCGTAATTTTTGTAAGTTACATCAATGTAATACCTATTTGATACATTTTGATCGGTATTACCATAGACCATCAACGGTACTACCAACGTAAAGGATTCACCGTTGAATCTACTTTGGTTTAATGAAGATGATACAGCATCTAATTCGCGATCTGGAACTTCTTCTTCCAAACGACGCGTGATGGCGAAATACCCACTACTTGGGTATTTTATTTAATACACCAAAATATATAATTTAACAACTGTTTTTGTTTTTAAACCCTCACAAAATTCAAAAGGTTTATGGAATATTAAAAAAACATAAAAAACATAAATTACTGGTAATTTTACTGCAAAATTTCGTTTTTTTTAAAATGGTAAGTTATATAAATTTTATAAAATACATAAAAAACATAAACAATTGGTAATTTTACACGTAATATTACGCACTTTAAAAAAACGTGTAATTTAACATCTCTAATTAGAAGGAGTTTTCAAATATTTCCAGGAATTTACAGTTCTAACTGGGAATTTGCAGATCTTTCGGAGATCTCATTGGAAAGTTACAATTTTATCTTTTTATTAAATCTATGCAACATTTGGATTTGGATCTGTTTTTTAACTTCAAAATTTTACTCGTAAAATTTCTTGAAGGACGCAATTCATATTGATATAACAAAATTTACAATTTAGCTTATTTATGCAGATGCTAAATCTACCCCTTGAGCAGTTCAATCTGGAAAACAGGATCACCGTCTCTTTAGGATTCGTGGAATGGGCCCAAGTTACTGGCGTTAGACTCTGGCTTACGTAGCGGGTCGGTTTTGGAATTTTGGAATATACCAGCTCTTTAACGGAACCTCCTGTATACACCCTAATACTTAAAAAAACCTAAAAAAACGTACTGTCCTACAAAAATTCGAAAAAAATCCTCCTGTTACAACCATTGCAACATTTTCAATATTATTAGTTCTCTTTCAATCAAGAAACGTGCTATTTTGTTATAAAAAACCTGAAACATAGTTGATAATTTTGGTTTATGGGAGACATTTACCGAAAGGAGCGTGTCACTTGAATTTATGTGGAGCACACAACGCCCTTGCCAGGGTTTATCAAAGATTCTTTTCGTGAACCTCTAAGGCACTAAATTAGCAGATACGGTGTTCCAGTTTATTTAAAGGGAAGCGTAATGCAAATTGTAGACGTAAAGTAAATGTAAAAGGGAACACAGGTGGAGGGGGTTAATTCTATATTATGAGACTAAGCTGCGGAAACCGACTAGACCCATATCTACTAAGGGGGATACAAATTATTGCTCGCGCTCCTTCGGTTTGGTATTTGAGAGATGTCTCTGGTTACGTTCAAGAAAATTCTTCTGTAAGAACCATACACGTGGACTCAAAATTTCCACTAAAAAGCCTATATTGTATGTTCAAAACCCTCACCGATTTCGGATTTCTGATTAATGTGGAATAATTTGAATTAGTGTGAATTAATTTGAATTAATTTGAATTATTTTGAATTAATTTGAATCAATTTGAATTAATAAATAATTTGAATTACCGTGAAATAATTTATACTAACATGAGATAATTTGTATTAACGTAAATTAATTTGATTTAACGTATAAAAATTTGAATTAACGTGAAATAATTTGTATTAACATGAATTAATTTGAATCAACGTGAATTATTCTGAATTGACGGGAAAGAATTTGAATTTGTTTGAATTTATATATGTATCAGTTCCAAGAAACACTAATATTATATCAGTTCCAATAAAAATTCACTTTCGTATGAGCCAATTTTGACCAAACCTTATGGGTTGGTGAAACTCATAAATATCTCGGTCAAGTTTGTGAATTTACACCATTTTTTAACAAAATGGCGGCCACTTTTATATGTTAAAAGGCTGTAACTTTTCCTTATTTTAACTGACCATGAGTAAACGTTATAGCGTGACGGAAGAGAGGTGGGGGGTTCTATCGAATGGCATGAAGTACGCACGTTTAGGAAGCGGACAAGGTCACCAATCATTCGATTCGGCACGTCGGTCGGTGCTATCGAATGACATCGGGTGCGCACACCAAATGGACCCCGGATGCTACTTGGCGAACCGTACACCGGTGGCGTTGGATTCGTCTCGTCAAGGACTATCTAATAGCTTCAGTGTTAGTTTGAATATCGTAAATTATTTTAATCAAAGTGAATCAATTTGAATTAATGTGAATTAATTTCAATTTGAGCGAATTAATTTGGATTTACGTGAATTAACTTGAATTTACGTGAATTACTTTGAATTAACGCGAATTAATTTGAGCCAAAATGATTTAATTTCTAATGGAACACGATATTAAATCTAAATCTAAATGCGTAAATGGCATTTTGTCGTAAGAATACAATGTGCAAAGCTGAAAATTATACAGGGTGTTCTATTAGAAAAAAACTCGTTTTGTCAAAATTTTGAGAATGCGACTGTCAATTGTGTTTCGGTTTTCACTATTGCAATTAGCATGAAAGCATAATAGTTTAATAATAACGAAACTATAGCAGCATCGCTCTGGTTGGAGCTAGCGCCACTCGATGAACCAGAAATTAAATAATTTCCGAGACGGTGCCACATGCCATTTTTAAAATTAACAACACACCGTGTGCAAATAAACAATAATTAATATGCGTCGCGTTCAAATTTAATTAATCTTCTGTAAAAACTCGCTTTGTGTAAAACGGTATCTCCCAAATCATTTTAATTTAAAAAAACAGGGCATGTACACGAAGTAAAAATAGTGTGCTAGCAACCCTAAACAGTAATGCAGACAATTTTGCTGCCAGTTTTCATGGGCGACATTGACGCTGACCTACATTCCTCCGCCAAAATATACGAACCTTTCACACTTTTTTGTAGCAATTCCTTTATCGGCAGCTATAAACCGACACAGTACGCCACACAAAAAAAAATGTACGAAATAAAGTATCGGATTGCGGGAATTTCTGTAAGCGAAAGTGGGTCGTTTATTTTTACCCTCCTTCAAGGTATAGAAAGATGAGAGTGGTATTTTTTTCTTATTAAATATTTAGTATAGAGGCAAACATTTCCTTGTCAGTTTTCCTTTGGACGTAACACAATGATCAATCAGCTGGCTGGTTTCTAGATGCGTCGCGAAAATTAGAATTCAGCAGACGGGTCCATTGAAAATTAATAATGCTTATTTGGGTAGAGGGTTGCGATTTTCCAGTCGAGCTTGTGATTTTGTATTGATGGCTGTTAAATTAATTTTTCCGGGCGATTACATTTGAAACCTTTGGGTTTGTTTGTATTATACGCTCGATCTGCCCAATATCAAAACACTGGAACAACGCGGATATAACAAATTTTCTTTTCGTTACGTTATATTAATAACCTTGCTATTTACCGAAATCTACGAGACTCGAATTAAGATTTAATGGCGTATAGAAATATGAAACCCTTCCTTTTCTTTAACGTTATCTGTTTAATAGAGCTCGAAGAGGGTTTATATGAACAATTAATTTACGTCATTGCGGACTTGCCCTTGAGGGTTTCGTATTGTGACATTAGCTTCAGGCCATTGAAATTTTGTACAACATCCATTTTCTAAGGAACTTTCTTATCGAAATTACACGGTTTTTAGGCACTTGTACTTGTGGTTAGTTTTGCGTAACGAATTTGCAAACTTCCAAAAGTAATTCTTCGGTAAATGGGTGTAATGAAAGCTTTCTGTGGCGGGGCAGAGAAATTTTCGTGTGAAGTTAATGATCAAACTTGGCGTGGTATTGTTTATAAAGGGCTACACTGAAATGAATACGAAAATGTTTGTTGCCACCCTTGCAAATGCATAGTTTAACCCTCCCCAGGCGTCAACATTCCTGTACTTTCAAAATGAATAAAGATGTATTATATGAAGGTTGTCTTATACACCTTGTCGAGTTTAGTGCCCATAAGGCAAGTAAGATAACTTTTGTATAATAGAAAGTGCTCTGTGGTGTACTTCCTTAGGACGTTATGAATTTTGAATAAACTTGCGCTGCATGCGTGGTTAATGGTGTTCTTTTAATTCAAATTGTAATGGAAACGTCTTTCTCCAAAACATACAATGATTTTTCACTTTTTTTTTAATAGAATTTTTTTTAATAAGTAAACGTTTAATGAAAATAATAGAACAGGAACAAATTACATATAAGAACGGGGTTTTAAAACATAGTAAATTTCGTCAAAACAATTTAAAAAAAATTTCACAACACAAATAATACAATTAGTTTCAACCGTAACTCCAAGCAAATTTGTTACTTTTTTTTTAAAATAGCAAGAATAGTGCCTAGTGACATTTACTCAGCCCTACTATGCTTAGGGTGGAAGAGCAGCACAAATTACGATAATTGCAGCACAAACTCATATCACATTTCACTAATTCGAAAAGGTGCCTTTACATTCCGAAATTTATGTAGTCTTACGTACGTACATGCGCAATGTAGAATTTTTCAAGAATGTCACCATTCGACGGTCTCCTTCGAGGTTCCTTTACCAACATTCTATGTCTATGTGGCTCAGTGGTAGAGCGTTGGGCTATAAAGCCGGAGGTCGGGTGTTCGAACCTGGGCTGATGTAAGAATTTTTCCTCTGTGACAGAAATGGGAATTTTCTTAGATCAGTTTCGAGCATCCTGCCGAGTATTCCGAATTGGGTTTTTCTGCAGCTTTCCTAATTCTTAAGGTAAATACCGGATTGTAGAGAACAGCGGCACCTCTAAAAAGCATTATGCGAGTATCTCTGTAATTGGGTGCAAGCCTGTTGATAAATGATAAATGATAAAGGATAAACGATAAACGATAAACGATAAACGATAAACGATAAACGATAAACGATAAACGATAAACGATAAACGATAAACGATAAACGATAAACGATAAACGATAAACGATAAATGATAAATGAATCCTTGCAGTACTAGGTCCACTATCTAGAATCTGGTTTCAGTTTACTAATTATGGAGAAATTGGTTTCAAAAACACCAATGCAACTGTGGAAATGTCTTAGAGCAAAACGGGCAACACCGTTTCATCTGCTTATCTAGCATTTGCGACACACGGAGTTCAATCACAGTTTGTTCAATTCTTCTTTTTGCTCTTTCTATTTTTGTTTCCGACACTTGTTTCACTAGTCTTTCGATTTTCATTCTTTCTGGACCACCATAGCTGCCTGCTTTAGATTAGTTCCTGTACAGGAGAATAAAAATTCTCCTATCCATTGCTGGCTGAATAAATTCTCTTATACAGGCACTAATCTAAAGCAGGCAGCTATGGTGGTCTCTCGGGTGGTCTACAAAGAATGAAAATCGAAAGACCAGTGAAGTTGCTTTTGCAATGCTCCTTTTTAAGATTGAACGCAGTTTTACCCCGATTTAATAACCGAGATCTCCACGACAAGACGGAAAATTTTCACCCTGTATTGTGTTTATTTTCCCCTCATCGGTTCGACGTTAAGCGTTGGTTCGAATTTTTTTCATCTATTTCCATTTCAGTTCCCCGTTTCCTTTCTTTTTCCATTCACTGTGATAGTAGGAATCGTAATAATATTCTATTTATTTTTACAGTAATTTTATCTATGTTGCGATACGTTGCAACCTGTGAGTTATGCATAAATCACAATCTCCACTTTGAACATAGTAAAACGCTTCCATTTGAAATTATTTCACATATTTTGAGGTAAAAAGAATTTTTTTAAATGCAGGGTGTTTGAGAGCGACCGCCATCTTGATTTGTTTTAATGGCGACATGTCATGTCATACATCATTAGAAAGCTTATTTTTTTTCTCTTTCTTACGATCATAATCATGTATGGCGTTGAATTAGAAAATAATGCAGATAAGTTTGAAAAACTTTGCCGTACGTTTGACTGACTAATGTATTGCACTTTAAATTTAGAGACATTTAAATTTTGTGAAATATGAACCATTTGGCAGTTGAACGTGTAAGCTTCCGTTCCATCATTAATAGAGACCCTGTATAAGACGATGAAGCGATATTTTAACCATTGAGTGAAAGTCACGCGTGAATTAACTTTAGTTTCCCTTTAGCGTCGTGTGTAATACAAATCTTCATTTTATAGCAGAAGCCATATAAATCATTGTAAAGCTTCTGAAAATTTTGAATTTAATTTAGACCTTAAAAATAGTAAGCTTAGGCTCCGTCTCGAGGTCGTTTCCATAGAAACAACATTTTCATATGAACGTCATTTTATATCGTGCTTCGTGTCACATTTTAAACAAGAAAGACATATGCACAATCATCTGTTTCACTGTATCTATCCTCACTCAAACCTGTTAAAATATCAATTTAACATCTGCTAGAAAATAGAATAAAAAATCCACTTAGGTCACTTTCTGTAAATGCAAAAGATTTACTGAGTTTGTAATAGGCTTTACTGGATCTGGATTTTACACCTACCAACGTTTCTTTTGATTTGGCAATATTCCACGAAATGGACGGTCTATTATCCTTTTCATCCGAAGTATTTTATTTACAAAGACAGTGATTTTTATAAGAAAACGTCAATCAGGCCACTTAGTTAGAAATGTATTCGAGTATAACGTCAATACGATCTCATCTTATGTCACTTATTTTTAAATTATTTTGCAGGTGTAATAAAAACTACTATAAGAAACGCGTGTATAATAATTGGTCTTAAAGCACTTGCAACGTTTAAAAGCACTCCGCTACGCGTCGTACCATTAAACTCGTTGCGTGTGCTTTAAACACTTGCTTCTACACTTGTCTCTTAATTTACTATTTTTTTCATTAAGTGAACGAAATTGGCGGCTTTGTGTAAACAAGAAAACACATTAATTAGACCATGTTCTTGGTAAACGTAGGAAAGTTTATAAATACTACCCACCACTTCGAAACTTTATTCGTTCACAAAGTTGTAACATAATAAGCCCTAACTGAAAACTACCGGTAAAATAATTTTGTGACATTGTTCCTGCAGGAACTGCATAAAACGTGCACTGTAACTGTAAATGTTATACACACGCTGCATTAAAGGTGCTTTATGACGTTCCTCGTCAGATAAAGCTACGATTACAATAAAATTTACATTCACGTCACTCTCTTAAATTTCCGCATAACCGAAAGCGAGAACTATACTTGACGGGGCGCGTCAAATTACCGGAAATCCGGCATTCGGATATTCCACTTAACCTTCGAGAAAATTCGACTAGAAGAATCTACGTAGAGTATTCTCTACACGCTCGCGTTTACAGCTGAATGTTCCCAACCTTCCGTTGATTTATATTAAGGTACAAACCTAAGCAAGGCGGGGAGTGAAACAAGCTGCAACTGACTGGTTCGGCGGGCTACTCTCAACTAGAGCATGCAACTTAAGTAAAGCTATTGATCTCGTTCTTCCTAAATTGCGTATGTGGAAACATTATAAATTTCGGCACGTCATCCTCTTATTGGTTTAAATCATTACGGTTGTTCGAACAATTGTTTGCGTGGATCGTTTTGGGCTCCTAGAAATATTCGACCAAACGAAATACTCGTGTAGAATGTTAAAGTACCAAAAGGTGTTCAATTTGTGAAACGCGCCCATTTGAGCTGAGAGATTAATGGACAAGCCGTGCCGAGTCGCATACGGCGAAGAATATTTGACAAGTACGAATAGGTATGCAATACAGCGAAGGGCAACGTTTAAATTGTTATATTGTTAAATCCAGCCGCAATGTACACGAGAACTAGGTTAATTAATTCTAGCCAGCATATGATTTGCATAAGTTTGCAACGTAGCAAACAATGGAATGAGATTCAGCAAACACAGCTGTAATTAGCGCGGTATAAACGATGTCTTCATCTAGGAGTAAATGCAACTGCCATCATAACAACACGGCGATTGCACAATTCAACGTGTTTCTCTCGTTTCAAAAACAATATTGCGATACATTAACATACTAATATTAGACATTTCCGATTTATAGTTGCTCATAATTCAGTTAAACTTTCCAGACTACGTGAATTGAGATAAACATTGACATGGCGACGTCGCTTAAAGTTAAAGGACCTCTTACCTCGTGGTATTATTTAGCGATCAATCCCGCGTCTTATTTTCTCAATCATAGCGCACCCGTACCAATTACGACATCTAAGTAATACAGGGTTGGTGCTTGCAACATTTGAAAACATGCTCCATGCTTTATCGAGTACAAGATTCATTCGTAGTCTAAATTCTCTAACCAGTTTGTAATAATAATTAATTGCTCCATTCAAAGCTCTCACGGCAACAATTAGTGGTTCCACGTCTATCAACAGATTTTGTTAGGCGGTACATAAATTACTGCTTTCGATTTGAGGTGCCAGCAATGTCCCACTTCACTGATCCTTCCACCTGTCATAAAAGCACTTTTCCTTTCTAGAGCGCTTTATACGAATACGTTTTATAGCCCAACACTCGAGTGCGGTTTGCCGAACGAGTGATCAGAGTCCTCGAGAAACCACGTACGGCACGGCTTCTTACTTCAGATAATAACACTTTACCCTTATTTACTTTAACTTTTATTGAACTTTATGTAACGCCTACCGTATGAGACAAATTATACCACCTTTTATGGGCACAACGTGATATTATCTTTCCTGCAGCATTACACTACGTCCTAAATACACTCTGCGCAGTTAATAGATGTTGAGTCGTATGATCTAGGCCTAAAGAAGGAATGACAGCTTTGTCTACATTTTGTGCATTAATTAAGTTTAGGATTGACGCATCAGCTTGGTAGACTCTTGGGTTTATTACCTTTTGTATGGATTTATTTACTACTTGTTTCCATCAAATAATAAAAGATTACTGGCAAACGAAATTGACTCACAGAGCTCTTACTTTGCAAGAACTAAATCCCTTACCTATGTCACCAATCCCAAAGCTTTCGAAAATAATTCTGTTTTCTCACCCCCTTTTGACACTAAACCTTTCTGAAGGATTTTAAATGACTAACGTAAATTTTAGATTGTGTTTTTCTGGTTCCGAGTTTAAGAGCAATGTTAGGTGAACCAATGAAGCATTATATATGAGGTTCCTGTAAATGGTATGCACATTCTTGCAACAACCTTTATAGAAGGTGTCTTAGGGGATCAAAATACGTAATTTTTGAAAAATAAGTTCACAACAAGACCATTCGTGGATAAATGTGTATTTTTACTACTTTAAGATTCCCTTGAGTATGTGTGATCCAGGTACAATTTTTAAACGAAGGTCTGTATCGAAAGAACGCAATACGTGAGGTGGATAAATTTTATATCTTCTTGCACCTCTGTTATTTTGACGTGTGATAAAGTAATAATCAGCCTTTGTTTCGGAGAAAACCAAAACGCCTCTAGCATTCATGAAAATGTAACTTCTGAAGTTATAATTCTTAAAAATTTTTAATTTACAATGCACGATACAAAATTTAAGCGAAGTGTAAGGGGTGGTTTTAACGGGCTTTAATTTCAACCACATCCCTTATCCCCTAATACAGGCTTGCTGAACATTGCTTACTCACTAACCAATTCAATTATTGTGTTTGGGTAACACCATATAATTTTTTACATTCTACATAACTGAACTACATGATCTACAGTGATATTCATGTAGAAGTAAACAGGGATTTCCTATAGGAATTTCCTCATGTCTACTTTTACATGATAAAAAGTCTCCTGAAAGACGCCTAATTTTATGCAACCAGAGTAACTACCTACAACAAATGAGGATCTTCCTGTCATATTATAGTAGATTATACACGAGTCAATAATGATAGCTATTATTCTCGAGGAATATTTACGAACTGAGCCGCTTTAGTGGCGAGGGGGTAAAATTCCGAGAGTATGGTAGCCATTATTGCCAGATACTCTACTTTATCTACGACTAATTTAATAGCTTGATATTTTATCCATTTTAATACAAAAAAATATACACAAACAATACACGACCCGCTTGACACTTACACATTTGACGTTTGTTTTGTTTCCATGAATATTAAATTTACGTAAATTTTGTGATTTGAGTACAAGAAGGCGTAAGAGTCATTATCATTGGTCATTAATCCCTAAGGGAATAATGGATGGCATTATACCGGACAAACCATAAGTAAAATACTCACATTACATATTAGTCGTAGATAAATTAACTTGAATATTATCGCTTTGAGTTGCCTATTCTATTTTCGGTTCGTGTGTGCGATGTATTCAACTAAAGAAAAAGTTGATATTTCCAATTGGTATAGTGGCGATAACGGTTAAAGGAGGTTAGGAGATTTATTTTCTGTGAAGCTAAAGCAACAATATTCAAATTAATAATTAATATGACAGCCAGATCTTTATTTGTTTCAAGAAGTTATTTTGGTTGCATAACATTAGGAGTCTTTCAGGAGACTTTTCATCATGTAAAAGTAGACATAGGAAATTCCTATAGGAAATCCCTGTCTACTTCTACATGAATATCACTGCATATTGTAAATGATAAAAGTTGAACAGATGAAAGTATGAGGTAGGAAAAAGAGGAATAAATGTTTCAAAGACTAAGGTAATGCAAATAGGACAAGAAAACAAAAAATTGATATCATTTTAACCCAAGGATAACGTGTTGAGCAAGTAGAACCATTAAAATAGATACAGAGGGTAATATATGAGAGAAGAAATTAACGAACGACTACAAAATGCTACATATTATATGACAGCCTCAGCAATGCATGTTAAATTAGTAGATTATATTGGAAAATAAAAACAATGTTTCACTAATTATATTTTATTTATTTGTTTTCGCTATCGATTTCGGACTGTGAGTCCATCATCAAACGATAGGTCAATAATCACAAGAATGAATCATGTGAAACATGCATATGAAGATAGTACTGAAGACTTCGATCAGTGGGTCCAACGATGCTTTCATAAATAAGAAAGTTAGCATTGCGCATGCGCAAAACCAAATTTTGCAGCTGGTGGTAGATTTACTTTTATTCCAAGCACCTACGTGTCAAATTTCATTTAAATGCTTTTTCTATCTAATTTTGTCATTTAAAGTGATACTTTGTAAAACTCGTTGACGTTGTCAAGTGCTTTACTTTTTACAACCAGTTCTGAAAAGTAAAGCATTTCACAACTGATGAAAACTATCACTATTTAAATGTCAAAATTACAAAAAATACTGTGTGAAACACGTTGAGAAACACTATTATTCGTAACTTACGTTCTTTTGCGGAAGTCCCTTCGCTCGTTTCCGTAGAAATCCGTTCGTTACGAAAAATAGTGCTTTTCCCAACTATCTGCACTAATAACTATTGTGTATATATAAAGTTTTATTTTATAAAAAGAAACTTTATTCTAACTTAAATTGAAACTTTTATTTGACAACGTGAAAACATTTTTATTCTATTAATAATTATGACAACTTTACCTGCATATTTTTTAACAATTTAAAACTATACGTCTAATACCTCCACATATATGTAATGTTCTTTACTGAGACCACACTGTATTTTTTTTATATACGCACTCAATTTTGTTTTATATTTATATTTTAAATCCGTCAACAAATAAAAAACTTGACTGAGCATCCTCGATCCATTCCTTGACGAGTGTCTTCAATTTGTTTTATAAGAAACATCTTCAGTTAAAATTTCAAAAAACCGTGGTACACAAGTAAGAAAGTTATCTGCCCATAAGTAATCAGTTTCTTGACTGCATTCATTCATTTACCATTTGCAAGATGCAACTTCTGTTAAAGTTTGGTAAAAATCCGGTCACAAATAAGAAAGATAGCGTTACGTATGTGTAATCCATTTTTGACTCCCATTTCAGTTTTCAAGAAGAATCCTAACCTAAAATTTTGAAGGATTGGTTCACAAGGTAACGACTGTGGGTCTGGGCATGCGCAATAATTGTTTTACGTGTTTTTAGTCCGAGTATGTACAATTTATTTTTTGATGTGCATTCAATTCTTTCCTTCCTTGTTTTAAATTTTCAAAAAAATCCGTCCACAAATCAAAAAGTTAGCGCTGCGCATGCACAACGTATTTATTCTTTGACACGTCATTGCAATTTGATTTTATAAGAAGCATTGATAAGCACCATAAACGGCAAATGTGTAAAATCATGAAAAATTTTTGATTCTATACTATAACTTTTTTAGTAATCAACGCAGAAAAAATTCCTTTGAAATTTTTACGGATTCCAAAAGTTGCGCGACAGAGTTGGTTTCTGGTAGATCCATGTTTTTGGAAATTACAAACAAACCACAATTTTAATGAATGCAACTGTCTGGGGTTAATTAGTTTGACCAAAAATGGGGAACATTTATTTAAATTATTACAGAATAGGAGGAAATTTCAATCCGTAACAAAATGCACTTTACTGTCTTATTGGTTTTTCCGCTACGACAATTAATATATCTCCTCCCGCAAAATTGCTTGATATGAAATGTTCAAATTTCTCTACCCGTCTCAAAATGTCTATATTCGTAACAAAATTTGAGAAAAAATTTAAAGGTAAATTTACAGCTACCGGTAATATGAAGCGACACAGAGAACAATTCGACAAATTATACTTAACTTTTTTCATAAAAAACGATTCCTCCAACATCAGATAATACCTTATACACAGTAAAAAATTGCTCAGAAAACCTCATTAATATTATTTCACTTGGTTCGGATGATGTTAGCAGTCAGGGTCTTTATACTAGGTAGGAGTTCTATGAACTTTCTAAAGACAGTTTATGCATAAGCAGTGAACTGTAGGTTTGATAATGCTAATACCTATAATTCCATTGCGCTGTATTATCTCAATAATATAACGCAGATTTATGAAGAAAACAAGACGTTAGACGAGTACCATGCCAAATTTTTGGATGGAAAAGCGGGAAAAGCCAAGGAGTCAATGGATGACACGCATCAAAACAGCATGCGACCGTCGTTACGCAGTGCGCGCAACCTAGATGAAGTCGACTCCAGCCAGAACCCAAAGCTTATCGAGGAAGAAGAAAATAATAATAATGATTTTCCAGTACATAACAAATTAAATAATAATAATGATTTAACAGTTACTAAGGATAATACAATAAATAATAATATTACAAAAGATAGAGAAATAATTAATAATAATGATTTTTATATAAGATTAAAAGATCAAATTATAGTACCTCCTAAAGCGGAGATAAATTGCATAGGTGTCAACAAAAAATTTAATCAAATTCATGAAGAGTTTATAACACTTGAACCCCAGGTAATAGTCCCAGGTGTGTATTGTGCAAGAACAATTAACAAAAATAATCAACAAATTATAGCTAGACTAATCAATTTAAATAATAAAGAAATCGTACTACAGAAAAACATAAGACTAAGTACTATAGATCCAGTAGACCAAATATTAGAAAACCACAACAAAACCCAAAAGGTCAATAAAATAAACATGGCAAATCCAAATTGGATTCAAGATAATTTTGATTTTGGAGATTTAGACGGAAAAACTATTGAACTTTTATATTCATTAATTACCAGATACGCAGACATTTTTGAAAATGAACCAGATCAAGCTAACGTAACTCACAAAATTAAACATAAAATTATAGTAGATGACAATGTAAAACCAATCGCAAAAAGACCCTACAAAATTCCTTTCAAACATAGAGATATTTTAAATAACGAGATAGATAAACTTTTAAAAGCAAATATTATTGAAAAATCATCAAGTCCCTGGAGTGCGCCAACAGTGCTCATTGTGAAAAAATTACCAAACGGACAAGAAAAAATTAGGTTATGTATAGACTATAGAAGTTTAAATTCAGTTACAAAAAAAGATGTTTTCCCCTTACCTCTGCTACAAGAAGCAGTAGATCATCTTTCAGGATCATCACTTTTTTCAACTTTTGACGTAACTTCAGCTTACTACCATATTCCGATGGAAGAAGATTCGAAACAATACACAGCATTTTCAACAGCACATGGTCATTGGCAATTCAATGCAATGCCTTTTGGTCTCTGTAATGCACCAGCAACTTTTCAAAGGTTCATTAATTTTACATTAGAAGGTCTCATAGGTGACATTTGCTGGGTATATTTAGACGACATTTTAGTACACAATTCAACCGGTATAAAAGATCACATAAAAAAATTAGCAACAGTATTTGATCGATTTAGAGAAGCAAACATAAAATTAAAACCCTCAAAATGCAAATTTTTAGCAAAACAGGTAAAATATTTAGGTTATATAATCACACAAAATGGAGTAAGGCCGGACCCAGAAAAAATTGAAGCCATTAACCAAATTCCAATCCCGAAAACATTGAAACAAATCAGATCATTTTTAGGCATGATTAATTTTTATAGGAAATTCATCCCAAATTGTGCAGATATTGCTAAACCGATAACGGAATTAACAAAGAAAGGTGTCAAAATTAAATTCGACCAACCAGAAACTTCAGCGTTTAACAAACTAAAACAAGCGTTAATCACAAAACCAATACTTATTTACCCAGATTTTAATAAACCATTTATTTTAGCAACCGATGCCAGTAATACAGGCGTAGGATGTGTTTTAAGCCAAATTCAGGAAGGATTCGAAAAACCTATAGCGTACGCAAGTAAAAATTTAAATAAAGCAGAAGCAAATTACAGTACAACGGAAAAAGAACTGTTAAGTGTCATTTTTGGAATTAAACATTTCAGATGTTATTTGTATGGTAGAAAGTTCACTATTGTTACAGATCACAGACCCCTCAGGTATTTATTAAATTTAAAGGACGGAAACCAACGACTACTAAGATGGTCATTATTAATTTCAGAATATGACTTTGATATTATACATCGACAAGGTAAACTTCACGGAAACGCAGACGGTTTAAGTAGAGCTTTTGAATCAACAACTAGCACGGATGACAAACGGACAGATAACCAAATAAATGCAATAACTAGACAAAACAAACTAGACGAAATCATTCCGATTTGTGATAGGGAATCAATACTTAGAGAACAACAAAAAGATACGTACTGTCAAACTATTATTCAGAAAATTCAGTCAGGAGACAACGACTTTTACTTAGACGCAGACAAAATGATTTTCAAGAATGAAAACGTTCAGGATAGATTAGTAATACCAAATTCGTTAATATTAAAAATTATAAATGATTACCACTCACTACCTATTTTCGGACACCAAGGAATAGCTAAAACCCTTTCAACTATTAAGCATAGATGTTACTGGCCTAACATGACGAAACATATAACAGACTTTGTTACGAGATGCCATGAATGTAATAGGAGAAAAACATCACCACATTTATCTAGAGCACCTTTACAACATTTTCCAGAATTAAACTATCCATTCCAAAGAGTATCTTTAGATATTGTAGGTCCATTACCAACGACAGACGAAGGTAACAAATATCTTTTAACTTTTATAGATCATTTTTCAAAATACGTAGAATTAACACCATTGCCAAATCAAAAAACAGAGTCCATTGCAAAAGCTTTCATAATAAAAGTTATAACTCGTCACGGAACCCCTGAAAAATTATTAACAGATCAAGGAGCAAATTTCATTTCAAATTTAATGAAAGAATTATGTAAAGAATTAGGCATAATAAAATTGCAAACCACAGGTTATCATGCAATGGGAAACGGGGCACTCGAACGAGTACACCGAGATATAAAAAATTTCTTAAGTCATTATGTAAACAAACATCAAACAGATTGGGATCAATTTAGCCCATACTTCGAAATGTCCCATAATTTCACTATTCATAGTTCAACAAATTTTAGTCCTTATTTTTTAATTTATGGTAGAGACCCAAAATTTCCAATAGACAAGACCCTAGAGCCAATTAGGAAAAAATACGACATAGATTCAAATTATTGTTCAGAAGTTTTAACTAGATTAAACATAGCATTTAGAGAAGCCAGAGAAAATAATAAAAAGGCCACAGAAAAATACACAAAACATTACAACAAAAAATCAAAAATTCTCAAATTTAATTTAGGAGACTTAGTTTACGTTTACGAACCAGCAATTCAGGTAGGCACAGCGAAAAAACTACACAAACCATGGACAGGACCATATAGAGTCATAGAAATTTTAAGCGATGTAAACTATAGAGTCAAATTAGTAAACAAAACAAAAGAATTGGTAATTCATAGAAATCGACTAAAGCCATTTTACCAAACCCCAAACCAAAACCAAATATTAACAACACAAAACAGAAAACATTTTAATACATTTGACGAACTTTGGCCACAACCTTACACTAATGATAATTACAATAACGACCCGTCAAACATAGCTTCACACATACTATTAGGACAAAGTAGGTTCCAAAATCAATATACCCCAAGGAGAAATTTTAATAGAATCCCAGACAAGAAAAGAAAGGCTTCACCCTTACACAATTGGAGACCAACAAAAAGAAGAGAAGTATACGGACAGGTTAACAGACAAACTCAAAATTTATTGCGGGAAAATTACAGACAGTTTAGAGATATAAACAATTATGGATCTAGATATTCTCAGGGAGTAAGAAGATCGAATAGAAGGAGATATTAAAATTAAACCACATACCAAAATTCTTTTTCTAATTTTTCAAAATTTCCAAAAATACTATAAAATTAATAAAAAGTATCAACAAAATTCAATTTCATAGTTGAGAGAAAAAAAAAAAAAAAAAGGAGATTCAATACATATTGCGTAAAGGAATACTAGTTATGTACGGAGTGAGCTAACTAGTACCAGTCAAGAACATTTAACAATTTGGATGTTAGAAAACTAATATGGTAAATTACAAACACAATCTAACAACTAACTTGTTATACAAACTAACTAATTTTTATAATAAATAATTATACTTATACTATGTTACTTAAGTCAAATTAATTGTAATTAAATAAGTAGGTACCTATACTTCATCGTTTCATTTTATTATATTTTATTATTTACAGTCAGATTTTAATTACGTTATTCATTATAAAAAATGAAACTACTCTCGGGGATACTAACCTTAAGTGAAATCATAACCTGTGCAGCGCTCATCGCATACACAACAACAACCAATCCAAATTTATGGCGCCAATTACACACATAATTCAAGCATACACTCAACAAATCAATTGTAACCGAATAACACCCCCCATATACCTAATTGACGGAACATAGACAGCTATAACACCTGTACACATTGAAAAGAAACCCCCCACATATTTACAAGTAGACGAAGGAAAACCCTTACAACTGGAACCCATCCAACAAATAGGAGAGAGAGGTCTATACACACAAGAGGAAATTACCAAAATTCAGGAGCAACTAACATTTGGAAACGAGAGTAAAGTAAAGTAAAGAAAAAAAAAAAGACATTATAGGGAATTAGAGACAGTACTCAAGGGAAGTTCAGGATATTAGTTAGACTCTTCAAGTCAAAGAATTTTTGTATTTAAAGGATATGTAAACCTAGTTAGTTAAACAAAAGCTTACTGAAGCAAGCTTTTGTTTCCTAAAGGGGGAAGGAGTATAACGCAGGGCCTATAAAGACATTTATAAAAATAAATTTCGTAACAAGGGAAAAATGCAAAATTGAATGTAGCACAAGTAGAATTAGCCAAGAGGTGTCGATATAGGAAATTGCTTATCAGGCGGTAAAAAGGTTGAGGCACCTCGTGAGCTAGAAAAAATTAGTCAGTAGTGATTGGGTTGGTGAACAGAACCGACATGGTAAGTCCCAAAGTTTATTAGTTTTCATTGATATTGTAATTTGTAATTGGTCCCTGCGTTTTACTCTTTCTACCCAGAAAATTTCTTTATGTTGATGTTGTAATACCACTGTAAACGTTTTGGAAGTTACTTCAATATAGCCCAGGTACTCCCTAGCATTCCCAAGCGTTCATTAATTGAAATCCCTACTCAATAACACCTTTTGCTACCAATACCGAGAGAAACACCCCTTAAGGGTTACAATGGTGGCACTAGATGTTACAATAACTTAACATTTGGTGTAAATTGCTAATACGATTTGTGTGGTATTTAATTACATAAATATAAAACATACCTACAACTGTAATTAGTAAATTTAGTGATGCTTTCAGTCTGAATCAGGCTTTCATATTTAGTCCTTCTAGTTAAAAAACAGACTATAAATGATAAAAAGCCATTAAAACTACACTTCAAGCGCGCCCGTAATACGTTCTTGGATAACTGCAGAAGTTCCAATGAACTGGAATAGTTCGGTTATGAAACTATTAATATGTATAACTTCCATTATCCTTCCCACGTAAAAGTTGAGATTAACTCTCGTAAATAATGCGAACACACTGAGTGCCGACGACGATATTATTATGGGAATAGGGTTTCCCCTAGATAATCTCATAAATGAAGATGGAAGTTGGTATTTTAGAAGCAGTTCTAATATAAAAGTAGCGCTGATCATGTAAGTGGAATGGCTACAATCTACAAAACTGAAATGTAACAACACATCTACTTTGCGGCAAATGGAATTTTAACGCCCTCTTACTACATTACGATATCAATAATGCGGGTGCGGCATTCTAACACCATTACTTTACTAAATGGTGCACAACAAAACTGTAGAAAAATTTAAAGGGGGACGACGTGCAACGTTTTGACAATACAAGTCTCCGTTTGGAGTCTGCCTTTTAATTTGAATGACAAGCGCTAGAGAAATAAGTGTTTTTTTAATTGAAAGACAAGTAAGGGCTTAGAAAAATCACAGACACGTCATAGATTGAATTGCAGCAGTCATATGAAACAGGGCAATGGCTAAAACCTTTGTCTATATACTTTGAGTGCTAAGCGAAAAATAAACTTTGTCATTTGGTATCTAGTAGCACAAAAACTGCACAAATCCATATGTTGTACTTTACTGATGAAACAAGTGTAGCTTTAAAGGGTCCCGTGAAGTGAGCTGGCCATGAAAAGCACAAACAACGGATATAGGTTTAATCGTTTGTGCTTCGTTTGTGCTCGTTTGTGCCGTATAACAAAAGTCAGCAAAACCAACCATACAAAAATTATGGGCAATTCAAAATGGTCAGCTGACTTCACGCACGAAATTAAAGCACAAACGACGGGTTTAATTGCAATCGTTTGTGCTTCGTTTGTGCTCGTTTGTGCCGTATAAAGTAAGTCAGCAAAACCAACCATACAAAAATTATGGGCAATTCAAAATGGTCAGCTGACTTCACGCACGAAATTAAAGCACAAACGACGGGTTTAATTGCAATCGTTTGTGCTTCGTTTGTGCTCGTTTGTGCCGTATAAAGTAAGTCAGCAAAACCAACCATACGAAAATTATGGGCAATTCAAAATGGTCAGCTGACTTCACGCACGAAAATGAAAGCGCAAACGGGGGCTTCAGGCTCAATTGTTTGAGTTTAGTTCTTGCCGGTATGTCCGATATAATAAGTCTTTAAGAGAACCAGTAATACCTACACAATTATAGATATAATGCATGCACAAAATTGCAGAACACCTAACATAAGATGCACGAATTCAAACAGCTGTAGATTTAACCATAGTGTAAAGACTTACTTATTTAACGTATCTAAGTAATTGTACATAATATGTAACTGTATGTAAAGTTTTATCATTGAGTAATTAAATCGGTTTTATGAAGAAATACATTCATATTTACATATCATATGTAATGCTAATATTTTACAAGACAAAACAATATTTTGCTTTTCCATTAAATAGTGTTAACAATTTATAGGAGTGTAGGTAATAAGAAGTCCTATTTGGGGTTATGCTTATATTTTCCAAAGGCTGTGCTAAAATGTTCTAATTATTACGATTCTGATAGAGATTTATAAATATACGTACTTACCGTCAAATAGTTAAAGTTAATAAGTTGAAACAATACTGGTAAAATTGTTTAAATTTTTAAACTTATTTAATATATGTATAGTCACAATTTACTGCTAGTCATATATCTTAATCTTTTCATTTCAGACTTTTACTACATTAGATATGCCAAAATTTTACCACTATTGTTTCAACTTATTAGCTTTAACTATTTGACGGTACTTATATTATAAATCTATAAAACATTTTACCACACCCTGATGATGGCCATAGACCGAAATCGGTAGCTTTAGAAAATATAAGCATAAGCCAAGTTTGATTTCTTATTACCTACACTACACTCCTATATAAAAGAAATAAATTCAAAAAAATATGGAAAACTTTATAAAAAAAGATGTTAACGACTTCCGACTTAAGGTGGCGCTTACAAAAAGTACAAAAGTACACTTTCGATTTCCTCAATAACAAATTTGTAGAATCGGAGTTCGTGAATTGTCAATGTAGATCAAAAAAAATAAAGAAGACCCTTTTGACATCTCCATTAGTTATGAACCGAGTTACATGAAATTCAATATGCGCATGGCTTTAGCCATATAAAACGCAATTCCAAAAGTTGAGCCTAATTGATCAGCATTCACAGTGCCCTTTGCGCATCTCGACCATTTACAAATCGAATTGCAAACTTTCTTATTTATGGAGGTATTTAAATGAAATTTGATACATAGCCACTTAATGTAGCGCCAGTTTCCAAATTTGGTTTTGCACATACTATAGTCATACCCAGGGGCTCGTTTTCTATATTTGTTTACACGTTTCTTTATTTTCCAAAATAGCTTAAAGTGTGGAACAAACAATTAAAATTATTTTAAAAAACGTTAGGATTCTCCGTAGCCTTTACAACAACCACATTTATCAGTTCATTTGATATCTTTCTTAGTTAAAAAAAAAATAATACCCAGGCATATTGTACGTTTTCCAAGATGTGTAATAACCTTTCCAAAGACGATCAGAAATTGGGTATTGTTTTGTTAGATTCTTAGATCAGTATGGGTTGTGCTTAAGGGGGTGGTGGCCTGGTGGGTCACTTTGATATTTAAAGAAACAGTATTTTTTATTTGAAAAGTTTTTAAATGTCCGCCTTATTGTATATTAAACAGCGATTATTAATTAGAATGCATTGTTGAAGTTATATTCAATTACTTTTTTATTTTTAAATTTGTTCAAGGGCTATTAAATTATACAAAACTAGAAGGCGGAAGCACTATTACAGACATTTGAAAAAAAATTAATACGAATAGAGTATAGTTTCCGACTCTCAGGTTATTTTTTTTAGTGTAGTAGATATACATACCTACAAGATGTACACGTTAATTGATTTTAAAATCTTCATTATTAAATAAATGTTATCATATTATATTAATTTTTAATTAATAATAAAACGAGGTAGCGTGATTATGATGATCACAATAACACTATTAAGAAAATAATTACAAATCTAATAATATTGAAATATAAGAATGAACGTTATCGCACTACTTATTTCAAAACTTCTGAACGAATACCATGCAAGTTTAGTGGTGAGAAGAAAAACTGTAAAAGCCGGCGTCGACTAGAATCGACGAGTCAACTAGAATCGAATTGCAAAAATAAAAGTTAAATTTCAGAATTTTTGCATCAAATTCATGTGTTGGGCATTGAGATAATGCTATTAATTTTGTTTCCAATGATCTTGGTACATGAATAAGAATAACCATTTTCACATGTTTTGATCAAAGTCCATGTGGTCGCCAAACATGCATCAAATTCATGTGTTGGTCATTGAGATGATACATCATGCTGTTGGGCTTTTTCCCATCGATCTCAGTGCAAGAATAACGATTTTGACATGTTTTGATCAAAATCCATGTGGCATCAGAAAAATAATTTAACATCTTTGAATCACACACATGCGGTTATCAAATGTGCACGTGATGTAGGTACTCTTTCAGCATCAAGATAATGCCTTTGAAAGCTTTTACAACTCCAAATTCATGTGTAAAGAATAATTTTGGGTACATTTTGTTCTAAAGCTTATAGTGAATTATTACACTTCTAAGAGGCATAGGGAATAATCTAGCGAAAGTCCGAACTCGATACATAACATAGGGAATGAAACTTTACATACAGTTACATATTATGTACAATTACTTAGATACGTTAAATAAGTAAGTCTTTACACTATGGTTAAATCTACAGCTGTTTGAATTCGTGCATCTTATGTTAGGTGTTCTGCAATTTTGTGCATGCATTATATCTATAATTGTGTAGGTATTACTGGTTCTCTTAAAGACTTATTATATCGGACATACCGGCAAGAACTAAACTCAAACAATTGAGCCTGAAGCCCCCGTTTGCGCTTTCATTTTCGTGCGTGAAGTCAGCTGACCATTTTGAATTGTCCATAATTTTCGTATGGTTGGTTTTGCTGACTTACTTTATACGGCACAAACGAGCACAAACGAAGCACAAACCATTGCAATTAAACCCGTCGTTTGGCTTTCATTTTCGTGCGTGAAGTCAGCTGACCATTTTGAATTGCCCATAATTTTCGTATGGTTGGTTTTGCTGACTTACTTTATACGGCACAAACGAGCACAAACGAAGCACAAACATTGCAATTAAACCCGTCGTTTGTGCTTTAATTTCGTGCGTGAAGTCAGCTGACCATTTTGAATTGCCCATAATTTTCGTATGGTTGGTTTTGCTGACTTACTTTATACGGCACAAACGAGCACAAACGAAGCACAAACGATTGCAATTAAACCCGTCGTTTGTGCTTTAATTTCGTGCGTGAAGTCAGCTGACCATTTTGAATTGCCCATAATTTTTGTATGGTTGGTTTTGCTGACTTACTTTATACGGCACAAACGAGCACAAACGAAGCACAAACGATTGCAATTAAACCCGTCGTTTGTGCTTTAATTTCGTGCGTGAAGTCAGCTGACCATTTTGAATTGCCCATAATTTTTGTATGGTTGGTTTTGCTGACTTACTTTATACGGCACAAACGAGCACAAACGAAGCACAAACGATTGCAATTAAACCCGTCGTTTGTGCTTTAATTTCGTGCGTGAAGTCAGCTGACCATTTTGAATTGTCCATAATTTTTGTATGGTTGGTTTTGCTGACTTACCTTATACGGCACAAACGAGCACAAACGAAGCACAAACGATTAAACCTAAATCCGTTGTTTGTGCTTTTCATGGTCAGCTCACTTCACGGACCGCTTTAAAGTAATGCAAGAATTTATCTCCAGTGTTTGTGTTTATTTGAAATTATCTACAGAAAAAGCTGAACTACATCTAAACAAAACAACAAACAGGATACCAAGACTAAATTGCCACTGTATGTTGTTGACAAATAGGATTTAATTTTCAGTTGGCTACAGAAAGTTTTTGTTGAAATGTTTTAATATAACTCTGAAAATCACAGCCGTTTCCAAACAAGAACAATTTTGCGGAAGCTCAAGTTGCAATTCAGAAAACGAAGCAAAACAGAAATGAAGACAAAGATGTGTTTTATTTTTAACACAAACTTTACCGTATTGATACGTAAATCTTCTGAAAGTTTTAGATGGGACGTCGAGGAGTTTGGCTACTTATGAAATAACGTCGTTTGTATTTCTCTAAGTGAAAGTGATAATTTAAATGTGAGAAGCTTATTTAGGTACATATTTATTTATGAATAGTATAAACCTTAATCGTGCGACAAATTTTCCATTTTTCATGAAATTTTTCCGATATGTATTCTCGCACGGTTAGGGAGTTGTGCAAGGGTGCCCCATCCTGTTGATACCAACAGTTTCCAATTTTTGTATTTTAGGTGTGCCGCACATCGTTCTATTCGTAATAAAAATGCTACTCAATACAGTATGTACCTACTTGATTTACGGATCATATAAAAAATATCGTTGATAATAATCTCTCCGAAACAAAAAAAAACGTTGTATTAAAAATCTCTCAACGGTGTCTTGTAGAGCTCAAAAAGTGGCAATGGGAAAGTGTTTTCTTTGTATTTTGCAACTGTTTAAATAATATGAGAAAAAAATAAAAACCAAATCGCCAAATTTCCTTTTTCTGGCATATCTTCGGAAGTAATCGGTACGTGTGGTTATAAAAAAAGACTTGTAATGTTCGTGTTTTCCAAAAATACGGGTTTTTCATTTCATTTCACAAACCTTGAACCATAACAAAAAATGCTTTGCGTAGAACTTTAAAAAAAAACATCAAATTATGTCTTTGTTTCCATTTACTGTGATAAAATTAAATAACGGGTATAGGTCCATCGTCTTCTATCGTCTCTAGGAGTTCGTCGTACAAATATTTGGGCGAGATTAACGTATATCTCACGAATCTTTTACAAAATCCGTCGTCTCAATTCATCCTCTACATCAAAAAGCTAAAATTATTCGGTGCTCCTATTTTGGAGCATATTTTGGGGATTATCCGTCTTCGGTACGACGGTACGTAAAGTATGTTTTCTTCTAGGGAGGTTTTTTTGTTTCTTGAGCGTATTTTGAGCATTCTGTCTTTTACGATATTGTATTGAATTACATATTTTCAGGTATTTCAGGTATACTTGCTAAATTTGATACTTATCTAAGTATTTTATCTTTTCCACATAATGATTTACTGGTCCATTCTTCTGTACAAGACATACACACACTTCTGAACGTTAAACAAAATTTTAATTCAACCAAAGGAATGAAATTTAATTTAAAAATTGTTCAATGGAACAAAATTACCCCAATCCTTTGTTTGGATTTGGTTATTATCAAAAATACAATACAAAATGTGTTTCATGGAAATACTACTCATAGGTCGATTCCTTTAGGAATATCAAAATTGCCTCAAACAAAATTAATATGCAAATTCCTAAAATAACTTAGAGTAATTGACGTGGATATTCTTTTCAGGTTTCAATAAATTGATCTTATTTCTCCTTGGAAAATGATGCTCCCTTTAGAAATATGAAAACAAATCGCTTCTGTATGGTAGGTCTGGCTCCGCAATAAATACAAAACAAAAATGTGTTTTATTTTTTATTTCTTAGGGACTTTCCACTTTATTTTGACATTTACCTTCAATATTAACTCGAAAATTCTAACGATTTATTTCGTCATATCTCAAATTTGGAACACCTTAGGGAACACCCTTACGAAAAGAGGATTACATCAAAAAGAGTGCAATTTAGAAAACCAATCGACTAATCCATTATTTAATATATTTATTTCATTTATTTCAGAGACTGTATTCACACACGATAAGTATTTGGCTCCACGCCAACTTTATAATTACGGGCGATAGGGATAACACAAAATTACAATAGTGGTGGTGCCAAACGGCCATCCTCTGTATACTCAAGTAAACAATCTTTAAAACAACACTCTTGTAAGATACATAGAACTTCAAAATGTTGGCCATAAAAGATGTACGGTTAAGTTTGATTGAAAAGCACTTAATCTAAGCCCTTTTTGTTTCCCACGCCAATTTAAAATTTTGGATATGAAATTGATTTCCTACGTGAATGCAGAGTTTAAGTTACCACGCCACCTTTAATCCGTAAAAGTTCTGACACATTTAAGAGCTTTGCAGTCTTCACACTAGCAATGATGATTGCGGGGGGGGGGGGGCATTCGATTTAAATGCGCACCGTTGGATGAACCGGAATAGAAATCTCATTGCGCATACAGAGCTATTTCGCAAATTTGTAAGTAAATGCCAAATGTCTAAGCTGTTTTAAAAGCTTTGAGGTTCACTGGTTAAAAGACGTTTGGAAAATTTCCGACATCAAACACTATGGTACATAAACGCGTGAGTTAAACCAAGTGTTCACAAAATTAAACTTGGGGGTTCCTCTTTACTCTGCATTTATTTAGATGAATACTTCATCAAAGAGCTGCTGTAAAGCAAATATAGAAATTTATTACTACATTAGATTGTACTGAAGGTGTAAGGAAACTCACATTTGAAAATCAGGGAATATTCCTTCCTCCGTTATTTGGATTCCAGTTCACAGATCAGTATTGTTCACGATGTTGTGTACACAAAAGATTATTGGCAAACGTAGTACTAATTGTGGACTGTGCTGGTATTAATTAATTGTATTTATTATACTGCGTATAACAACACACTTCACAGTCTTCCATCCTTGGCGTCCTTCTTTTAAAAAAATCATGAGTACGTATTATCTTTTTGATCGCTAGTTGTATTACAGAACAAATAATTAAAAGGTAAATAAGATAATAATAACAATTCAAGTTCGAATTAAGATTATTTATTGAAATCTCTATATCTTTAAAACGGCAAACCCGAATGTAATTTTTTTATACAGATGAATACAATTTACCAAAAGCTTTATTTGATGTTGCAGCAGGGGGTTACATTTCAGGGTGGGCAAGTCACCGATCGTTTTATTCAAATGGCACACTTATTATTGAATACGGTGCGGTAACTTAATGCAAAAGCGAAAATGAAACGGTTTACTGTACTGATGCAAAATAAATTAACGGCAATGACAACGATTAATACGGCACTTACAAATATAATAGGCAAAAATTCAAAAGTGAAAATATTTACTTACTATGCGATTAAACACCAAAAGCAAAAGATCCAATTTCATAGTGCGTTATACGTTCAACCAAATTAAACCGTTTTTAATTAATTACTCTTTTCCCCGATATCGGAAAAATATGGGATCGATGTCAGACTTCAAGTTGTTTAAGAGCGCTTCTTTTGAGGTAAGGCTCAGCTCAATTGGACGGGTTTTTCTGTAACTAATTTAAAGGTCAATCCTTAATTATACTGTAACTAATTAGTCGGAATGAAATCTCCAAATTCGGTATCCCAATTGCCACCTATTGTTAATTGGAATTCGCAGGTCAAACAGCGAGATCGATCATCGATATCACCTGCTATCTACGGAAGTTAGACGAACTTGCCGTTACAGTGCTCGCTTTAAATTTGCCATAGAAAACAAAGCCTGCTAATAATGGCTTATCATGTTTGAAATTCTAAAATATTAATTTGCCGTCTTCCGCTTTCGGCAGCTGAAAAATCAATTTAAATATTCCAACGGTAAAACAAACAATTAAACAAAATGAAGACACAGAAACCTCCTTCCTCGTGCCCTATAGAACAAATGAGTAAATGCATCAACTATCTAGTAACGAAGCGGCCAACTTAAAACGCTTCTATATACCGGGTGTTCAGCAAAGCTGGTCGACTTTACAAAAATATACGGTGTGGTCATAACTTCGGGTATGAAACTTTAGAGGGGAAAGCGGGTGCTTCGTTACACTTTTTCGCAGGTAATCCCTTAGGCTATCTCCGCGAATTTGTTTATTCATTCACCCACTCAAAGTATACAACTTTCCGCTCAAAATTATTATCAACTAAATAACTTACTAATTGTAGAAATCGCGTACCACCGTTAGCCGCGCACCGCCCGAAAAATTACTATATATTGTACCACGCAGTTGACGTTTTCGGGTCCTGATTGTGTTGTTTTGGTCTCGTAAACCCCATTAAGATAGTATTATCGCCTAGCCGACTCGCGCCAGTAACTTATACAATTATAGATCGCCAAATTCATTCGGAAACTATTGACTTGTAAAACTCGGAAAACAACAACATTATGGAAGAAACCTTCTCTAACAGAACCACCGCTTATCTCTCCCAATGTACATTATCTAAAAATGTGAAAAAAAAACACACACACTCCCATTAAAAGGTCTCCCGGCATAAATACGATGTTACGAAAGGAGAATAGAATCCTTACAGCAAGATAAAATCTAAGACATATTAGCAATAGATATTCATTTTTTACGGTTATTTAAAATTCAACCCAATGCAACCTAAATAGTTGTAAAACTGTGGTCGCAAGGGGGTTCGATGAGAAAAACCCTTAGCTTGGATCTGATTCGTATCGTATCAATGAATGAAAAAAAAAAACAAATAATACTGATAGGTCGATTTCTTCAGGAAGTTACTTTCAACAAAATCGTTGACTTTTGGTACCACCCTGGTAACCTGGTAAACAAAAATGTCCATACGTATACCGATGGTTCCAATTTCGCGAAAATAGTACGCGCTGGAATAAAACGCCAATGTCCCGCTGTGTGTGTCTCTGGAGTTTTTAAATTAAACACATTGAATTCCGTTTTTATTAGACAACCGCGTCTCCAATTCGAAAATGTTCCCTCACACAGTATAATTTTTAATAATTGATTTCTAAATGAAATCATTCCCCGTATCTAAATATTCGTCGGCAGAGTTGTTCGGATGTTCGCAACGTTATAGATATACGATCGTTCGAAAAACTTCGTTCCATGGCGAGGTGGAGTAATCATTTTATAATATCTATAGTGTTAGAGCTAAATCGTGTCGTATATGTACCTAGGCATACAATTGGTAATGACGCTCTGGCGCATTTTTTTATTCCAGAAATGAAATGAAGGGACGAATTTAATAAAATTTCCTTTTAAATTACGTTCAAATTTAACAACCCAAGTGGCCCTAAAAAAAGTACAAGAAAATCATGTATTGTGAAGTTGATTACCTACCCCCAGCGTGTTGGCATTTAAACAAAAACTTAATTTCGGCACCATACAAATTAATAATACGGGAAAATACAAGAAACTTCTGATTGTAACATCAAACAACATTCTCGCATAAAATGTGGTGGTTTACAGAAACCGAGGCAGAAACATAATGTTAAAGAAGCACCCTGTGACCTACTTTGGGATAAGCGCATATTTTTCTTAGTGAAATACGTTACGGTATCGCTTGATCAAAGTTGGGCGGTATACCTACTCCTGATATTTAATTAAAAACCGTACTCATTTAAAACCTTTCATTTTCACAACGTTTCAAAGAATATGGCGGTGGTTAATTTTTCATAACGCAAACAAAGTTGATAGGTCAATTTTCGTCAGTCAGGCCGCTGGAATTACATGAAAACGAATTTTTAAACCTTAATCTAGAGTGTGTGTGTGTGGGTAATGGTTTTCATTTAGTTGGCCATCGGCGGTTTGTAGATCCTAGCACCGATCTACTAATGGCGAAACGTTGTTCTTAGGAAAGGCACTCATGAACTCGCGGCATAGATTAGTCCCTTAATCTCAGATTATAGTATTAGTTATCACGTTAATAGAGTTGATAGAATTAGATTAAAAGTTTAAAGCGAATCGACGCAGTCAATATTAAGATAATGCGGAAATTATGGCCGTATTAAAATTTAAATGCACAGTTGGGTTTGGCACACAGGGGCGACGTAATTAAATTTCACTAATACCATTGTTTTGTTGTCAGGTATGTAACGTCGACGGTGTGCGGCGAGGTGGACTGTCCAACTCCGGATATCGTCGTTGGAATGCTATTCTGGATAGGCTACTTTAATTCCGCTCTCAACCCTTTGATATATGCCTACTTTAATCGAGACTTTAGAGAAGCGTTTAAGGACACATTGCTCTGCACGCTGCCCTGCTGCTTCGGCTGTTGGAAGAATCCACCCCGATATCTCTAGCCCGAGGATAAGCCCACGTACAGAGATGAACAACTGTAGAAGCAAAATGTTCATAAAAAAGCAATACCTATATAAGAGAGACCAAGATTGTGTTCTGCATGTTTTTTATGTTGTATATGATACCGTATTAGGCGGATATTTTACGTTTCTAATCAAAGAAGTGAAAATTAAATGCGTTCGCAATAGCTTAGTTGAAAAAAGCTCAGATTAAGCTTTAGTTTCAGTGTATCCGTCTCGTAACTTTTTGTTCGTCAACCTTTCACCCGTATATTGTAGGTATCAGGCAGAGGTGTAACTAGGGTATGGCATCAAGTGGGGCGCGCTTTTATGGAGATAAAAATGTATATTAAAAGACATTGAGAGTGGGACATGATTACTTATGAGTAACACTTTTATGTTAAATAAAAAAAAAAGTCCCGACCCTCTATCGATGGACGGTCGGAGTGTTTGCCATAGGCGCCATTTACCCACGGTACGCCCCTGGTATCAGACAGCTGCTTAACTTCTTCCTTCATTTTCATCACGTCAGCACAAATCTCTTGAATGAGTACGTGTAAATATCCGCCTAATACAACCGCTGACATAGTGACTGCTTTTGATATTCTATTAGAACTACTAGTGTGCCATCTTAAGGGTAGCAAATGTGGGGCGATTCCTGCACTAAATCAGTAATCTTGTGTTCACTACGACCTTTCGTTTATTATCAAAAGCAACGACTAATTTATATCCTGATCAAAAGCTTTTATATGGCGATAGTTTAAAGGTAATTTTATCTCAAACGCCCCCAATAAACCTGCATTGCTCATTTAAAAAACATTTGTAACGAAGATCTCTCTAGCAATAACGTTCAAGACTAACCTCATAGCAAGAGTAGCAACAACATTTTGTAATAGCGAAACCAAAAGTAGCACTAATTGCCTCAATGTATTGAGTCATTGAGCCTAAAACGTGATTTGCCACATTTTTATCGTTCTGTGATAATAATACACATAGATGTTTATAAAAGCTCAGCTGCATTTAGGAGTACTGCTATTTTCAGTTTTAGAAACTCTGGTGTGTGATATACGGCATGTGATTACTTTGTAATACAAATAAATTATATTTGTTAAAGGAATGACGGTTGGATTAATATTAAAGGGAGAGATTTATTATTAAAGACAAAAAATGCTTTGTATAAATAAATAGTTGTTGAATGTTGATCAAATACCTATTGAAGAGAATTTAATTTGACTTTTTACGTGAACGTCTTCCTTTCAAATTAAATGTGCTCAAGCCCTAGAGCTGTATATATACAACGTTAATTTAATTTCATTTTATACGAAATTTCGTGCTTTGTTATTATATAACAGATGTTATTGTTGTTTTTATTCTAGTTATTATTATATAATTATCGATCGGATATATTTTGATGTTTGTAAAGAAATAGGCTAAAACTTTGTACAGAGCAAACAATTATTAGATTAACATTTTAAAAGACAATCTGAAAAGGGCCTATTTTGTAAACAATTGTATGGTACGTTGAATGTAAAATATCGGTGGGAATATCATGTACTACAAATTAATGTACCTATAATTATTAGTAATAAATTGTTTGTTAAATTCAGGTTGATGCTTTAGAAGAATTCCTTCAGGGTAGAAACTTTCTTCCTTTATCTCTTACAACCTTATCCCTTCATTTTGGGAAATGGTGGTGAATTATTGAGTCAAACCAAGTGGGATACAAACGCACACAATACTTCCATTCTTCATTAAGGTATGTTTAGAATTTTCATTACAAAAAAAACCTTTTTTGTAAATGTATTTTCAACATTTATCTTATGAAAGTTTCGTAACAATATTCGCATGGTAACTAAATTATGTTTTACACAAAAATGAAAATGAAATGACAATACGACTACAAGAAGAGAATTACAACAAACATTAATTATCATACATAACCCGATAAATATTAATATTAATACATATTTAATTAATTAATAAATGTGCTCCAGTAATTACTGGTGCAAGGAGACTCTACCACAACTCTTGTTTTTCTATTGTTTCTCGTTCCCCAAACCATTTTTTTTCTAATTCTAGAAAGAACAAGACACCACCCTATAAAGTACAGGATGTCCTCCCTCGCTCCAAGGTTGCACATTGAACAGAGCTTTCTGTCATCCTTTCTACCTGGTCTGTCATTCAAATCTAGTACCCCGCCCCTGAATAACTTAAACAGCCACTATCCGTAAACGTATTCCATTTCTCATACACCCTAAATATCCCCCGCCCACAACGAGTTCACCATAGTGATTACATAAGGACGACTCCATAGCTCTCCTTTCATCCTCCTCCCCGATTCCCACTCGCACTCTATCAATAATTTGGTTCAACATCCCCATTCAGCTGAGCCCTAGCCTCCAGTCACTCGCCTTATACTTCCACAACCAAACCCTCCCAATCATTGCTCTATCCACACCAAGCCCTCATCATCTCTCTCAGCAGAAACGTTAGCTATCTGTGATCTTCGTACCCCAGTATACCAGATACAATATAGAAATATGCGCTCAAGTGAAGCATGTAGTTCGAGCAGTACTTCGGGACGGCCATCATTCTTTTTATAAAAAAACCTCTTTACCCCTTCCACTGCCTGGTGCTACTGTAATCCTCACCCTCATACTTGTGCAGGGTGTAGCACACGATCGCCCTAACAACCCCGGTAAAGATTCCTACCTTGGGTGACAGCGGCAATCTCCTCTACTTCCTACTCCTCTCTCCATCTGAGTAGCCATTGTCAGCTTTGGAGTGAAAGTAACACCTCAATATTTACATTTATTAACAATTTCTATTGCCTCCCCATTGTAATCAATCTGTTCATTTATTCTCCCCCCACCCCTTCTGATGTCTACCCCCCCCCCCCACCAATAAAATCATTTTAAAAAAATACTAAGGGACTCAGAAGGCACTCCTGTCTAGCCTAGCCTCCATGTTATAATCCAACCAAGCGGTCATTTTCGACAAAAATCCCAAGCAAAGTGTATAGAAAAGAGCGCGTCGAAAGTGGTACTCAAATTAACGAAAAAGCAATATGCCTTTTTTAACACCCCTTGTCTGCAAAATTTCGATTTGCAGGAAGCTCATCTCCAAATTCAAGTACGATTTTTTAAATTAATTCCATTACGATGATTGATATTTACGATGGAAGGATGGCACTCATAAGTCAGCGCGAAAATAATGCGTGCAGTATCAAAGTAGAAAGGTGCTGGATAATCATTGGCGGTTCACATTTTGAGAGGAATGAATCACTAACAGACCCGCAAGCCGGACCTGCAATCTTGACTTACAGATGCCAACTCTGGGGAAAAATTACAATCAGAATCATCTTCATGTCGAAATGTTGGACGTTTCGCCACACCTTTAAATTTCGGTAGCAATCGGCTCGGACAGAGTGTTACAAATCGGCTCCTACGTTGTGTCATATTATGGCGGTTATTTTTATGTGTTGGGACGTGAGACACCATCGGGAAGGGAGCTAATAAACCGAAAGTCATGGAAAAAGGGAACCAGCAACAAAAAAAATCTGGCATAGCACACACAAATGTTAAAGTCAGTTAAAGTTAGTGTTAGATAAAAAATAATAGGCGGCGTATTTCATAGTTTAGAAAGATTAGAATTGTTACCGTAACTGTCACATGTAATAACGCTCAATCTTGTAATCAATAATATCATTTTCAAAGTTTAACGTTGAATTATATAATGAAACCTTTTCTACAACCAAAGTGCCTTCACTAACATGCTCACGAATAAAGAAGTGTTTCCTTTGAATGTGCTTGGTTCTGCGATGATTTTCGGGATTCTCAGAAAGTCTAACGGCTGCTGCGTTGTCAATCTGGATAACTGGAATTTCCTTTAAAAATGTAATTTCTTGCAAAAGTCGAGTAAGCCAAATAACTTCCTTTGCGGCTTCACTTGCAGCTACGATTTCTGCTTCAGCTGTAGATTCTGTTACGGAACCTTGTCGCTGACTAATCCAAGAAACAGCTCCATTGGCATATTTGACCAGTACTCCTGATGTTGAACGACCTGTTTTACTACAACCACCGAAATCAGCATCACTGTAGCATTCGAACGCTCCCTTCTTAGCGTTACTTTGATATACTATACCAAGATCAATAGTCCCAGCTATATACCTAAGGACTCTTTTAGCTCTCGCGACATCATCAATAGTAGGGTTTTCTAATGACCTGGATAAAAATCCCACACTGTAGGCTAAATCTGGTCTCGAGCCTAACATAAGGTACATGATCGCACCAACGACCTGTCGATATGGAAATATGACTTCTTTTTCTGATGCTTTCCCTGAATTCGAACTTCCTGAACTTGAAAGCATTGGTGTAGAAACTGACTTGCATTCAACAAAATTAAAACGCTCAAGTAGTTTCTGAGCATACGATTTCTGGCTAATCTTGATATTTCCATTCTGCGATTTTTCAATTTCAAGACCCAAGAAATATGTTGCTTCATTTGAGGTAATCTTGAACTCTGTTCTAAGTTGGTGGATAAATTCTTCAAGATCTTCTTTATGAGTAGCAGCAATAAGACCATCATCTACATATAATGCTAAAACTATCTTAGCACCATTTTTCTCTTTAACAAACATACATGGTTCTTCTTTACTGGCTCTAAACTGTAATTTTTGTAAATATTTTCCAATACGATGATTCCAACATCTAGGCGACTGCTTTAGTCCATATAAACTCCTTTTGAGTAGGCAGACTCTACCAGACTCATCATCGTATCCATCTGGCTGTTTCATAAAGATCTTTTCCTCCAGCTCTCCATATAAAAATGCAGTTGAGACATAAAATTGGGCCAAATGCATTTTCTCTGTTGCAGCAATACCAAGTATCAAACGAATAGTTTGCAACTTTGCAACTGGACTGAAAGTATTATTGTAATCAATACCTTTCTTTTGATTGTATCCTTTTGCGACCAATCTTGCCTTGTATTTTAAAATACTTCCGTCTGGATTTAATTTTAATTTATAAACCCACTTACAAGCAATTGCTTTACCACCTGTGGGTAATTTTACTAATTCCCATGTGCTATTTTCCATCAAGGAAGCCATTTCATTGTCCATGGCATTTTTCCAGGATGCACGACGATTTGGCCAAAGGTTTTTGTTTAATATTGCATTGACGTTCGAATTTTTGTTGGCAGTTCCACTTTCGTTATTCATTATCGGAGTTCGCTTTCAACAGAATTGTGGTGTGTCTGAAGTGCTTTTAGTCGAAATGCATAACCATTTTACATAGTAAAGCTAAGGAATGGAGGCTAGTTTCATCCATTATTTTGAAATGGACTATGAAGATTGTGATCCTTTATTTCCATTGGAAGATAGAGGAGTGTATCCTTATATAAAAGCAACTTTTTCATATTTTTATTTTTAGCGTTCGTAGACGTTACCATAGTATAATCCTTCATCACTAGATACTCAACTCCTTTTGGAAATACATACCGATTTTTTCAGCGTAGCATTTACGTATATGCGTTGTGGGTAATGTCCCAACAACAACTTTTGGTATCTGAAAAAAACCGTATATTCGTTCAAAGGGGTTCCCTCCTACTGCATAAATTTGTTGTTACTATTTGCCTTATAACGTGAACTGTTGTTTGGAGAAAACAAAATGAAACGTGGGTAGATTTGTCGTCGTTGGACTCCTTAATCTCTCGCATTCCTCCAAATCCCACCCAGAATTTACGCAGGCTCACCAATAAAGCTCTAACGAGCCTCCGTACGTACAGAGAATTTTATAGGGTAGAAAAAAATGCACAATCTAAATATATAGATACGGAATTATAATCTTGTGTGTGTGAATTTTTGTTTATGCATTGTAAGGAAATCATATTTATTTAATATTGTATTAACCCGGTTTTTTTATTTAAACCCTAAGACACGTTGATAACAGTCACCCGCAGACTGGTATCTCGGATACATCTGTACATTGCGTCTTATGGAGCCGTTCACACACGCATACTTCTCGCATACAGTACCGGCGACTAAATTTCGGTTTCCCGCTAGGTCCAGTCGCCCGGAGATTTTACGACTTTAGGGAACTGATGGGCTATTGGTTCATATGGAACTCTTTACAGGAGGATACCTTTTCATTAGCAACCGGTCAGTGCTGTTCGTCACCTCCGCCCGAAGAAACAAGATTAGTCATAAAAATGGAGCGCACCTTTGATGTATTGTATAGTAAAATGGCTTCTGCAACGTCAATTTTTATCAGGTGTGGTTGACTTTACAGAAAACCGCCCGCCACTGCACTGAAAATCGAAGTACCTCACTGCGTAAGGCTGGAATTCTGATGACAAAGATACAGTATTTCGCAACTACCAACACCGTGTAAAAAAGAGCTCTAAGGAGCTAAAAGGTAACTGGAAATATAAAGTAAAAATCGCGGTTTTAGAAATACAATTCTATTTCAGATGCAAATAGAGTAAATAAATAAATACTGCACTATGTGTGCATATTTAGGGTGAGATAAATGAATCAGATCATTGTAATAAGGTAAGAACAAAGAGATCCGAGTTAAATACGTCTATCGCACCCAAAGTTAAATGACAAATAATGAGACAGGAGGCTTTAGCGGCGTTACATGGGGCGAACCTGCGCCGCGTTGTCGCAAAGCGCGAGGTGCAATTTTAAGTCAATCAGTCCTCTGAATGGATCCCGAAGACTGAAATTAATCCAATAGCGAAATCATTACGATCGAGCCACCGTCATGCTGCGGACGAAGGTTTTCGCAGCATTTCGAAGACAGAAAACAAGAAGCTTGAACATATCCACGGGCGTACCAGGATGCCAGAAGCGGCGTAGGTAGGTGCGGATAGCGCCGATCCTGACGAACCGGGGTTAGGTCAGAGCCGGGACGTGATGACATGCGGTGCGACGTCTTGAGCCAAAGCGACCAGCCTCAGTTGCTTATGTAGGGAAGGTAGGCTTGCCCAGGCACAAGTGGTTTTGCTGGCCTTGGTGGTGCTTATTAACAATTCGTCGAGGCGTCCGGCGTTGCGGCGAATGGGGCGTTTGCTGGTAGTGGGGTCCTTCCCTGGCGTTCCTAACAACGGCGGGAAGTCTATAGTCGGTCCGTGCATAGTACAGCTGGATGCAAGATAACTCTCCTTGTGAGTGAAAGCCGTGACCCGAACTGTCTAGAACTAGTGGTGCACAAACGATAAAGGTATTTAGGAACAATCGATGCCGAAGTAGTTTTGCGAATCAATGTTTTTAACTATTTGCTGTACAGGATTGTTACGCTTCAAACCCCATTTACTAATTATGTTATTCTATTGCAGCAAGAACATACCTTAAAGAAAATAAGAACCGTTTCATAATTTAATAAAGATTATTGACTTATTATTTATCCCTTTACCTTTTTCCTTAGAGGCCAGGAGAGAATTACTAACTGATAGCTATCGGGCGCACATATACATAATTCCATAACAAAAACCCCCGTAATTTAATTAGGTATGCGAAGATTAGCCAGAGGTAGGATGGAGTAGAAAGAGGTATTTGTAACATCCTTACAAAATGACACCCAAAAACGGGGCTTACGTATTAGAGTGTTTGGAGAAGCGATGAAAATAACGGGAAGGACACACAAACAGGAATTGATGCTTCACTTGACCTTCACTGTGGAATCAGACATTTACACGTCGATATTTCAGAAAGAAGAGAAATGTGCAAGAATTCGAAATCTAGAATAAAATGGACAACTTGGGGTTCACGATTTCCCAGCAAGGTATAGGCATTTTCGGGTTTCAAAACACCCATTTTTTTAATACTAGTGCTTTTGATTACTTAAAAGGAGCGCAGTTCTAGGGTGTACTCAAGCAATAAATGGCTTGAGTAATAAACTAATAATTACATATTACAAGAGAGAAAATTTTGAAGACAAAAATGACATGAAAGCCTGTTGCTTGGCAAATTCGCAATGACATTTGTAAAATGAATGCCATGAGTGAAATTGTCAAAGAACTAAACCGACGAAAATTGTAAAACAAATTTTCTCGAATAATATTCCGGACGAAATCAAACATCCAAACAGACATGCTCATTTAACAAAATAAGGTAACTGTGATTGTGTGGCTACAGGTAAGAGCTTTGCTATTAAAGACTGCGCTAGTATACCATTTTGCAGTAGTTCACGGTCTGGCGATAAACGTCACTTTTCTGACGAGAGGAAAAGTTTACACAAGTAAGAATACCTTTACAAATTACCGACTCTATGACGTTACACGTTATTTTTAGTTATTTGCGCATTATGGTTACTGCTATTTACCACCCCACGTTAGGTAAGGGAGCAGAAGACGTAGTCGCCTTGAAAATATACACGAGACAGCAGGAGCAGAGACCGAAAACCTGAATGCGAAAAGGAGCAATCACGCAGCCGGAATGACGTGACGTGCTGGTATCATTTCAAATTCGGCAACAAGGCCCGCACACGCACATGTCACAGTACCATACAAGAAGATTCAGGGAAACGACCAGCCCTCGTTAACATCGGTTACGAAATGGACACATAACCACCGCCGACCTACGTAACCAACCGCTCATCAAAAGTAGTTTTTAATAATAGGTACACCGGCGCTGAAGTCTGCACATTCCCAAGGAGGTAAACAGCCTAAAGAGCTCAAACACTTCTACAGCACTTTGAAACCGAGGTACAAAGAGGCATCAGGAAATAACTCCTAACCCTCAGGCCGCTCCTCTACAAATGCTCAAGGTTTACCGCTGTCAAACAGCGTAGATCTAAAACACTTTTTACAACTCCGAAGAGGGAGAAGAAACATCAAAAGTAACGTGCTAAAGAACTTTCCCGCTGGAACAGCAAGTATTACCTTTGTCATGGACTCCAAAACCCTCTTCAAGAAAACAATCCCCTGGAAGCTGGTTTAGTGACCCATGTTGCAGTGCCCTAAGGAGTCTCTGCCAGGTTCCGCTTACCGGATCCTCGATGCTTCCCCTTTGTTCATTATTCCGTCATTTATCGTACCAAAATGTTTCAATCCTTGTTGATGTTAGAGTCAAGTTGTTCAATGTTACATTTCCGTTGTTTTTCGACGGCACTGTAAACTTTAAAAGTATTGAGTTTCTTACCGCAGTTGCCTATCCCGATGAAATAGTGATCGTAGACGTGGCAGATTTGAGGAAACCGTATCATTTGAGGGCACCAAGCTACGGGTAGTTAGAGAAGGATAGTTCTTGTGCATCGCGTTAGACCAGGGGCTTGAAATAACATCTGGAAACATAGCGAAGAAAGTCACAAGTCCCTGAAAACCTGTAGGCTAGCGTTCTCGGAACAAGTGGGGTCTATCTCCACTGGATATTACACTAAAATGATTAAACCCGTCATTACTTTTGCGTCATGTGTGTGGTGGCATAAGACCTTCGCCCAGATACAGATATTTAGCAAGGTGCAGCATAGAGCTTACCTTATAATTACGGGGGCAATAATAACGACCCCTACGGCAGCTATGGAGACCCTCTTGAACTTACCGCCACTATACCTAGTAATTAGGGCCGGGAGTCATACCGGTTTAAGAGTCAATGGGAGCAGGTATGGTCAGGGTGGGGCAATCTCTCATTTCTTATGAAATTTCTAAAGTTAAATTCTTGTGCATCGGTTAGACCAGGGGCTTGAAATAACATCTGGAAACAAAAAATCTCTAAAGTAAAATTCCCTCAGAATGATAACTGGGAGGATAATTAGAACAGTTTGTCTTAATCTCTAAAGCAAATTATCAAGCAAAAGGAATTTGTACATGATCCACGAAAGAACTTATGCTTGCTTGTTCTAGAGAATTCAACATCGCTGAAATATCTTATTATTTGACAGTTCCCATGTTCGCGCAACCAAAAGTATCCATGAATCCGTGTAAGATTTCGTCCTAGAAACGTCTTCCTCGCCAACGTCCTCAATTTCGTCCCGAAGGTTGAGTGAGGTATGATGCTGTCAGGGTCGGACGACACACAAGGGGCTCACAACATCCACGTGAATACACCAAAAATGTATACTTACATACAATATATGATGGCATAACCGTGACTATATACAATAGTATATAACAAACAAACATATACCGTAACATATAAAAGAAAGCTTGGGAGCACGCCATGCTTCATAAACAGCATTTCAAGCAAATGTGACCATGAAATTCAAGAGATTGGTGGGTTATAGCACGAGAAAAACAAAATGAACTACAATCTGTAATTCATCTATGTACTCTTTAGTCGTATGCTGTAATTACTCTTTTCAAACAGAACAAATGTAATAAACCGATACCACGCCAAGTTTTGTTTGACAAACTTCATACCCAAAAATTCCTGATCGGGATCTTATCTTATCACGATTGTTCTATAGAGCGTTTCGTCTTTTCTTCCCACACTGTTATTCTAAAGGTGAGTTGCCGAACTTTACGGGCTCAAATGGGTTACTTTTACTAACTAATAAAATATAGGGCTATAAACGTTTGCGATATTTCTAGAGCAGGAAAACGAGTGGATGTAGCTATCTTCTAATCTACCCTTTTATTAACTCAAGCTGGAGCAATTTCGCTGATAAAGTTCGAAATTTAAGAATAGATTCGCCCAACGAAACGAAGTTAAGAGAAAGTGACACCCCCTAAGCATTTATTTATCACTTTACCTTCTCTTTATGCTTGCCTAAAACGGCAAGTAACGAATCAGATTTAATCAGAGTAAAAAATTTAGCATTGGAGAGTTTTAGTAAGCGTTTAGCTAAAGTTTCTGTCAGAATTCAAAGTATAAAGTTAGTAGGTAACTACTGTAGTCATTTACCTCTGACTGTAGATTTCAAATGCCTTTTCCCTTGTTTGCAGCATTTTCTATTGAAACTAAAAATAGCGAGCGTATAAACAATGATAAATGAACGGCTTCTGAAATGTACGAAGGAAGAAGATACTGTTTGGTTCACTCGTCCCCTTCAAAACAAGACCCCCTCAAGGCACCCTAAAATCAGGTTTACTGTTTGGTTCACTCGTCCCCTTCAAAACAAGACCCCCTCAAGGCACCCTAAAATCAGGTTTATCAATGCCTATTTATTTACTTACGTTTTTATTATTTATTTATGCACTGTATTTCATTCATAAAAAAGTCACATTTCTTGCTTTTGCTAACAAAAGAGATTACCAATAAGGGTTGCGCTCAACAAGTAGTTTCGATCGTAAATATAGGCCTTCAGGAGGGGTTCCGATTTTGTAAGATCAATAGGATATACTAAGGTCTTGAATTGTTTAAAATAACAAAAAGTAAAAACGCTCCGAAATAAAAATTGGAAAGTTGTCTGGGCGAGAGGATTCTCTATGCGCATTGTTTGAAGATACCTGACATTTGCCAAGGCGGCTGTGAAGTTGTAAAAAAAGAATTTCAAATCCTAAATGTTTAGTTTCGGGAAATCAATGACACTTAGTTACAGCGGTTACAGCCTCGAATTTGGTGTACCGTAGCGCCATCTTAAGGGTGTGGCGTATGTTACAGTTTATCGGCTCGGTATCCCAAAGTGAACACTGTAAATAAACGACATGTAGTGATAAGCGGAACAGATTTCTCTTTTAGTCTTAGTCTTAGAATACGCTACTCGCAATTCTTGTTGACCTGCTTTCATTACAAAAAAATCCAGTTTTCCTGATCAGATTCCTCTGAAAATTATTGGAGTTCTATTTCTCCCTATCTGGAGGTCACTTCTCACATTGTGCTTAAAAATATTACAATTCTTGGGAGTTGGCACAGGTGGAGCTCTGATTCAAACTTGCTGTATAAAAGAATCGGAAAATGAAACATTTCCTTTAATCATTGTAGGTATAACATCTTTATTCAAGGCCTCAATAGAAAAAAGAAACGCAATTCAATTTACTTGTGTGCTATCAGTTCATATAAAAATTGCGTATTATGTAGACGATAATGCAGTCTAACAACTTAATCAAATGAGAAATAGAAGCAAAGCAACAAATTAAATTGAACTAAAATACGAAAAGAGTGAGATAAATTTGGTACCCCTTCAAGTGAAGCTATTTTCTTTTCTTATTATATTACACGATGCCCAGGAGTTTTTCTTGTAAATCATGCAAAAAATGAATTGAAATGGGGAAAGGGGGGGGAGGGTCAAATTTAGTTGGATATTTAGAATTGTATAAACAAAATTGTCATGTTTTTGAAAAATTGCAACACTTTAGGAAAAGAGCCGTACACATTTGCACTGTAAGAAAGTTATCGTTTCCAGAAAGCGCTGTATGTAAGGTACTGTAATTTTTATGATTTGTATAAGAATAACGATCATTTCCCTTTAAGTGGAATAATGCTATTGAAAGTAGTAACAAAAAAATTTCTTAAAAGTATCGATTTGAGTAAATTGAATTTTTCGGCCGCACTTGGAACCCATTTAGCAGAAGTTTGGTTTTCGTTTCAGTTAAGGTTGGTTTAGTAGGTTTCAATGGGAATAACTCTTTCGTAAATTTCACTTATTTAATTCTATAAACATTCGCATTAAACGGTGTATTAAAAATCTCTTAAGCGTAGCTTACACGCTACGATCTTGTCTACGATAAATAGTAACGATGTGATTTATTGGAAAAGAAGAGAGCCATGTTGGCCGCGCGAATCATAGAGCCCAGTCCGTCGGACTATTGCTCACCGGTAGTCATTGTGAAAAAGAGGACGAAAACCCAAGATTCTGTGTGGACTACCGACGGCTGAACGCCATCACCAAGGACGAAAGCTCAAACCTACCAGGTATCCACGAGATCTTACGGGACCTGGAGACCGCGAAGATTTTCTCAACCCTGGACCTAAAATCGGAATACTGGCAAGTACCACTGGATGATGCGTCCAAGCCTTTAACCGCTTTCACGACACCCGACGGAGCCCCCTAAAGATTCAGAACGATGCCCTTTGGTCTGAAGAACGCACCAGTAACATTTCAAAAGCTGATGACACAAGAAGTCCTCCTCGGATATCCATAGTAATTCGCAATGGTCTACCTGGGCATCATTGTGTACTCGCAGACCTGGGATGAACATCTCCACCTAGTGCTAGAGCGATTGCAGCACCACAGGATACGTGGCGAAATACCGAGTTTGGAGTAGAATCCATTCAATGCCTTGGTCACACTATTGAATCAGACCCCACAAAATCGCTACGGGAGCACGTCGAGGCCATCCGCATCGCCGAAGCGCCTAAGACAAGGAAGCAACTGCGTAGTTTCCTGGGACAGACTAACAACAATACTCTACCAGGAGCCCCGCATCAACCCGAACAACATCATAAGTTACGCGAGCGCAAAACTATACGGCGCACAGAGCAAATATCACGTGATTGAACAGGAGTGCCTTGCAGTCGTCTGAGCTGTCAAGCGATGCCAACAGTACCTGGAGAACTGGAAGTTCGCACTAAAAACGTCGACCGCTCCTTTGGTTAGACCGAACGAAGGACAATAAGAGTAAGCTTAAGAGATGGGCCCTGAGACTTCAACAATTCTCCTTCGACGTGACACATTGCTCCGGCGGTGAGGCGAACTAACTCCCAGATCACCTATCAAGGAACCCCACAGATAAGGCCGTGGAAGAAAATACCTAAGAGGACATCGGTTGCCTCCTACCCCAGCCCACCGCACCAGCAGACAGGGACGACACAGGGCCGCCATTTCTCGCCAACATAGAAGTGGCAGAAGTTACCGACCGCGTGAAGAACAGTCCCCACGCAGGCAATTTGATAACAACGAAGACCGTTTCTTCCAACAGCCTACAGCAGTCCACCCAGGAGCGGAAGAGACAGGACGTGCCATATACTCCCACTACCACTGGCCGAAAATGGAGGAAGGTGTCAGGAACTACGCGCGGAACTGTTATGCACCATAACAAAGCAAGGAGCAATTCAGGAAGCATACACCTCGACGGGGAAACTCCACAGATGTGGGACAGGGAACTTAAGGTAAGAAAATGACACATTATTGGCCAGGAAATATTGAAGTACGAGGCCCCTTTGAGGCCGAGTACTTTAATTTCCGAGTTCCGAGTCATTTTACTGACGAGTTTTGTATTAAACCGGAAATCGTATTATAATATAAAATTTCAATTTTTATTTTGAACTTGATTAATGTCAATCTCAGTCATGACAGAAGTCATTATAGACATTTCGCAATGTCACAGATGCGACCGGTAAAGTGACGGTGCGGCCGGTAAAGTGACAAGTGCGGCCAGTAAAGTGACAAGTGGCGGGAAACGTAGTCTGCTCTCCCTTTGTCATGGAAACTAAAATTTATGACAGAAAGTAGGCAGGAAAATGAAGGTTTCAGGACGATTTTGGGTAAACTTAAACAACAAGTTAATGGTTTTCACAGTGTTTTCTTAACTCAAATTTGCGTTTCTCTCAAATATTTAGAAAGACTACGTTTAAGATAGTATTGGAAATCAGTTCAACTTTACTAATTTAGCCTTCTTCAGTATCGAAATATGGACACAATATACCTACAAGAGGGACTATATTAGTTTCCTACGTTAAAAATTAAAGACAATCAAATAACAAATAGGAACATTTCTGGATCATTTGTGTCAATAGCTTTATTGGAGAAGTTTTCTCATAAAGGGCAGTGGACAAGTCAGGCTCGTTGCGCAACTTTTCTTTGTGGAATGAGAATGGATTTACGAAGCCTGCTCTTGAGATAAATCTGTACACTAAGAAATTACAGTTTCGTTTAAGATAACGTTAGATTTCCAGAAAATGTAGCAGATTCCACGCACACCAAAGGCGAATTATTATGTTTAGCTGTATAAATCTTCGATGTTTGCTTATAGGAGGGCAAAAAGCTCTAATACACTGAAGCAATAAAAGATAAAAGCAGCCGTTTTTTTCGTTAAAATCTATAAGACAATATACTAAGAACCTTGATATTCAACTTTAACCTTTAAGTGAACTCGATTCTCCCGTTGTTACACGAACCCTTTGTCAGCATACCCTCAATCACTAAATCTTACCTACCGAAAAAAAAGTTAACAAAGGCACCTCCAGAAATACGCCTTAAAATTGTCTACAACAATTAAAGGGGTAGGTGCACATCCTTTCGTTTCTAGTTTGGCGTAGGTATTTAAGTGAAAAGTTTTTTCTTTAATAGGCGAAAGTATAAAGTTATGATCGTCAGAGGGTTGGAAATTAATTCTCTGAAGGCTACAAATCAGAAAATTGGTTAAGGATAGCGACTTTGTGTCCTTACATTTATGCGAAGCAGTTGACTAATTGCTTACTGCTGATTACTGATCTGCGGCAGACGGACGAATAGCGTTTCTATTAAGAATATCTAGGTAGGTGGACACCTTTGAGTTATCCTGTTGGCTTTACTCGTCGTTCTGTTTCTAAGAATCCGCTCAAAGCAGCCTACTCTTTGACGATGTGTGTAGGACGACCGTTTCTAGTTCGATACCCTCTATCGAGATCATAGACAAGTTCTTAACTTAAATAATACGCTGGAGGAGTTATGCATCAATCTCGTATTACTTCCCATGTACACCTAACACCTCTTGGACGTTCTCTTCTAAGGATAAAAAAGTATATACATATTTATTATTTAGTCGGTTGTCAATTTTATATGGATTACAGATTGGCCATTTTGAATTGTGTATAGGCCAAAATCTAACTAACAGGTACTGTAACGGGCTTTAGTTACATAAACAAAACAGTTTCTTTGTATTTCCAAGAGAATGAAGTTTGTTTTTCTGAAGGCTAAAAATTATCTTTCTCATGCAGCTCGTCGACTATTTGCCAATAAAATTTACGAATCCAATACCTAAATTGTATATACTGCTGTGTGGCAAGGAAAACGTTCACTAATCCACCCCCAAATCACTTGTCCAGCTAGCTCATACAAAACAACCTCTACATTTACAATTTCATAATTTTTCCTTCTACACGTCCGACATTCACTATAAATAAAATCCTTCAATTTTAGGTATAAATTTGGACACAGGTGCCTCTATAAACTCTCCACAATTTCAAAGAATGAACTAAACGAATTTTAACACTAGGCATAATTCTTGGGCACGAATAAAAAAATCTGATTTGAAAACTGTATCTGGATCGTACTTTGGGTTTGATTAAACATACAGTTAGTTGGCAGACATAAATTTAACCCGTAAAATATAAAACGTCGAAATCGATAGCCTATAGACACAATAAAAAAAATTTTTAGTTTCGGTTTTTCTATTCGTTGGTAATTTAACACTAAAAACATAAAATGGAGTTCTTCGTCAACTTGTAGAAAGAACTGCTTGGTCAATCTCCAATTAAACAAATAGGGGTGACTGCCCAAAATAACCGCGTCGCAAATATCATGCGCTCCAAGCATCATCAAGTAAAAAATCCCCGTTTAAACATTGTCTCCTGCATTTAAAGGTTCCACCACTTCTACCATAGAATAATTTCCTACTATGACTTTTAGCAATACGCACCAAACAGAGGGGTATCCGTTATAACGTTTCTTCAGGTGGATGCTCATACAAGTTCTTTAAATAAACCTATCAAATAACGAACCGAATAATCAAGGAGCTTTAGAATGAAATAAGGTCACCATAAGAAATTGTAATTCCAAAACAATTCGGCTGTATAATGCTTGTAAAAAACTAACCGGACCTCTTATTAATCGGTTCCAATCCTGGTGGAGGTTATTTTGTTTCACATTAGAGGAAAACTGACCAGGAAAATTCTTCCGAAATTTTGCTTCGTACATGAAATTTCTGTTCACTCAAACAACAAGAAAGTAGTAGTTTTTGGCAATCCGTTGCGTAATATTACAAGTGAGTTTTAATAGCCTTGAAGTCTGTGTAGAAGTGTTTTTCCATGTAATAATGGAGCGAACGAGAAAACGGGGCCGCTAGTTTCGCGACACAGTGAAGCCTTTTGTTAAGGGTGTCTTCTTATAAAAGTTTCTACCGTTCGAATAGCTACAGAAAACTTGTCATCTTATTCATCAAGCCAGTTTTGTTTGTGGGCTAGTTCTAGTAAATTGTCCAAACAAACTTTGCAGGATTTTTGTCTTTCTGAATCAGTTAATTGTGTGTTTATTCGAATCCTTTGTGGGACCCTAATAGATATTTCATACCAAATTTTTCTTTTCGTGTCCAAGAATTACGTCAGGTGTTAATGAACATTTTTGTAATTATTTCTTTGGAAGTCTCCCAAATCATTAATTTAAAATCAACATTGAGGAAAATATCTACAATTCTAAATTTAAAGGTTGCTGGACAGGTGTTATGTGGGTGGCGTAGTGACCGCATGCCGTTACACACAGTGATATTTATTAGATACTTAAGAGAACGATACTGGCGGAAATGCAACTCCATAACATATTCAATATATTTAAATTAACACTTGAGAGGTTCCACCCTACATATATTATAACCTACGATGTTGTAGACATTTTAGAGAGCTAACAACCGCGCCATTTTAAAAAATGGGAAATCTGTCTGCGCTGCGCCTTCTCGAGGCCATCAACATTCAGCCATCTTGGTTTGAGCTTGTGTAGTTTAAGTTTGTTGTTTTTATTTGTGTTAATGCAGGTAGTAATTCTGCATTTTTTTATAATTTATTTGTGTTCTGTATATAACATCTTATTTTGTGTATAATTTTCAATCTTTGTTTTTGAAATAGACATGACTTAACCTCAATGCATGACATCACTTTAATTTTTTGAAACCGCTTTCATTTTTGGAGTAAATGTTTGCTCAATTTATAGTTGTCATAGTTACACGGTCTTGGCCCGAAGTTTAAATGTGTGAAAATGATAAAATGGTTTGATGTATGTATGGACTTGTACGTCGTATGTAAACTACCACTTTTCGCCTTCCCCCGGAGGGGCTACTAACAGTAACTGTTCGGTTTAGAATATATGTGCGATTCACTAACTTTCACATATTGTAAGTTATTAACCTACAATTTGCACTCCAAGACCACGTAATTTTCCATGTTGGTTTTAATAATGGGTTGTATTGCATCAAATACTCGTCGTACAGCCACCTGCTTGTACTCCAACCAGACAGTGTTGTCGCTGAAAAATCGTCAAAAATCTGAAGGAGCAAGATAAAACAATTATTACGCATGGGTATCGGATTGTTCCGAAGTGAACATTCCTTGATTATTTGTCAACTTTTCACAGGTAGGTACGTGGAAGTATTGCCATAAATGAATAGTTTAATGTTTTCTGTTACAGAAAAGCCTGACGCGTCCTTCTGAGCTCAAAAGCTAGCAACCCGAAGTTCAAAGGTAAATTTTGCTATTTTGTCGATTCCCTGATTTAACGTTTGATTAGATATTCGATACAATCGAATTGTAATTATTACATTTGCTTGATAGTCATTTGACGAGTATAGCTCCGTTGTTTCTGCGGAAGCCTGTTTTGATATTAATATTTTCTGCGATTACATGTTGATTCCCTTTTACTAATTTCACATATTGGCATATATTACAGAGACCTATTTCTAATATTTTTGAGATCATTTGATTAAATCACCATTGATTGCGGGGTCAATGATTGTTTATGTTCTATCCCTGTCAATTACTTATTACTCTAGTTTCGCAAGACCAGAACAAGGATGACTTAGTCTGCCTTTTTACCACTTCTGGTAAGTATTCTACTCTATACTATCAGGATTACTATTACTACTTTTCCATTTTGCTTTATCTTTGCTTGTGTATAAAAACTCCGATATTCACCCCGACCCACCGATACTGCACCTGACCTTACCGTGTGCTTACCTCCTGCTCAAAGTGAAGGTAACAATCCAGAAAAATTGGAAAAAAGGAGAATTAGAAAACCCCGAGACTAAAGAATGTGAATAGGTTTGGAAGAATCTGACAAACCTGATGAAAATCATTTGAAAAATAAAAAAGAAATCTGAAAAATGACGACAGTCCGATGAAGCGGAAAAATTAAAGAAAGCTGAAAATACTGAACAAATCTAAACATGTACCTACTTTGAATAATCCTACCTTGGGAAGTAGTCTAGGAGCTTAAAAAATCTAAGACACACGGATTTAAATGCGGTAACGTGATACCTGAAGTATGAATTTTCCTAAATAGAACACTAGTGACTCCGAATCTATAAAATTAGTGAGACGACCAGGTTTTTAGATTCTTATTCCATGTTTCGTCACCTTCAAATGTGAAAATTTTGGGACGTTGGTGCTTTACTAAGAATCAGACGAAATTTGAGCATGAATGGAGAATGTGAATCCTAAAAAATAATTATTCGTGAAATTGTAGGATTCTCTACGATTCATGTCTACGAAAATAACCGATACATTATTTTTATTTAATAATGGATCTTTCCGTAAACTGCAAATAGTTAGGGCGTTTTGGTAACAGACTAAGGAACTATCCAAAGGCTATTCTAGCGACCCTTCTAGAACATTCTTGAGGCGCCATCAAATCGACAAAGGAGTAGTAACTGGTGGTAAGAAATGAAAGAGGATGGGACTTATTCGTTCTCTGAAATATGATATGCCTTCTAGATTTTTCGAGAAGGTTTATTGCTTGCTATATAAGCAAATTGAATGATGTACAGTCTCAGTCTCAACATCGATGCCAAAGTGATAAATATTGTAACTATTACAAATCAGTCGGTTTAAGGACCGTTTTAATTAAGTGTCTCGATAGTAGTGTTAATTTTAATTTTAATTAAATAAATCACGTAATTAAATTTAGGTTAGATCCAAAATTTGCACTTCTTCACGTGTGCTATTACAGATACGCAATCAATACACCACGAAACTTTGACTCGTTTTATAGGTAGGTAATATACGACGCAGAAGATGAAGCTACAGGCAATCGTTAGCAATGCATCCTTTTCTAAGTGAAGTAGGTATCATTCGCAGTCAGTTTTTAAAATGATTTATTAATTAATACCCACATTAAAGTCTTCTTAAGACCCGTTCCAAGCGCAAGGTGTGCGACTTTAATCTAAACATGCATGAATAAACAATTAAGTTCGCGAAGTACTATCATACAAAGAATGCCATAAATTAACTAAACTTAACTTTGAACATTAAAGTCGTGATGCGTAATAAAATTTAAATTAGGTCGTACAAAATTTGATGCTTCCCCTATTTTAATCACAACCATTACTAATGTTTGAACATGTCAGGCGCATAATAACTAGGTACGTTCATAAAACAAAAGCACCTAATAGCATCGTTTTGAGATGAAATATTAATAGTTGCGTTCAGACAAATTATAAGGGTAGGTTATGCGTTATTTAAGCAGTCAGTCCAATTCCCGAAGGAATAGAAGCCGACCCAATTTGTTGTACCTACACGTCTTAAGTTCAGGTGTAATACAACTGATTCATACTACAAGTGTAAATATACTAATTAAAGGATCACTACGAAATATACTACCTACTAGTATTTATTGTATGTCAAGGTAAGGGTTTGAAATTAAAGAACTGGGTATCATTAGTGTGTCCTCTATGTACAAATAAAATCTGTTTTACCTTGTAGTCTGCAATGTAACCCAATGCTTTAAATACGACTAACGCGCCACATAGAACGAAGCTCGATTACAGACTATAAAAGTACAAGCTCCAAAGTAATCACTTACTTAATAATCGATTCATCTGCTAGAAGCAAAATCGTGTAAAATTACTTTTTATCTCAGTGAAAGTAGCATAAAGAATTTCAAAGATGCTTTTGCAAAGAACTGGAGTAGCGTATGTAATCGACTAGAAAGTACTCCATTGCAAATTTAGCGAGCTTTATCGAGTTCGAAACCTTTAGATCTTTTAATTTGTTATTGTTAAGTGGAACCTACGGAGGAGTAATTTCCGTTCGGTACTTCCGTTTCCCTTCTAATATTAGAAAGACGTCCTACCGTCGTAGGGAAATGACAAAGCGATTCGGGCAGATCTCGTAGGAAATGCTTTCAAAGTAACTTTCTTTGAAGGTAGTTTTTGTTGTACGCTTGATAACTTAACTTGAATTTTTTCTAAGGTGTAACGCATTTCGCTGACATTGCGTTTCATCACTAAGTACAAGTATCGTGCATGTCGGCTTAATTACGAAACTCTCGCTGGTATCCGTATAAGTTGATAGCATCTAGCATCAGTGGAGGATGTACCGATACATTGTTTCAAGAGCGTAAATACATGTCCAATTTAAAGTTAACAACGTGGGGTTATAAACTCATTCATCGTACTGCGGATAAAAGTATTGACAAGTAGCAAAATGCATTCCGCATCTTTAAGTAACTTTATTGGGGACATCGGAATGAATGTAGGTAATTTCTTTTGGGAATGTCTGGTGGGTCTCAATTATAATTTAAACTCCGGTCGTTGCGATAAGAAGTTTCGTTACCAGGGCGTGTTCATTTAGAACGGATTTAAAATAACTTATAAAATTAAAGAAACATAACAAGGAAATGCAAAATAATAAGGAGATATGTTCACTACTTGACCACTAGGAAGTAAATTGCAAAGGTAGTATAACAATATACCAATCACATGATTGAGGAGGTTGATGCATCAGAATTTCCAAGATCAAAAGAGAACTAAAGTCGGTTAAGTAATTAATATCTATGACATAAACAGGCTATAAAAGATCCAAATAAATATGATCAAGTCGAACTTTCGGTAACTACCGCGTGTTGGAGACAAAGGTAATTCCCGACCAAATTTACTCAGTGTATTAAACCCTTGGGTAAAAATTCCACATTTGGTCCTTTGAGCCGGATGCTACATTTAATCCTTCGAGCCTTCAACCAATTGGTGCCGCGTTACCACAAGCGCTCTGGTGCTAGTGAAGTACTACTTTTTGAAGTCATTTCTAGTGTCCAAAATAGCAAGTATTAAGATAGAAATGCTGACCACGGGGCAGCTCGAGTTTGCAACGTTCCAACAATGGCACTCAGAAATCATGGACCTGGAACAAGATCGAGAACATGATTGATTACTACGTCCACACATCGCTCTATCAACGGCAGCCCCTGTAAGTCCGATGAGAATGAACGCACGCCCAATCGTCACGATACATGGAGGGCGAGGTTTCCAAGAAATACCTTCCCTACCCAGCTTGAGACACACTCAGACACACTTTCGCAGTCAGAAAAAGGCGTGCTTCAATATTGCCTGGCCACTGATGTATTATTTTCCTGACTTTTATGTTAATATCCATCATCGTGTAAGCGAGAGACCTTGTCGGTTTGTATTCTGGTTATAAATGACCATTGAGCAACTAAAATCGGCTCATAAGTAATTAACGGAGACGTACAATATTAATTTTCCCTCCTCTTCCAATCAAAGAAAATATCTGTACGGGAAGAAGTAGAAACTGCAAATTAGTTACAGTATCTTTATTTCCTTATCGGCCGCTAAAACTGCGCTACACATTAAAGTCTATTTCCAACCCATAGAAAAGAAATACGTAGGTTCAGAACTGAAATGTCTCTAAAGTGCCCGTTTGAGTTCGTCGAAGTACCGGGTGTTTATTTAAGCCGGTAGCTTCCATGAATGGTCCGATGAGACGATTCTGATATAATTTCTGTACGAAAACCATTGCCAGTTACACAGTTTGGTAGTTGCTCAGTGAAATTTATTTCATATATAGAGCGATTCATATGCATAGAGTAAGTTTGTTTTTACAGTTATTATGTTCTTTTGAGAAGAAATCTGAAACAGGTCGATCTCTGTACTTCACTTTTATAGTATGAAAAATTTTAAATTTAAAAAGAGTCGCTTGGCATGTTGTTGAAAGGGATATTCAGCAATGTATAGGTTTTTGAATTAGAATTTTTAGGAATTTTGACGATTTTTGATAATTTCTGAATCACAAAACTAAGTAAAATGGAGCGAATATTATTTGATTTATTATTTAGTGCATTTTTATTGTTGACATTAAATTTAATTTTTTTTTTTTTGGACAGGTGGGGAAATGCATTACGCACACTCCAGATGGAGGTCTGGAGTAGTGTGGGACTCTTCCATTATTTGGGCATACCCACTAAAACCCCACCTGAGGCTTCGGCTTCTAAGGCCATTTGCCGATCTATTTCCTACTTATAGCAGCTAAGATATCACAGTTTTAAAATGCATACCTACTAGTTACATATATATCACAGATTTTCAGCTCAAACGTACAGTCATAGGACATATTACAAACATTTTATCACAGTTTACTTATCACATTTATGGTGCTTAGAAATCGCAGTACTTCTGAGCATTTATGTACAGAGCTAAAATTCCCTTCCTATATGTCACTTATTTGATAGAGGTTACGCGCATCTTGGTATTCTGGACAAACACAAACTATATGCTCCGGTGTTAGGTTTACATCACACCTTACGCAATGAGGACGATCTTCACCAAATCACCGGCTAACAAAAAACCATGTGTCAAGGCAGTATGGCCAAGCCGGAGTCTATATAGTTTTATCAAAGCGGAACGATTCGTATTAACAAGAACCAGTGGTCCTAGGCTGGGCTTGACCCTCTTCAAGAATGTGTCAGATGCCCTCCACTGGTCACTCCAACGCTCATTTATTTGAGCTTTTACAAGCCTGCCTCGAACTATTTTAGACAAATCTGCAAAATTTGCTTCATGGAGTTCTAAGTGTCTCAGTTCTTCTCTAGCTCTTTCTCCTATCGTTCTACATCTATTTAGACGAGCATTTGTGATCTCATTTGTAAGCAAGTGATGGTTCGGGTGACTGTTTATCTAGAGACACTTTAAGATAATAGTTGACCAGAATCTGCTTTCGGCGAAGAGTTAAAGGAAGAATGTTTGCTTCCACGTGAAGTGAGGCGACAGGAGTTGTTGGGTATGCTCCAAGAGAATACCTTATTGCAAGGTTCTGGATTTTATCTAGTGCTCCTAATAAAGTGTTGTTACCGCATGTGAGGTAGGCAGGGCTACCATAATCAATTTTTGATAGAATCAATGCTCTATATATGTTAAGTAGAGTCTTAGCATGCGCACCCCATTTATTATGAGCTAAAACTCTGATTATGTTCAGCAACCTCCTACTTGTGGTAACAATGTTTTGCAGGTGTCTAGACCATCTTAATTCACGGTCAAATGTTAACCCCAGGAACTTGACCTCTTGGGGTACATTTATAATTCGGTCATTCATAAACAGGACGTAGTGGGTCGTAGTGAGGTTTACGAAGTCGACAGAAGTGAGTGGCCTTAGTCTTCTCTTCCGACAGCACAAATCCGACAGCGCTTGCATTTTCCCATATTTTATTTATTGCCATTTGTAATTTACGGGTTATGGCACCGATTATTTTACCAGAACAGCAGATCATCAGATCGTCAACGTACAGGCATTTATCTATTTCCTCGGTGACACCCATTGCTATTTCATTAATGGCAATGCCAAATAGGGAACAGCTTAGTGTTGATCCCTGCGGCACCCCATTCTCTAACACCTGTACCTCTGAATAGGCGTCGCCCACCCTGACAACGAATGTTCTGTTCTCTAAAAAGGATTTGATAAATTTCGGTAGGTTACCGCGTATATGATACTTAAAGAGTTTTTGGAGAATTCCATATCTCCAAGTCATGTCAAATGCGCCTTTAATATCAAAGAATACCCCAACCAGGTGTTCGCCACTGTCAAACGCCCTTAGAATTCTGTCAGTAAGTCTGACAAGGTAAAAAAAATGAAAAATATACTAAATCGTACACGTGACATTCTTTGCTTCATTTCTACGTAGTTTTGTGATAGAGACTAGCAAAGTTCCGATTTGCGATCTTCAAAATTAATTTCCTTAGTTGCAACTCCCAAAAAAACTTTACTATTACTTATTCAAAATTTGATGCACTCATGAGATTGCTCGTGATTATTCAGGACCAGGTTTTTTTAATACGGAAGGGGTACAATGGATACGAGCTGTGGTAGTTACATTGAATTTTGAAGAAGGCACGTTAATTGTTTGGAAATACTTTTCTTCTGTTGCTCTCATGTAGTGTGCCGTGAATTTTGGAAACGAAAACGGTAAAGTAACAATGGAAACAAATTTTACCGCTTCATAGAGAACGTGAACAAAGATATGTCTGGCGATAACAACCATTATCGAGATACGTATTGGGGAAAGCGAGCACGGTTTCGCCATCTCATGGAACATAAAAGTGTCGTTCCGTTTTGTTGAATGCCAAGCACGTGACAAAAATGCAGGTTTACCGTTTAAAAGGGTACGCTATTCGAGATCGTTTCGTTCAGAAAGCAAGGTTCGGTTCACTGGCCAGTCAGTAAAAGACCTTAATATTCAAAATCGGTAATAATTTATTAGTCATGATGAAAAGTCATGACTCCTCGTACAAGCTATTAGCTGTTGTGTAGGTATCTTTGGTGGTACACCTTGTCTTGAAACATCTTTTTTACACAAAAACCATTCATGGTATGTAGCTCCAGTGATCTTATTATAAAAATCTAGGCAAGTGGCAATCCGTATACACTCTCGTTTCACATCAATCATAAATGACTAGCTAGAAATTACATTTTAAAAAGATGAGCGCGTCCGACATGAACCAATCAGCTCGCATATAATGTTTTTACCGTTAATGCAATCATGATTGCACGTTTTTACTCCTTTCCTAGGGTAGAAATCGTCCCAACGCTTCTGATAGCAGAAACTTTATTTTATGTAGATTTTGTTGTCACGTCTTGTATCCGTCTTGAAAATTGAAGTATGTGAATATTTCAGGAGCACTTTCCAATTAAACTGAAACTGAGCCGTCATTCAATTTCCGACCACGCCGCCGCCGTCTTTTCCCCATACACCTAATTATTGTACTTCGAGTTTCGATTAGAATTGAAAAGCACTTAACCTTCTCGGGGCGTAGTATTTACCCCAAAAAGCGTAAAGAACTTTAATGGATCGTTGAAAATGTAAAAGAGTAACAGGTGAAAAGCAATCAAAAGATCGTAATACCCTATACCCTCTCTTTTCAATCGAGAACGGTAAAGCGACGCCGCAGACAACGTAGAGCGTCTCTCCTGCCCTTTGAATATACAGTTATACACGCGGTTTTCCGTGGAAAAGTCGCTCACTAATCGTGTTTTATGTTACAAGTACGTAAATGTAATTTGAGTGGGGGAGATTACAAATGAAAACTTTGCAGCATGGCGCGTGTCGGCTTGGGATTTTATTCTTCCCCGAAGTTTCCGAATTTGAGTTAAGCTCGCGCCAAAGTTTGCATGTGACATAAACGCGAGATTCTGTTAAATATGTAAGACACTATTAGGTGAAATGAACGAAATAATCTTTGACGATGCTTAAACCGAGCCTCCTCAGGAGCTAAGTACCGAATATCACTCAACCAGTAACTCATCAACTTTGCTCGCCTCTTCGGGAAATTCTGTGGTAACTTACACGACAATGGTAAACGGGGACCAAGACTGGCCACCGAAGAGTTTGGTTTTATGTTTTCTAGTCGCGTTAAAAATTACGGTTATGGCTCTAATTATAATAGCTGCACTTTTAGGCAACCTACTAGTTATAGTTTCTGTAATGAGGCACCGCAAGCTAAGAGTGATTACCAACTACTTCGTGGTTAGCCTTGCATTGGCGGATATGCTGGTGGCAATATGCGCGATGTGTTTCAATTTTAGCGTTGAAGTAACGGGCGGTTTGTGGGTTTTCGGGTACTTTATGTGCGACGTTTGGAACTCCTTAGACGTGTACTTTTCCACAGCTTCCATACTACATCTGTGTTGTATAAGTGTTGATCGGTATTACGCTATAGTGCAACCCCTCGATTATCCGCTTATAATGACAAACACTAGATTAGCTGTCATGTTAGCTGTAGTGTGGTGTAGCCCAGCTTTGGTGTCCTTTTTACCAATACTAATGGAATGGTACACTACCGACCTAAGCTTGGAGTTTCGCAGAAAAAACCCGCAACTCTGCCATTTTACGGTTAACAGGACTTACGCCGTCATATCGTCCAGTGTCAGCTTTTGGGTTCCGGGAATGGTGATGATCTTTATGTATTACCGCATATACGTAGAAGCCGACAGGCAAGAACGAATGCTGTACAGGTAATACTTTTTTTTATAAATAAGTGTTGCGACTATAAATAACAACCCCTAAGTTTAGACAAAAATCGTTATACAAACGGTTATCTACTGCCCATGACCGTTTAGCGTGTATCAACTGTTTGAGGGGTTTTTACTTGCCACTTAATATTTTATGTACTTTTATAAATAGACATCCCGAATTAACTGTTTGCATTTATCTCATTACATTCTAAATACATAAGTAATCTCGTTTACTTTTCCCTCGGGCCTATGCTTTATCCATTACGAATGTAATTGAATCACTCCCAACTATGAAGTGAATAAGGTAATAAGATACGTGTGCTCAAATCAGAAATTGCTAAACGGGTTGATTGAGGTTTGATGTTCCTTCGTTCGTAAAACACAGAGATGACGATTTTTTTTTCTACTAACAACACAATTTCAATACAAGGTGCTAGTAACGATGGGAAAAGTGGGGCTGCAATTTTAAAATGTAAATTACCTCATTGATATAAAAGTGGAATTACGTGTAAATGGTTACACAACGGCAATTCGAGGCGGAGCTTCTCCACTCAGAAGCTCCTAATGAATGGTTTATGAACCGTCTCCCGTTCAATACCAATAGCAATTGCTAAAATCTGTATTAGACCGACTCGATACAGCGGATCCAACACAGGTTTTCTTAAGATGTTTGGTGGCTATCTCTTACCTCGATCCTCTAACTCTTTGTTTTCCAGGAGGCATAAAGAACCGAAGTTGTGTTGTGTCGATTTGCATTTAAAGAGCAAAGCCTCCGGTCATGATCATTTGTGCGGAAAGTCTTACAGTCTAGGGTTAAAATTTGATGTAATATAAGTTTGCGTTAGTTTTTGTGCTCCTACTCCGCAATTTAGTACGTGAACACCAACGGAGATACAAAATGTTTACTTTAAAACTTAATAATATGAAGGAAAGTGTCAGTGTTCGCCATTTCATGTTGTTTAGTGTGACTATTTGCACATTGTTTGCATCAATTGTCACGAATAATACAGTTTCTAAACTTTGATAAATTTCAACACAGTAGCACGGCAACTTAAATTTAATTTGTGCGAGTTTTGTGCTGTTCGATGATTGTTAACTACCCAAGAGGTGCATTTCTGGATAAATTTAGACAATATACTTTTTAGTTTCGCCTTTATCTTTGGCTATATAACTAGGACGTCCTTTCTATTAATGTATCTTAATACGTATGACTACTAACGTCCATTTAAGGTTTTAAAAATAACAAGAAGTGATTATTCACTAGCTACTAAGGGAATTGCATGTTAATTAGCCACTGCCGATGATGAGTTTTTTTTTCAAAAACGCGATATGCCGATATCGCGGGTATTCGTGAATTCTCGAGAATGTCCGTGATCTTTGTAGAAACTGAACGTTTTCTGTATAAGTAAATCGAATTGTGTTTAATAGAAGTTCCAACATCGACGTTGCAGTGATGAATTCTTCGCGCTCGTGCTTAAATGTTATAAAAATATGGGTACAAGTGAGTTTTTGTGAAGTTATAATTTAAGTATTCATTAATTGTAAATAAATGAATTCGTAACTAAATTTACGTTACACTATTTTTATTAAAAACTTATAAAAATAAAGAATCACTTTGCGTTCCCCGATTGTTCTACTGTGGTTCCTTAACAACACCTATAAAGGCATGCTTTGTAAGCTAAAATTTTATATACATTCCAATACATGTAAGTATAGGTATTGCCGTGTAACTTTTAAAGGGGATTTCCACAATAAAGAGCTAGTAAGTAAAAGTAGCTTATATGGTCCCTGTCCCAAAAACTTAGATAGAATCTAATAGAATGAAAAAGTGTAAACGTGATTCAAATCGCATATAAAACGCAAACACAGATTAATTTTTTTTATTATATTATATACAGTGTTGCCTTAAAAGTAACGCAAATAAATTTGTTTCATATTGTGTTTGCAGAAAAAGGGAAAAACACGTCGTTTAGTACATAAAAATTGCCATTGATTAGCTGACGATCTTTGGCAAGAAGTTCCCGCATAAACGATTGCTATAAAATTAAACGGTAAGACACAATAAAATATAATTACACATAAAATTGAATTTTGAAAATAAAATAGCAAACGGTTCACACGGCGGCGGGGCGGTACGGTAGCTCGAGCGCCACCCGAAGATTCTGAAACTCTGCTTCTGGCCAAAGTCGACGATTTCGGAAAAGTTTCGGAAGCGTCAGGTAGTCGGACGGGAGAAACGGCGATTTTGGGGAACGGGCGGTCAGGCACTGGTGAATAATCTAGAACAGAATTGCGACACACGGAAACGGTCGCGATTTCCCAAAACGGGAACGGAAAGACAACTTAATTATCGTTATCTAGCGGAAAACAAAACAAAAGTAAGCAAACCCCCTTTATAATTAACGTAATGAAAATATCAAATGTTTACATTGATTGAACTTAAATATGCAAAGTTTAACACGAAAGCCAAAACGGAAAAAGATTCTCCCTAAATCATACTGTTACCTTATGTAGAATTCGCAACCAAAATACAGAAATGGAACATCGGAATTTCCTGCCGGTCGGCGTATTCTGGCGATAAGGTCGAAAAATTAAAATTTCTTGGACTAATTACTCGATCTCTTGTTATCCTAAAACTGTGGGACCAGCATTAAAATTGATGCCAGACGAGGATTGCTGTAACACAATTAGTTAACTCGGGTTAATTATTCTTAACTAAATGGGTTGAAATTCCGAAATTCGGTAGTTCAGTTAATAATGATCGGCGTCCCGGAATCCTGGGATCAAGCAACAGGTCCGAGAACAGGTCACTTTATCAGGTTTATCTACGTGTAATTTTAAATTAACGTAGGAAAACTGAAATTGGCCACTCATGAATTAACTTATCAGAAAATACAATATTAGTTTCCTCCTCTTCCGATCGAAGAGAGCTTTCCGATGCTGCAAAGATAATTGAAATATCTCTACGGGAACGGTTACACACTGCTGATTAGTTAGGAATCTTGATTTTTTTTAATTGAAAGCGAGTGCCTTGTTACACGTGCGAATCAAAATGAATCGAAAAACGCCAAACACCTAATAAAGGACAGGTCTAACTTGAAACGATTGCCACCCTTAAAAATGTCCTATGTCCTGTGTATCACTTTATATCAAAGACATTTTTTTTTCTTAAGAAAGTAAACAAAGTTAAACCTTATTTCAACAAATTCGTCAATTCAATGACGTCATAAATCTGTCAAATATCGCTCAAAAATGCCCCTGAAAATGGTACTTTTTATAGTACCTTTTTATTTTTGAACACAGCAGCAAATGCGAATTTTTGCGCTAATTTTGGGACGCACTGTATGTATCATTTTAAATGGACGACTTCCAAGTATCTGAAATTTCTGATTGGATTTTAGGGAATTATGATATATCTAGATATGGTATCACTAGGTACAGATCAATTTTTAGATCACAAATCCCATCTTCAATTCTTTTGACGATTACAAAACTTTCTATTCCCATACTACGCAGAAACACGGAAGTAAAAATCATACCCTTCGTTTGAATCACAGTCGAATGGTTAACAACAAAATTAGCTAAAGTCCCATAAAGCGGCCTGAGATTAGTCTTTTATTGCACCCACTTTCGTTATATTGATTGCTGTTGTATTATAAAGCGATTGTTCAGTTTCATTTGAAACAGTAGGTCAGGCTATACAACGGACACTTCATGTTTTATTGACCCTGAAGTAAGTAATTAATGAACAACGTATTAATAATGCCGACCGTATGTTCATGTTTCTGTTTCCGGAAAAGAGAACTGCCCATGTTGACAGGATATTAGCCAGGATAAACTCCAAAGAAGTGAAACGCTTTAATTCTGTGTTACGTAGAATTGTATATTGAGACAAACGAAATAAATGTTGATGAATTTAATCGTTAACTATGTACAATAAAAATACTGCGTTGCCATACATGTGAAGCTAATTACTTTAATTAGTACACTGGTGTGCTGGTTTGATTCAAAAGGAATCCGACACTACCAGAGTAGATAACTTTTCAGTTAAAAACTTTAAAAGTTATTAAACTTTTCGTTATAATGTACGACGATAATTAGAGAAAAGGGTTTTAAAGAACCAGAAAATTCCGATTATTTCCGAAGATATGCCGGAGAAACCGAAATTTTGCGAGTTGGTTTGTATTTTTTTTCTTATGTTATTTGAACAGATGCAAAAAGATTAAAAAACACTTTCTCATTGCCCCTTTTGCGTACTGAAAGTGCACCGGTGAGAGATTTTCAAAACAACGTTTCGTTTCGGAGAAATCTTCTTCGGAAGTAATCGGATGTTTCCTATACTTTTTATATAGCCCTAAAAGGAGTTACAGTGATTTGCAGAAAAGTCAAAAACACATTTTTTTCTAAATATCTAGCCAACTATGAATATCTTTGGAAGAGCATAAGGTGTTCTTGGTAAGTCACATAAGACTATAAATCTTTCTCCATTTTAACCTAATTCTTATCTCTTACATTTCCAAAAATCTCCATACTATACTAAAAACTCACCCTGTGTATCATTATTCGACACCTACACCATGTTATTAGAATTCAAATTGTAGCTTTTGTTAAGACAAAAAGGCAACAGCGGAGTAGGTTCTTATACAAACAAAATACAACTAAACATATTAAAATTACAGGGATTGAATGTATATTTGAAGTTGAAAACGTGAAATCAGCAAAACACAGCCATGGAAATTTTAGTTTCGGACTTGCCAGTCTATTGTAATTGTGATATCTGACATTGCACCATTAGTAATAGATGTGGGGTGGGTTGCCAATAATTTATACTTCCAGGATTTATGGTAGAATATTCGCTTTCACGAAAATATAATAATTCCTAGCACATTTAGTATGTGTCCCCCTCCGCTTGACAAATAATGTATTTCGTGATGAATTTTTAATGCCACCCAGACACAGATTCTCTGCATCGCGTGAATAATGATGTTCCAAATTTTCGACGATAACTCCCATTTGCGTGAGTTTTTTTACAAGGAAAAAATAAATCCTACGTTAGTTATTCTGTCAGTTACTTAAAGGCGAATCTAATTAGGGAAATAACACATTGTGAATTAGTAATGATCCACAAATTATGGAAGCTTTTCCGTTGTTATGTTTTCCGGTACGATTAACCCCACGTATTCACAAAGAACTCTTTCAATCCGCGCAATGCTGGTAATTAACACTAACATCTCCCTAATTTTCAATCTTTGTTTGTAAAACAGTTTGTGAGTAAAATCAAGTGCATGAATTTACGATCAATAAGTTTCCAAACCTCAAAATAAGTAATTAACTCTACGTAGGTATCTGTGGTCACGTTTTTAAATGTCATATCATTTATTGTGACCAACGTGTCATACTTCCTGTTTAAATTTCGAACTACACTTTGACCTGAAACAGCAGCTAGCATTTTTTCGCTGTATAACCAATAAAGAGAACGCGCCTTCGCATTACTATAAAGAATCCACAAACATAAATACATCCATGTGCATTATTGGAGATAAAGCCACTTAAATTGACTAGTCACATGATTCTGATTCTCAGTTCCTTGTTGCCACTGAACCTGAAATTGATTGGTAGCCCAGTTTTTAATCCGGACCCTGACAACGGAGGGGACATTTCCCACGGTAAGATCTACAACTCCCCTTCCTCCCAACTGCGATATGGAACCAACTTGTCTGCCCTTTCATTGCCCCCTATTCCGCACTGCGGTGGCACCCAGATCAACTGTACTCTATTTGACTCACCTAATCTATAGTAGGATTTTCCTTACTTTGCGCGCACTTCATCGGTGTATTATGATGCCAACACTAAGTATGTTTACATAGCATCATGCATCAACAGTCCTGCATTGTGGGTAGGATACCCCAATAACTAAAAAAAATGTTTCCGTAGATATTTATAACAGGTTTTTCGTAATAACAACGCCCGCAGTACTTAGCAGCAGAAGTCAGAAGTTTCGCGGCACTTTCGAGTCTGGGTAGTTGTCGGCTATTTTTATACACAAATTGGGAAAGAAATTGAATAAAAATCCATAATTTTGTGCGTAAGAAAGAAAAGGCGACGTCAGGGAAACCTTCTTCGGGACAAAAACCCTGGCATAGCCCACACAAATACGCGAAATAAATTAGCAAAAGACAACAAAATCAAAAGAAAAACCACAAAACATTTCAAATTGTGAACAATAAAACCACACGAAGCTGGTTGTTTAACGTCGAAAGGGCGATCTTCTTGTTTTCTATCTGACAAAAATTGAATCACAGCCTTTTTAATTTTAAAATACCGCAAGCACCGTTCACTAGCCATTTTGTTGACTTTGAATCTGAGTAAACCGCAAAACATTAATCTGAATCATCTTCCAAATTAATCGCGATCGTAATCCGGTTCCGTCCGGTGCAGTCCGTTCATTCTTTGGTTAGAAAATTATTCAATCATATGTTGAATTGAAAGGCAACATCCACAAGGCTAATTTTTGAAGAATACCTCATGAAACTCGTATTAGAAATTGGCGCTTTGCGTCGCTTGTCTTAGAAGTGTTCTCATAATTCAGATAGTATACAGAAATTCTCTACTGGATTCAGAAATGCCCATAGATCATCCTTTATGAACAGGTTCACGAAATGTTCGGCTTCCACCGACTTACGTTTGCGATATTAAGTTTAGTATTCCTTTAGTAACATTAATTAGTAATTACTCCCCAAACATAAAATTGTGTACGTGTTATACCTACTTCGGTCTTTTTTCTTCTTGTACATTTTCTTTAAAAGGCGTCCGTACTGAAGATTTACGCCGTTTTTTGGAACACGAATCTTCTTCCGATGACCAACTGTTACGGGTTCTTTTTGAACTCCCTTAAGGATCCTTGCGAATTAACAATGACCGCGGTTTTCCAGTCCTGGGCGCCCGAAAAGCTATCTCCAACTTGATCCCCTGGTAGCCCAAAATCGAATGTCCTATCGCTATCTCTCCAAAACACGTCCCTGTCCTTACAATTAATTTCACTAAGACTACCCCCAAAACGGAACGAATAACTTAAATCGGCCATGCTTAATCATTATCCAATTACCTACCCCTGCCCCCCTTTGGGCCATTGGTCTCATAATGAGTAAACCTTATTTAGCCGTTTTGGTCACGTAAATCACATTAACATTATATTACCGCCCGTCAGACCGGCGCTGGTAACTTTCCCAAGGCGGGGATTCACCAGGGACCACGCATCCGGAAACCAATAACCCACAAAATAGCTAATTATATTAAAAAACCTTTGATTAAAAAAAAAAATAACACAATTTTGGAATAGCCACTTAAAAACTTGAAGCTTTAAATGTGGAATATTTTTTATTAAAGTTTTACTTGAACCTTGAACCCCAACACTAAACCTTAAAATTTGAAGTGTAAGCATTTAAGCTTAAAACCTAAACCTAAGTCTTAATCGAGAAAAATCAAGTTTAAAAGGGGAAATGCCAACTCTGAAGCTTGGATTATGCTTGAAACTGCAAGCAGAAGCTTAATACATGCAGTTACCAAGAATGCAATTTTTTCTTCCCTAAAAACTAACATGATTTTAAGTCCGACGATTTGGTTTTTTTGTGGCATCAGTATTTTTTAATATAGGTACACTTAATATTAGCGCCTACATGGGGTGAACATAAATAAATTATTAAAAATGTAGATAATTCAACATAAATCAGGAAATGTGGACTAACCAACCACAACATTAACGAAAAATATGTGACTTGCATTCGAAGTCAAGATAGTTTCTCTTAAAGATAAAGATGGTGAACGGGAGCAAATAAATGGACTCCACAGGAGGAAGGTTCGTTTCGTCGTAGTTGAAATATTATCCACTTCAAGAGTATCGGAAATTACAGTCGATTATCTTACGGTAATTTACACAGCGAAAGTGTGAAGATAAGTTTAGCAGGAAAAGGAGGCGTTATCAAAATATTTAATTGGGCAACCTTACTGCTGATCGACATAAAACCAAAAAATGTAACTTCTTCGCCGAATAAAGCAGTAAAAAGTGGTGATTAAAATACTCTGAATTTACTTCGGGCCATGTATAAAATGAGGTTAGAAATTTCCATATAAAAAGGATTTCTGCCGTTCTCTTAATAATTAGATTATTCCGTACACGGTTTTCGCAACCTCTTACAACGTCTTTAATTCGCATGTTAAATTGGGGTACAATGCCAAAAAGCTCAGAAGTCTGTGTATTTCTTTCGGTATTATGGGAGCCATACAGCTTTAGGCGAGGGGTAACGTTAACTTGCGAAACATTGAAACCAAATGTCTCTTAAATTAAATTTGTAAACCTATCACCGGCTTAATTAAACGTTTTCACGATTTAATAAAACTAAAGGACGAACTTTTCAACGATCGTTCGAAGCATCGGGTACACGAAACAAATTTAAACACCTTTGCGAAAGGTGATGCGACAAGCCATAAAGTTTCATGCGGAAGATGTCTCGGTAATTATCAGGATCGTGCCATGGTAAGGATTAAATTATTCTATCAATAGATGCAGGTACGTCCGTAATCCAGTTTGGAATATGTATAATTTGGAAGCACTAGAACTTCTGTGTCCATTGAATTTCCAAAAAGTAAAGTCGAGTACAGTAATATTTCAAAAACGCGTTATAACATCAAGGTCGTGATCGTCAGCAACCACCTGAACAATAAAATACAAAATACAATGCTATGGCCCTTCTAACTACAAGGGAAAGTAAAAATTTACGAGCTCTGATTGGCCTAAAGGACTTCCTTCATCATTATTTTATAACCACAAGAAAGCGTTTGTTTTTAAAAATCGCTAAACTTTCATAACACCCAAATTTGCCTAGTTAAACAGTCAAAGTGACTTAGAATTAACAGTTCCATAGATTTATTCCCAAGCGAGCTCGCATGTGAAGGCAATGAAGTGGAAATTGTTCACTATTCATACCTGCCGGTTCATCAATTATTATGCACTACACTCTGATGCATTGCACCATTCATTGTCGAGAAAGTTAAAGTACTTCTGAGAACCATACGCTATAATTTTTACGTTGCAAACTGAAACCAATTCACACCATTTCACTTACGGAAATTGCTATTGTATTTCGAATACGGAAACTCGCAATTTTAGAGAAGCTTTAATGTACGAATGGTGTACGCTACTATGTATCAGGAAAAGTGGAACACGGAAGGTATTTTATTATTACCCTTTATCTAAAAATGTTATGCAAACAACGCGACTGTAGCTCTCGTATATATGAATCAAAATCCAAATACAACATAGACCGAATTGAAATTGAAATCTCGACTGACCTAAGGTTTCTGGGCCCAATCGACAATAACATAAAACGGAGGGTATCCCTGATAAGGGAAACTGTTCGTAGTGTGATTAAGTATTCATTGTTCTCTTGTCTTGTTTTTCATTTGTTGGCGATCAAAAGCGCGTCGAAGATTTAACACTATACTAAGTATAAAGACCATCTGACCGACAAAACCATTACAATCTGTTTCGTGCATTAATGTAATAAACCCTTATGGCTGTACGATGTACTATTAGCGCTGATGGATGTATAACGCGATTACATTGTTATCTAAATTATTTGTTTTGCTGGCTTTCTTGTGTTCATTAGAGTTATGTTTTCCATTTTGGGGGTGAGTTTTTATGTTTGAAACGTATAGAACTCTTTCAATGTTTCTTTTTTTGTATCGTTTATCAAAACCAGTGTGTTTATTTAAGGAATTATTTCCAGAAAGGAAACGTAATAGGCAAAATTAGTTTACAGAGTTTGTAGCATCAATGTAAATAAAACACAGGTGTTATTTGTGATAAGAAAAGGTTTACAAATAAGACATCTAATTAGTACTGAATTCGAGAGATCCGAGTTTTAACCGCGATCATAATTAAAGTGTGGGTTTTATAACGCACGAAAATAAAAACAGCCCCGCAGATTTAAGCCTTATATTTTCTCATTAGAGAAAAATATTAAAAAAGCTATTATGCAATTTTAACGTCTTGGCATTTATTTTGGCTATTATGCTAAAAATGTCAGGCTTCTACAAGAGCAATATCTTATTCTACTGCCTTTTAGAAATAATCGAAAAATATTGCATTCAAAAGCGTCACTTTTTTGTGGTATTCTGTACACCAGCTCTACCGATACCTCTGATCCTATCTTTTATTGGAAGATTTCCACTTCGCAGCTTTGGTATGGTGGGCGTATTGAACCTAGGTTTTGCAGATTTTGATTTTGAGAATCGTGTGTTTTGCAAGACTTCGCTATTCTTTATCATTCACTATACGCATTTTAAGATATGTTTCTAATAAGCCACTAGATACTTGAAACCTTCCTAGAATTTTTGAAAGTAGTCGTCTCCTTACAAACTTTCAAAATCGTCCTACAAAATTCATATTGAAAACTTTTTTAGGGTCTGTCCCGAAAGATATATGGCATATTACATATCATAGTGCAACTTACCGAAATAGAGATCTTTCATGTGTCATATAGACGTTACTTCGATCTACAGACAAAACATAATAACGGGACTGCCTATATATGATATATATTTCAATTTTAAGTGCAAATCCGGTAGGTGATTTACGAATAAGCACAGAGTTGGTTTGTTTCATTTGAATTTGTATCTCAGTGCTAGTTTCTCCTTTAAGAAAATTTGTAATTTCCTAAATCTTGTTTAAATTTTATCGCGTTTGTAATTTATTGAATTAAGATAATGTGTTAGATGTAAAACACATCTGGGCATCTGCGATAAGAACTTTTATCGGGCGAAAATCTAACGAAGGGAAAAGTATTACTAAAACTAAGTGCAAAATTCTCAATCAATGAAACAAAATAACCAAAACCCTTTGCTTGGGTTTGATTCTTATCAATAAATACCATACAAAATCTGATTCTGCGAATAATTATCACAGGTCGGTTTCTTTAGCAATTCCAACCAAATTTTTTAAATTAAAATTTCTAAAAATAATCGACCGCTATAACTCTTGTACACATCAAAAACGTTACAGCAATTGACTTGAGTAACAATCTCTTCTGGTAACGAATTCATCTTATCTCTTTTTGGAAAGTTGCTTAACTTAAATATATGGAAATAGATCGCTCCTGTAGAGTACAACTGAATTTGCAAAGAAAGTTTCTACTTAGGGAAGAATTACAATCAATAATGCCCATACATATTGCCAATCTAGACCAACCAGCTTCAATTTTGCGAAAGTAATACTCTGTATCGTGATTATTTATGCACGGGAATAAAATTCCAATTCCCCGTTGTGTTGGTATTAAATTTTGCCCAATTAGTTTCCTGACGAATACCGTTGTATACAAAATGTTATTTACCCCACAAGGCGGAACCCGAATGTTTTTTTAATTAAGTTTATTTAATGCCGTTCCAATTCGAAAATGTTCCCTCGCGTCAATTTTGTCATTCGTAAATGAACGGCTTGACTTCAAATTTCAACGTAAATTCTGCAGGTGACAGGTAACTCTCACTTTACACCAAGGAGTTTCTTAACGATGCGATTAAAGAAAAAAAACAATGATATTCTTGTTTGGAGTTTCCTCCTCCAATTATGCTGCGACGAACTTTCGCTGGAAGCTCGTGCACCAAAAGTGGCATCTGTACTCCACAGAATGCACAAATTACACGGTTCAATTACAAAAATGAAATTTAATGACGGTAAGCGTAAGAAGAAAAGAACATCCAGCGGTAATTTATAATACAAAATATGTAGACGTTGACGACGGCGATAGTCATTTAATTTCGTTTTTTCACTACTAGCGTCTGATGACATGATTATTAACCTTTTTTCCACTTGTAAAGTAGGCTTTCTCGGCATTTGTTCAAAGTGGTTAATAATGTGGACATTATTAACTAGTAGTCAATAATGAGAACTGTCACGCTGTCACTTTTAGAAAATACAACCCGAAATTTCGCTCAATAAACGTTTAGACAAGTTCTCTAAAATGAATAATTGCCACCAACCGCCATTTCCAGAGAAATTACATACCTAAAATTATCACATTTTGAAAGAATTCGAACGAAATTACTCTTTGAAAATATCTCAATGACAGAACAAAATACGGCCTGTTGACTTGTACTTCTACGTACTTGATTGACATGTCAAATTAAGAAACAAAAAATTCTGTCCAACCGTTCTCTCTTATCAATATAATATGTTAATTTAGAGGATTTAAAGTGCTAGTAGTGCAAAAAATAGTATATATACCAAGGTAGAGAAGTCTATTATTGCCTTCGCACCTTACACCCCTCGGCGCAAGCGCCTCGAGATGTAATCTTGGTGCTCAGGCAATAATACTGGACTTCTCTACCTTGATATATAATGTACTATTTGCAAGTCCAAATTTTCATTATATGTCACACTTTTATATTTACTTATTTATTTATTGTCCCTCTCTTGTTCTGGGACCTCAACAGGTTTTTGCCCCTGCAGAAGGTCTTAAGTTGTTCTATACTACTCCGGTATTGCCCTTACGCAGGAAAACCCAATTCGGAGCAGCCGGCAGAATGCTCGAAACAGATCTAAGGTAATTCCCATCTCTGCCACAGATAAAAAATGCTTACGTCAGCGCACCCGACCTCCGGCTATGTATCTCAACCACTGAGCTACACCGTGATCAGTTACTGGCGATTAAGCTACAACCTAGAACAAAATTACGACACACAGAAACGGTAGCAAGTTATCAAGTGGAATGAAAGCATACATTTTTAACGGTATCTACTAGCTGCGGTCAAACGAAACAAAGGAAAATAAAACACCTTTATAATTAACGAAATAGCGCGCTTCATTTGACACCAAACCTACGTTAAACGGATGATGTATACTAAAATACATTTAATTAACTACGGTTAATTATACTCACTTAATTGGCGGAGTTGAAATTTCTAAATTCGATCATCTAATTAATAGGTGATTTATTAATGTGGGGCAGTAAATACAGTCCTACTAACAAATCCACGTGATGCTGTTTGATACAATTTTTTAACAAACCTTGGCTATAAAACGTCCCTTTAATTAACTACTTCCTCGTGTTGGTTGTTTGCAAGTGTCTCATGTTTCGTATAAATTCCCGAAAGGTAATAGCTATTGATGGCGGGGCTTTTGCATTTGTTTAGTCTGCGTTTGGACATGTGCCATCAAAATGCTTTTCTCGGAAATTAATTTGCTCCAAGCAATTTCCGAATATAATACTGATGGATAACGGCGAAAAATTCGTTATTGCTGTATGCATCGGACTCCGTCTGTTATTATGTACAGAGAAAAATGCTTGTAAAAAAGTACCTTACCGTTACCGATTCCCAGTTTTTAATGAATCAAGCTTCTGCTCTATACTCTAGGCATCCCAAAAAATAACGCTTGCAACACTATAAATTGGTGGGATTAAACCTTCTCAGTATTGACGCCCCATGATAGACATCATCAGTCCGTGACGGTAAATGAATTTTCTCCTGGTCCTTGTCGTCAGCGAGGATTCACGTAATCAGATCCTTTCCCGGCTGATTAAGTTAAAGCTTCTATAATAAACTTGCGACGGGTTAATTGCACATAAATTACCTAACTGAAAAATGCTTGCTCGAATTTCCAGCTCCAGAGTTTACTAATAACAGTCGATCCAATTTTAGTTTCTAGAATGTGGTGAACGAATTTAAAGTGTCCAGAATTTCAGTTCACCTGCGCCACAAGTACACTACATCTGCATTATCGCTTGACAGGTCAAGGACTGACACGATGTGCTCAAGAATTGCTGATGTTGCTCTCCAATTTTATTATTGATGGTTTGCAGCATCGACAAAGCGGTCAAGTGCAATATGTAGAAACGGCTTCAACTGCGTTTTCTCCGGTAGTATTCAATGCTGCCAATAAACTGAAACATGTTTTAGTAATTCTACAGCAACACTGCTATAACGTCACGAATCGTCTCATCTGTAGAAAAAATCCCCATTGAAGGTAAAGCAGTAAATTAAAAGCTTTGACACCCTTCAATGCAGTATCGATTTCAACGGTATCAGAATTCGTTTCGCGTTTAAGAGAGACAGTTAATTAAATGAAGATATATCCACAGATTTGTATTGAATTACAATAATGCCATGGAATCTTTTCTCGCCCGCCCCAGTGATGTATATTTAGATTTTTGCTACCATTTATCTTAAGGATTTGCAAATTAAAGGTATAGCTTTATCATGCGTTTTAAGGCTTTTTTACTTAAGTAAAAACATATGACAAATATCAAACTACAATGTTGCAGAGACACGTGTCACGTATTTTATTTATACGTTAGTGTTAAATGAACGCTAATTGACTGTAATTATAGAATTGTTTATTACGAGCAATAGCTAACCCCGTGAGAGTAGAAACAAGGGGTGTTTTCCTTAAAACGCAACATTGTAATGCCCTTCGGCCTGTCTGCGCCGTTTGCTCATTATAGAGCATTGTTTTGGTAATGCATTCCGGATGTCTGGAGACTAGATTTTGGAAATTAGATTGCATTGAATCTTAAACTTAAAAAAGTCTCGGGTCCTAACTTAGCGTACGTAATAGTCTGTTGCGTGTAAATTTCAAATACGCAATTTTCCGGCAGTCAGCCCGTGTTTAGAAGTCTTGTTTTGTTAGTTACATTAAGAAGAAGTACAACAGGAGTAGTTTTTCGATTGCTGTCCAAAAATAGTCTTCAATTCGTCAATTTTAAAGTTTGTATGCGAGCTGTATACTACTACAAAAAATCCATGTCCGAAGTAAACCACCTTTGAATTAAGCAGATTGTAATTGTAAAAGTGGTGAAAATATCTAATTATAAATGTGATTACGTTTTAAACAATCGAGCAGATAAGCAATATCGTAAACTGCCAAAATTTTCTTCATATATGAGGGGTTTGTCAAAAATATCTTTCAACAGGACGTCGATGAGAATGATTAATCCTGTGCACACCAATTTTATTTAAACAGGAGATCGCAAAAAAAATTTGGTGTAGTTCGTTTACGTATTCCATTACTTAAGAGATAGCCATAAGGGGGTGGTACCTGTATAATAATAAAGTAGTAGGTGTGTGAATATTTGCCGTAACATTAATCAAAAAGAGAGAAGTTTACTATGAAGTTTTCTCACTCCCTTCGCACTACTTCCCCATCTAATGAAGTATTCGTTTGAGTAACAAAACTTGTATTTATAATTCCTTGTGAAAAGGTATGTGCACTTTATAAACTACAGGAAAACTCAAATGAGAAAAGTTTAATTGTACTTTCGAGTGGGACAAGATTGTCTTGCAGAGATCTTATTTATCGACACTCGCTGAACCACAAGTTTAAGCCACTTTCAGATTTGCAAATGATTTTTCGCTTAGTTAAGGAGAATGTGATTTCCACTCCCGCAAACAAATTCAATTATTTGCGCCATTAACCAAAATCAATCTAAATAAACGAGCGTTTGTCTCCTTTAATTCCATAAAATTCCCGTTGTCGATACTTTATTATAACTTACAGTTTCGGTTAAGGGCGTATCGACCAATGTTTTATTGAATATTTCATGTACCTAGAAAGATTAAACCCAGAACACTTTCGGGAAAGACAACGGAATAACAACTACATAAGGGACAACGTAATAAAGTTTTATTGTCGGTCTATTTTTTTTCTCATATCGTTCACGCAATCGATATTTAAAGGTTACTCGCAAATGGACACGCAATATTATTATTTACAGTATAGTATGCCCGGTTTATGGGATTAATGGTAATAAATGACGAATTTATTGTAATAAACAGGGCGGGTTAATAAAGTTTGGACTTTTTTGATGTCCCACGGGCAACGATTAAGCTGTTTTATAGATCAAATTTGTGAACTGGAATTAAATTTTAATTTGTACTAAACTTTATACCTACTGGAAGCTTGAAACAACTTTTAAGTTCAGACACTCTACGTGGGGTGCTCATATAAGGAAGCGTGCATGTTTTCTGCGTAATAGAATCGAAATAGTGAGGTAAAATAGTTTATCCCGCGGGAACTGTGTTACGTGCAAATCGGTAATGTATAAGGGAGGCGAAATATTTCATCCTTTTGAGAGGCCATTATGCCACAATAGCAACGTACGAAATGCGCTGTAATATTTTCGCCGAGATTAAACGTGACAACTAAATTACGACAATTTGTTGGAAACTGGTAAAATATAAAATATTATATTACAATGGTTTACATGAAACGATCGGGCAATACTGTTGGTGGCACAGTTTCTTACATCACGTACTTGCTGGTGTAAAGTGTAATCCCCTGACTTTAGAGGGTTATTTTAAAAATGTGTTTCATATAGATCGGCAATAATAATAAACGTGTGGTGCCAGTAATACAGCAAAATACGTAGGTACGCCAAAATGCGCTTCCTCGAAAACATTTGGTAAAATCTTTAATGACAGAAAAACGTCTCCATTAAAATGAGTCAATTTATATACGCCGATGATTTTTTTCTCATATGAACATTTACATAAGTCGCATTTATGCGTTTATCGGAAGATACTTTCAAAAATTTTACGCATATAACAGTTGAATCGTAATTAGTGTGGGCGTATAGTATGTTCAAGTGTAATTGCAATATGCACGGGTGGTGAAGCAAAGCCACGGGTGTCCGCCCACAAAATACGAACATTACAATAGGGCATGCCCTTTGTACTTCGTTTTCTATTTCGGGGATTGAAATTTAAAAATGCAGAAGTAAATTAAAAATACATGAGGATTTCAATTTTGTGCGTTGGCAGCATTTGCGAGGGTTGGTAAGTAGCACCAGTGGTCTAAATTGTTTAATTTGAACTATTAGAGCATTAGAATTTGCCAACTAATTGTACAGTGATTTAAAAAACATTAGTCCATCAGAACTATCGGAAACACCTCCTAAAGTAGGAGCAACTGTAATTAGTCTCGTGCAATTACTGCCACAAATGTCGCGGGCAAAATGTGAAAAAGAATATCCCTCGTATAATAGCTCTTCGTGTGTGTCATGTATTCACTTATGTTATGGCAACCCTGCTGGGGAATGTTGAAAATGTGGCATGTGCTTGTATTGTATTCGTATACGTATTTGTAATAAAGTTTTAATAAAGCTTTTGTAAATAAAGGTGAGAACATATGTAACACTGGCGACGAGGGTAAAGTTCTAGATCAGGCATGACCAACCTGCGGCCCGCGGGCCGAATGCGGCCCTCTGCACTATTCTATGCGGCCCGCAGTTCGAACCTGAACAAAGCAGTGGAAAGGTTCTATTAAATGTTTTTTTTCAAATAGAACAAGAGAAACATTCCAATATTACTCAAATACAATGTTAATCAGTGTGAAACTTGAGGTTGTTTTTGTAGCGCCTACTTCTTGATGTCAGGTTCAAACTTTGTAGTAGTGGCCCTTAGTAGGTAATGAAGATGATCATCTGTAAGGCGAGATTTTTTTTACTTTTGATGCATTTGATTCTTGAAAATGTTTGCTCACACAGATATGTGGATCCAAACATGGAAAAAATACGTTGGGCCAGTTTTTTATTTCTGGAAAACTGTCGTCGATTTTTGTAAAAGTTTGGTAAATTTTTTCGATTTTCCTCATACAAGTCCTTCAGTGAAGTATTAGTTTTCAATTCTATTAATTCCATTTGAAATTTTTCCTGAACTGCAGCTTCATCCATCATGAAAGGATTCCCAATCAATTGAAACAGCATCCTTTGCTCTTTAAGTTTCTTAAAACGTGTTTGGAATTCAGTTTTCAGTTTTTCCAACAAATTCAAAAATATTACAGATGGGAAATCTGAAGCATGCTTTTCTTGCATTTTTTTACAGCAATTGAAGTGTACAAAATTTTTATTTTCAATTTGCCTGGTAATTAGTTTGAGCTCAAAAGCAGGTAGAGTTTGGGGGTACTCGCGGGATCGTGTAATTGGTTAAATTACAGTTTTTTTTCATAATATGAGTTTTCATGGATGTGCGGCCCGTATAGGTTTTGCTGAAATCACAACCCGCAAACTTGAAAAGGTTGGTCATGCCTGTTCTAGATTGTTGCACATTTTTGATAAAATTATGAGAAATATAACTGAACTGATTGGTGTCGTTATAAACTCTCTGAGTTGTTAACCTGTTAGGTGGAGCTACAATCTGCAGAAAAACGTATTGCCATGTTAATTACCTATGTTCGGTTTTGAAATATTCACCACGTATATGTGTAAAGATATACAGGGTGTAGGTATGTAAAAGAAATGTGGGTGATAGAGGGGATGAAAACAATCTCTTTTCCAAATAAACCGGGGGTCCAACCTGTTTGGGGGCCACCCCCACAAAAGTGGTCAAATTTGCACTTCTCCTTTGATTTTTTTCTCAGTAACCATAAGAGTTACGAAGACTGGTGGTACGTCTTTGAATAGGTTTTTTTGTTTTCGAGTCTTTGTAGTAAATGTGAAGAGTGGTAGAGGGCGCGATGTGATATTAACATAAACTTTGCAGGTTTTTTTTAAAATTTCAGATGGAACGATATAATTATTATATGATATCAAATAAGATGAAAATGTAAGAATATCAGAGAAAACCGCATTTTAATATCTGCTTTCTAAGCAGAGATATGGCGAAAATACGAACATTCACAAATTTTAATTGTAATATTGATGCTCATTCAAGTTGGCTTTGAAACAAAAGAAGCACAATACCACGTAAAAAACATGTTTGTTGGGTATATTTAAGGAAAAAAAAATTATTTTGCTACTTCACCATGAATCGTACGCGCTCTAGCAGCGAAGCTAGAAACTTCCAGCGATTTCTCTTGGCCCCTTTTGTTAACAAAATTTTTTCCCCAAGTTGTGCAATTAACGGCCAGTGGCCATTATTAATGGGACACCCTGTACATAGCAATAATACGAAAAATCGTCGAAACTTGCATCTTCGCAGACCAGCTGGATACCATGTTATGAGACCCGTAGTACAATAATGTTATATAGTAAAGGAATTTTACCTCAAAAAGAGCTATGCACAAAAATAGATTCCTGACAGTTTGCGGTTAAACATCCCAATAAAAATCCGGGCGCACAAAACACTAATTGCGAAAAAAAAACAACTCCGAACTTCCTCTTCTTACTTTCTGACCTAGGCAGGTGGCAGTAACGTTGATTTAACCCAAATCTGAATTAAGTGGGCTAAACGCAAATAAACGACCGAAGAATCGAATGGCTGTCCGTTTAACGTGAACAACAACTTCAATGAAAACTGCTATTCCAAACTACTACGTACAATTTCTTTAAAAGCTTCCATTCCACCTAAGTTGCACTCGTGATTACCACGTACTGAGTTCTCTTTGTCGATCAAACTTTAACGTAAAGACGCGCGTCTACTTAATTTTCTAAAGCCAGTAACTCGAACTCTACGGAAAGGCTTCTTTAAAGGGGCAGCACCCCGGCCTCACAACTGGCGAAAGACTCCTTCTAACGGACCGCAACTCGGCCTCGAAACTGGCGAAAGGCGAAGATTAACGGACCGCAACTCGGTCTCGAAATTTCTACAAGCAAACTCCGGTATTTAAACGGACTTCTCTCCTTAAACAAATCGAAATTTCTGATCTAATTATTTATAGACGCCTGGCAACTCGAAAACCAATGAAAGCTTCGCTATAGGACGCTTTATCCAGTCACATACATTTTCTAAGAAAACAGTGTTTTTTTTTCAATTAATAAGATAATTGCTCTTGATCAAAGAGCACCGTTTCATCTGAATCTCCGAGTCTGTTTGGTGCGCCTGCCTGAAAATTTAAAAACGGGCGTTTATAGCTGTATATACAGAGTATCCCAAATGTTCTCCTTTTAATACATCGATAACTCGAGCCTACCCCCTCCGCTGTCAGATCCAGGATTAAAGCTGGATGTGCAGACAACTCAGTGACAACAAGCAACTGGACCCAGACAGTCCAGGGCCCTTTTGAGCAGGAGACATTTGTCGCGAAAATTACGGTGGTTCCATTTTGGCGTAGCAACATGGCAATATGGGCAAGGGAGATGATTTGAGCAGCGATCGTGTTAGCGTACAGATCTTTTGCGAGAACTTTGATTACGGATTTATTTATATTTAAAGAAAGGAAAAATCCGTGGAAGCACCGCGGCAAATCAAGTGTGGAATTTAAGGATGTTAATCGCGAGTGCGCAGTTTGAACCTCAACGAAGTAGGAGTGTAATGTTTAAGTTCATTACAATAAGTCATAATTCGCATTAATAACCTTGTTCTCGTGACGTTACATTTTTCGTGCTAGTAGTTTCCCATCGCAGACAGGTGACGAAAAATTAATTTTGTTTGGCGATTGTGCAAACTCAAAATAGAAAAGGTATTGAAGTGATCCAGGATTAACAAATAAACATAACTTTAAATTTAAAAATTAAATTGTGACGTTTCGTTAATTTTATGATCGAAACTTCTTTGACGGGCTTTATTACAGTAATACGCGTAGCAAACAGAGTAACTTACTTAATGGAAATAACGAATTCGAGCTGATTCCATTAGGTGATTTTTAGGGAGTGGATATTAGTGGAACTTGTAAAGAAAGCGCTCGGGTGGATGCAGTCAATCAAATTCCTTTGTAGAGTAAACTTACTAAGTAGAAATATGTATGCTATTTAGAGTGATTGGATTAAAGTCCGTGGTGCAATATTGTTGGCGCTGTTAAAGAACTTAAATTTTCACTACACCCTTTCCTTTGCTACTCGTTCACTAAATTCAATTTATATTAATTTTATATTATTCTGTCAGTCCATTTCAACCCCTAATACCGGTCCGCTTCTCCATGACCAATCGGTGCCGAGTACTGCCACTAGCCTGAAAATTAAGGGCTCAACCTAACCACGCAGGCGTAATAATATTTTCGGGGTAGTCAACGTATGGCAGCAGTAATAAAGCAACTTTTACATAAGCAATTGAGAAGGGACAGTGGAAAGCGCTTTCGACAGGTCACCTTAATGAGTTAAGTTTAATTTTACAAGTATTAGTGGTAGGTATACAGTAAGATAATTACAGAACAATTTATATACGTTGTTGAAAAACTTATTTATTTCGTCTCGGTCACTCTGCGGGGTTGATTTCTTAAGGTTCTCAAACTACTTATAATGACGGTAAAGCTTGTCACAAAAAATATCCTCACAAAATTTATGGAAATTGCTCCCCATACGTTGGTTTTAAATATCTAAAAGCATAATATACAGAACTAATTTCACTAGGAAATTAGAGAGCTTTGATGGTGTCATGAAATGAAATAAACTACAGGAGCAAATTTGTATGAGTCTTATCTTCCAATAGTAAGTTTCACCTTTGATCTTGTTATCAAGATACTCGAGTTGACGTATAAAGATCACCTGCATGTAATTCAATTTAACCGCTAATGAACTTCCTCTGTGTCTATGAGCTCTAACTACAAACCCGCTTCACCTACCTAATAAATAAGTTGCCCTCCCTTAAGTGCTAAATAGGTGGCATTATTAGATAAAACGGAGGACCTATAGAGAACAATGCAGCATGCGATTCACCCCAATTTTCGTTTTTTCGCCCTTCATTTCTTAATTAAGAGTAAGGTACCTACCACCACAGTCTCCAACCGCAAAATTTAATTAAGACACACCGAAAGCAAAAATGGAGAACCAGGTGGAGAACATTGTTTTATTAATTGAGAGCAAAGTTTATTACGAAAATGAAACAATGCCATAATGCATTTTTTATTCATAAACGGTGTTTAATTTGACACTTAACGGATTGTATGATAGTTCATGCTTTCGTAATTTGCAATTTTACACATGGAATTACCCCTATGTCTGAACGAAAGCTAATTAACTGAGATTCCTTTGTTGCATTTCACTTTGATGTATAGACCCATACCTTGGCACCTATCAAATCAAGCTGATTTTTTTACAGACTCTCTAGTAGTAGTACCTACATTTTTTCATGCTGCTGGCATACAACGTAGTCTAGTAAGAAGGCCAATAAAACTTGTCCGTTTGTTTCACTTGCTAAATCTCCTACAGGGGTGTGTAGGACGGTTCTAATTTGTTTCATACATTTGTTTCAATGTTCGCTTTCCCCCGGGCATCTCAGATTGTAACATGACAAGACAATTAAACTTGAACTTCTCCTTACCTACTGTCTTACCGAAATGAAACTGGAAAATGTCATTATGCTTTTGCAAAAATTAAAATTCTTTATCTCCAATTTGTTTAGGTCCTCTAAAAACACGGGAAAGGCATTAATATTTGTATAGAGTAGAAGATTTCTGTTGTACTAATAATATTACCATGGGAACAGTAAAAAGCTTCTGAATTATTGCAGCCCCATTGTTATATCACGATGATAATCATGCGCAAAGGATACAATTAAAGTTTCCCAGTTTTGTATTTCTAACATCGCAATGAGCGCCTACGGATGTTTCTTTTTTCCTTTATGTTGTCGCACCATAACATCTTAGTCGGCATAGAGACATATTTCAAGTCCGCATTTCAATGTAAAAATGTAGAAACTGAAACTGCCACTCAAATGCGTTTCGTTATAAAACCAGCACACATTATTCGATATGTCAAAATAAGAAATTTGCGCACTCTCTTAAGCCTTCAACGACAGATCATGTGGATAATGTGTCTTTCAATGAAAGTCCATGTAAATTTGAAGGACAGCGATTGAGGATAAACTCTTGCAAAATGAAGTGGTCACAAAAATTATATAAAATAGTTTTAGACATTGTTATTTGTGCGCGAACATTCAAGAAATTTCGATAGACATCGAGGCGCCATAAAACATTAGTCATCGGCAATGAAGAACGAAGGCGGATGTGATGTGTGTTTTGTTCTAGAACACTCGAACAGACACTTGAGAACATTCCGGTTTACTTACTACCTTCGAGCCGGAAGACAGTTTCAACTTCGACGCGCTTGTGTTATGTTATAAATTGAAGTGATAAATAATAATTAGTGTTATAAATTAATTCATTTTAAAACTGTTATAAATTTCTTATTAGTTAAGTGATAATTCGGCACACACGAACCGCCTGTTTAGGAACCAAAACCACTGTTGCAGCAAAAGGAGATTTGCATGGATGGATTATGTCTGCCGCGAGCATGCGTTCAAGCTCTTATAAAACATTCTTTTTTTTTTCCGTTACAGTCTGTATGATGTTAGAGCAATCGGCGTTTCCTGGTCATCATATGGAGTGGATGTTGAACCGTTCCGAAAAGACATATTATATTATTTAACCGTGATCAGCTAAACGGGAATTAGCAATGTGCAGTAATAATCGCCGTTAGAAAGGCAAATTCATTTCGCATGTAAATAAATAGGATCAAAAAATCTGCTTTACGTATGTATATTCAGGATAAGGTATAATGAAATAAATAAATTGTAAAAGAGCTGCGTAAGATAGACGGAACTTAATTACAATAGATTTTTTTTATTGTTTATTGCCCCTCTCTTGTTCTAGCCCCTCAACAGGTTTTCGTACAATTACGAAGTGAACCTCGTAATTCTAAGGAAGAGGGTATAAATACAGGTGCATTCGTGTTTGAAAGTTAAATGATTCCACGCGTTTCTCAGGCGGGGGAAATTTGGTTGAAAAATGAAGCGCAGTTATCTATTTTTGCACCATATACAAAAATAAAGTTGATGGTAATATCTCCGAAATGAAAGGTTGTATGAAAATCTCGCAGACGTTCCTGTTAAGGCTCAAAAGTAGCAATGGAAAGTGTTTGTTTATTTTATTGTATCTGTTCAAATAACATCAGAATAATATAATAACGAAATCGCCAAATTTCGGTTTTTCTTGCAAATCTTCGGAAGTAATCGGAATTTTCTGATTTTGTTTTAAAGAATGATAGCCCTTTAATTGCACATATTTTCTCGAATTTGTCCACCGTCGTATCTTCTATAATTTCCTAGATCCCCGTGACAAACATCCTAATCTTGGTCACAGTACATACGTATGCCGTTAAATTAAAGTATGGAATACGGTTAATGCTGATGGGCTGTTACTGTTTAAATTTTAGGCATCTGAATGCTAGCCGTCTACGTATAAACATTTCCGTATCCGTTTCCGGTACATTATGTGCTTCGCAGTTGCTTTCCTGCAACGTATATTAGGAAGGTTTCTTTGCCAAGTGAATATGTTTATACAAGCATCATTATCTAGGCGTAATATACCGACAGATTGAGATGATAAGGTTGACACTGGGATGCACGAGAAATCTGATATTCAAATTTCCTCCCCAAATGCGTCAATTTTGATATCACGCCATCCACTTTTTATTTACTATCGCCAACTAAAGTAATCATCTATTCTGAACATAAAACTATCGCGAAATTGCTACAAAAGGAAATTTAGATACGCATTTCCATTTTTTTCAACCTGGAAACTTGTGACGTTTACACCTTTTATATAAAAAGTTTTACAACGAACAACTTTAAACTGTCGGTAATTGAATTTGTAGGTCCTTTACTATCTTGTTGACAATTTACAATCTGAAGAGTGAATTTATAACGTCGAAGCTCCTGTGACCTACCGGATATAACTTCTAATTCGGGTAAACACCACCTTGAGTAATCGTTTATGTAATTACATGTACGCAACGCGATAAATTTCTTCTAAACGACTTACTAACGAAGAACCATTGCGCAGAGGGTGGAAAATTGCGTAAACGTGTCCGTTGATATTTTTGGTGTACCACAACAACGCAAAAGGTGATAGTAACGTAACTTTCCGCTACGCCTCATTTCCGAACCAAAAGCTTATATTTATTGGGAGGAAAACGGTGGCGTAGCTCTATAATTCACGCAACTTTAAATTACCAAACTTGCTTCCAATTCGCTATGTAGTTATGTTTCATTAGCGTTTCGCCCGCCTTGTCAATTTTATTATGTACGAGTAATAAGAATGTGCATCTTAAATGTTACATGAATAAAAGATGAGAATCTTCTATGGGAAATAAGGCGTCTACGTAAAAAGGTTGGGGAGTTCATTAACATAACTTCGCATTAGATCGCTTCGCAGAAACAAAGTTATATCACGTTAAGGTTTTTTTAATACCGATCGTGTCTTGGGGCCCTTTTCCATCTTACATTTTATTACAGTAAGGCGTATTGTTGGTAATATCAAAACAGATCGTCAGTCAAAAACTCATACTTTACTGTAGGTTATGGGAGTTGTATGCAGGTTTGCAATATAGAAAATTAAAGTTCGCGCAATAGCTTTGTTACAATTTTTATTATTTTTTTTATGAAACCTTCAGTGGAAACCCACACATTACTGGTTTCTCTCAGAAGACTCTCTTTCCAAGGCATAAGAATTGTTATTAGGTTCAAATACTTCTCCTTCAGGGTTAAAAGGGATTGCACGATCGTTCTACATATAAATATGCGCCCTTGGGTCAATGATGATCCTAACTATGTTACTAAGCACACGATTACCTGTTAAATTTTTCCATTACAATTGTTTTTATCAGTCTAATTATTGTACTTTGACTTTGCACGTTACATTTTTACGTGTTGCGGGCCCGAAATATTACTATTCACTTAACTGTACATGTAAAATAAGCATACAGAATCTAAAGCAACTTAGGGCTGGCGTAGGTAGTAACCATGGTAATAGAATCATCAAAATTAGGTATAAAAAATTAAGCAGCGTACTTTGAGTAGTATATAAAGGATGTTACCATTGACGACGAACTCTGTAAGAAACAATGAATTTTATAGATATCTAACAAACGAGTTTAAATGAATCTTAAAACGACTTAAAATTTGTTGTTACGAAAAGATTATTAACGCTCTAGCATACTTTTAGAGCACTAACGATTTTGAGGAATACCAAACTTACTTAAGAGTCTTTTGGGCAGCTTGGAGACTCTTCGTGACTGTAGGCTCCTCCTGAGAGCTTATTATAATATGTTTGCGGAAAATGCTTGCGGTGAAGAAATTAATGAACGTCATCGAAGCCATAATTTCGAAAGAGAAGTCCGAGGGCGAAGACGTTTTCAATCCACACATCCGTATCATTCCGAACGACAAAAGTTTACAATTTCCAATACGACTTGCATTTGGCAATGCCGATAATTAAATAGTAAGGGCAGTCGCCGTGTTTGTTAGATCAATTTGGAAAATTCATGCTTTACACATGGCCAATTGTATGTCGCTTGTTCCCGTGTCTGAAAACTTACCACTTTATTTACGCGACAGAAAACAGAACTAACAATGTAGTGTATCGAAAAGCATTACAATAAAAAATAAAATGTTTTTGAAATAATTTTTGTTATTATTTATTCCAATTTGAATTGAATATTCATAGCTAAGACAGAACAACGTCTGTCGGGTCAACTAGTACAACATAACATACAATATATTTTACCTTTCGTTTTTCCATCTGTCGGCCCTCGATCTTTTTAATTCGTCGCCCTCAAAAATATAAACATCACTTTTATGCCCTTAATACATAAATAACTATTATAGAGCGTGTGAACGCTAGCTTAAAATTAACTACATTGGCGATCGCTAGGTGTCCTATCTAAAAATAACAAATAATTGCGCGTAGTATCATTTCCACTTTCGGTTTTTATCAATAAACGTTTTTTTTATAAAAGGAAGATCCCTCTGCTTCACAAGACACTTTTGCCTGTCACTTGTTGACCTGAGAACCTAATTTCCAGACCTGTTCAAAACTTGAAAACTTAAAACCGTTAATCCGCTTTCCGTTTATTCATTTCATACCGCTCTACCCCCTTTATCCCGTCATGCCATGTCCTTTCATCCAGAGTCAAAATATCGGTGACATAATCCGTTGTGGATTCCTTTCCCTTCTTTACGCGACTTCGTAAAGTTTAAACCTGCCCCGTGCCTCATCTTCCTTTTTCCATGGATTCTTATTGTTTCTTCCTTTAAAAGCAATCGAAGAACGATTTACCCCAGATCAATGGGAAAGAAGAAAATTTTTATGAAAGATTAGATACTTGATAGTGCATAGGTACCAATGAGAAGAATTATGATTGCAAGGTTAAGTCAGAAAAATCAATCAAAGAACTACTTAGATCGACGGAAAATGACATTTTTCTCACAGATTACGCACTGGAACAACAACTGAGAAAATTTTGGGATGCACGATTATCTCAAAATATACAGCTGAAGAATTGAATAACAGATAGCAAAGGCTATAGCTTTTCTTGTATCTATAGAAGGACGTTTTGTCCCAGATCGAGGAGAAAACGGCGTTTTGTAAAGGATTAGTATGTTTGATAGAACTGTACCACAGTGAGGAACGGTAATTATTTTTAATAAATAGATTTTTAAAGGTACAACATTCAGGACGAACCATTTGTGTTTATATTTTGGTAATAAGCCTAGGGAAACTTACACATGTGCCGATTAATAGCGAACAGAAATATAATTTGGTTTGGAAATAATAGGGGATAGCAACGAGTGTATTTTCAGTAAAAAGGTTTTTGGGCCTATTATCTTTCGCTTTTGCTTATTCGCATATTTAAGCGAGGAGAAAAGGTCGTGTGTGCGGGTACGTTTGAGCAGACGAGGAGTTCGCACTCTAGCATTTCCGTGTGACAATTTTTTGTAATTCGCATCTCATTACAATATTTTTCGCATCTAAATTCGAAGAACGTTTAATCAAATCGCTATAAAGTGTCACGGGAGATAGATAATATTCGGTACACAATGTCATTCGGCATGAAGCTTAAATGATAATTGATACATACATTTACTCGCACTGAAAAGGCATAGTTAATTGGGCAAGGTTTTTATATGAATACAGCGGAATATTGACTTTTTATTCCAGTGCATAACAAAACCTATTATTTTCGCGAATTTGAAGCTGGTACATTGGAGTTCGAAATACTTATAGACATATTTGCTTTACATTCACGGCCAAGTTAACGTTACGAGCGGTACGAAAAATCAACTGTAACTTTCATATTTCTAAAGAAATCGACCTATCCGAAATATTTACATGAACAAATTTGTGTTTCATTTATCGACCAATATTTTGTATTCAGAAAAATGAGTATAAAAAACAATTTATTACTGAGCTAGCCGTGGGAACCATAAAGATTAATTCATTGTTCATTTGTGATTTCAGCCAGTGCCGTAAAGATTCAATTTTATTTTATGCAAGTGGCGTCTTCAACGGAAATATTTTTTTAGTTGAGTGCACACACAATAGGTTCTGAGTCCTCCTTTCAGTATGGCAATATCAAATAAATGTATTTCCTTTGAGCTTTTTAAAACTATAAACGATCATTTATTTAGTCTTCATTTCGAAGTTAATGTTTTCTCCACACCACTTGTAATAAAAATGCAATCCTTTGAAAAAAGTACTTGCCGTTGGATGTTGTTCTTAGTGCTACATTAATGCTTCCAAAGAAGCACCATATTCGATTTGCGCACACCGGCCCTAAATCGACACATCAGAGTTACTATTCGTTGAAGTTAAGTCGTTAAGTAATATTACCTCACAAACCTTTACCTAAAAAACTGAATACCGCTTTTACCGAAACCTTTCAAGGCATTAAATTTTCAAAGAAGTTACGATTATAACTTTATACAACAACCAAAATTAGTACCCTAAGATTTCCGATTTTATATAAAAGAGCACTTATGTATTGATCTTAACCGTTAACTTCTATATTTTACGCTCCTAAAGTTAGGGGTAACGATTTATACAATATTTTATTGATTACACGAGCACATTTCTGATTTTTCATGCGGTTTACTGTTTTTATATATTGCTGAATTGTGTTCAAGTTTTCTTTCTGAATTAAACGTTCGCAAATGTTTGAAAGCTTTTTCTCCAGCTTTCTGGGCAACTAAATTCTTACAGTTTAGAGGGTCCACAGAAACTGCGCAAATATGAATTAAACTTGACATGTTCTGCTCAAACCTAACCTTCTTGTGGCTGACGGCTTCAGAAGAACTCGAGTTTTACGTTCGATCCAAAAATTCAAACAACAATATGCTTTATAATCACGATTTCAAACAAAATTTCATATGTACTCGTCAATATTGATGTGCTTAGGAGGATTACTTAAAAATTTCAGTGGTTTTTATGCTTTGAAGGAAATGTATTGAAGTATGATTGAAGCTGAAAAGTGAAAGGCAGGGTTAAGTTCATTTATGTTTGTTTGCTTTCCTTTGGGATTGTGTAAATAATTCATTTATTCACAATTGGTGAGTTCCAGCTTGCACTCAAGGTTGTGTGGGGTGTAGGGTGAGGTAATTATCAGGGCGCGTTATTAAAATTTGTTACTTGCGTTTTGATTCGAATCATATGTTTTGTGTAATCTTATTCTGATCACTCGACAAAAGAACATAAATGTCCCTTTGTCACAGGTTAATTGCAACAAGGATATTTCAAAAGAGGTGCATGTGCCCTATGTTAACTAACTATTTCTGCTTGAGGTTAAATCTACGACTATAGGCTACAATCAATACCCTTGCATTACATCCTACCCTCAAAAAGATTGCAATTACACCCTGGGGAAATATGCATGGTATAAACGTAAGGATGGTCCCGAAAATTGAGATTCCGCTATGAGAGAAAGGATTGAATAGACTGCTGCTTCATCTCTTGACACGGTTTAAAAAGGACTGATCATGAAAGATTTTTATCTTTATTAACTTTTTCATGCGTAAATAGCTGTGAGCGAAACGTCCCTCAAAGTTGCACTGGTTACAAGATAAACTAAATATGCCATATTCTTTGAATCTATCTTTAACACGATGAGTAGATCGGGAGATGTGTTATTGAATTTGCTGCACAATAAAGCAATAACATAACAGTAAACCAAAAAAAGTCGCTACGCAAGCTTTACGTGACGCAACCGTATACGTTAGTAACATCTAAATATACCGCCGTAGTGAAATAGTAACAAAGTAAAATAATTGTTTATGTTTCCTTTAATATAAATTACCTTCTTATGTATGTAAATGTAATTGCGACATTGCGATTTATGGAAACCGAAAAAGATTGGCCGTAAATAATATCTGATATAAATATAATCGAATCATTTGCCAACCTTCGAAAATCCAATTGTGGTTTCTTTGGTAACTACTGGTTTAAATTAAATTCCCTTTTCAATGCCCTCAGCCATAGCCCAGTAGGTAAGGGAAATGCATCGGTTGCATTGCTTGATTATTTGTCAAGAAAGCTGTTTAGTCAGTCAAATCTCTACCACGACACTGCTCCAACAGTTTCTCTTTCATCTTTCATCAAACGCTCCTAAAGAAATTTTTTAGCTTTAACATCGTTAAAAGTTTCTTATCGCATTATTCGCACGTACCATGCCCAAAGCATTTTTATTGACCTCGACCCTACTTTGTCGCGACTTTGATCCACTTTTCTATTTTTATGAATCCCGAATTTTTACGCTACGTTGAGTTTAAGTTGATGGAAGTAAACGGCGGCGAACACACACGAAATCTTTAGCGTTCAAATGCCTGTTTTTCCTAACGACCCAAAAAAAAATCGTCCTATATGCAACGGAACGGAACTGAACACCTGGTGTACTGATTCAGTATTCCCATAAAAACAAAGGGACTGGAAATAATACCTTTCGTCGTAAATAACGTTCGCATAAGCGATGCGCTCGTTTTCCTGAAAGGGAAACAATAGCGGCCTTATATTAGCCGTTTAATGATTTAATTAACCGGTGTGTCAGATTTATCACTATCAATCGAGGAAATTTCATAGGCGAATGCCTTTTCCCCCTCACAAAAATTCAACACGTCATTGTAACGAGATTTGTTTAATCGAATGTTACAGGGACTGATACGGGCCAAATAAGTCACTGTAAAAATATGCTGTGCTTTTAGAATATCTAAGCGTGATTACGTATCACTAGAACTCGGCTTGTGTGTAAATACGCGTAATTTTGTACAAGAAACTGTTTACGGTTGGTGAATATGTACGCATTGTTGGATGTGAGGTTAATTTGCATAGTAGTACGTACATACGCGTTCATTTAACCAAAGCGTGTACCTATCGACATTATCCTCGTTAAATTGATTTTAAAGTGGAACTTCTATGCTACATTATTGAGTAATTGAAGTACAGTTATTAGGTTTCATCAAACTTTGTAAGTTGCTCGCCCCAGTTCAGTTCCACAAGTTGGAGTTTACAATTGGGTTTGTATGAAAAATGGATTAATGCGCTTATGCTCAAAGTCACCCTGTATTGAAGATTTGAAGAAAAACTTCTGATTGGATCATGCAAGACATTTCACATTACCCTTTAAAAACCTTATGCATGGATAGTAAAATCTTGGGAAAGCTTACGACATTTACTGTTGTGTAAACTGCGTTATTTGGTTTCAGAGCCTACCGTAATGTTACCCTGTATGTTTAATTTCCATTATTTTTAAAGCGGAAATTTGGTCGTTAATTTTTAGATTAAACGCAACACTCCATCATATTAGTTGAATTCGAGATCAATTTTTTTTATCGGAATTATTTAATCTTGTCGATTTTGTTTAAATAATCGCGTTGTTTATTTGTTTTATTCTGGAATTATTTGTGCAGTTTTGTTAAAGTTATCTCCATTCAATCCGGATCGTTGCGATAAGAAATTCCGTTATCGCTAAATAGTTTCAATATAAGGACGTGTTGTCGTCTAAGTTTAACAAAGGTGCAGATTATTCTAATAGGATACATAGGAAGAAATAAATGGAAAGGGAAAGAAGATTTTAAATAAGGGAACCGGACGTTAATCGAATCTTTTTTGGTGGTGGAATTTGAAACGTGAGCGTTTGTTTTAGTGTTTGGCGTACTGCCGAGTCATGCAGAATTAAGCGGAAGCGTGTTTTCCCGTTTACGAAAAAGTTTAATAGGAGTGCTGTGGATATCCAGCGTTTGTCGCTTAAGAGGAGCCTTCTTTTAAGGATGATATGGATTATCAACTTAAGGTCTTCACTCGATGTGTGAAAGTCGAGCGTTTAATTTAGCGATATAGATTCGTTATGTTGTAAAATTATGAAAACAATACTACGGTATTAATGAATACACATACTAAATTAAAGGCAGAACTGAGTTTCACCATAATTTGGAAACTTTCCATTCACTATTGCTCGCTTCAGAAATTACAGCGTATTATTAAAAGTACAGCTCACTGTTTCCCCTGCTGTTTCCTTTTTGATTGCGGTTTGGCCTAGGAGAAAAATCAAAGCTTTTGAAGAGTTGAGCAGTTCGACATCGAACCAAGAACCAAGTTTGCCAGGCGTTGGAAACTGTCAGCTGCATTACAAATCGATTCCGCCTGGGTGGGTGTTAAACGACGATAAGGTACTGCTTTATATTTTTAATTAAGACCGTATTGTGGCAGGTATCGCTGAAAGAGACTCATTTCTAATCTAAATATTCTGATGATAAGTTGGAATGACAATTTTTCCAAATTTGTATTATGAATTTAATCATTAGTGAGATTGTCAGAGAATTATAAATATATGGAAGTGTTTCCTGTTCTTAACCCCTTTTTATGTGAACTAACCTGGGAAGTAACGTGCGGAAGGATTACAAACAAAGGGAGAAAAAAATAAAGTTTGCAAGAATTTTATACATCAAACACGCACCTGAGGAATGAAAAGGACCATTATCTATTATCTTCGTTGATCTGCAACACGTTGCTCAGTTACATAAGTGCACTAAATGTGGGTAATGTGTACTGAAATCGTGGTGTAATTTGCCTCTGTACATGGTCGTAACCGTTTCTATATAATAAAGCGTTCATCTCTTCATTTCATACGCCTTTTCTAGGTTTTTTATGCGTTGCTTCCATCCATACGTAGTTGAGAAGCAGATACAGAGGTCTTCTTCTTCGTGGTTGTGTTTATTATTTTTCTTGAGACGCCATTACTGTTACTTGATTTATGTCTACCTGAAAAGGGCTCTTGGTGTAGGATATCTTATATTTCTTTTTAGTCTTTCTCTTTATTTTTGATGTGTGTGTTAGTTTAGGACTTGATCCTCTCAGTGTTCTCTCATTTCGCTTTCATAATTCTCTCATAGTTTCTTCTAAGTTTTCATCGTTTTCTCCTCGGGATTACTCTTCGGTTATTATTTTCTTACGTATTTCGACTTACATAGAGGCAGTACCTGGATGCCACCGCATTTTTACATGAACTCGCCACGCCATCTTAGTGAGATTGATACTGGCAACGTCACGTGACACATTACTACATATTTACCTACTTCGAAAAATTTGTTGTAACACTGTGTAACTGCAGGCCCTAACGAAACTCTTTAAAGATTATTGCTTCAATATTTCTGATTTTACTTACCCTACTTGTGCCGTTACATCTTTGGCACTCCAATTTTGTCTCATCTCGAAGGTCCATTTGTCCTGGTTTAACTACGTTTTATATCTTCAAGAATTTGTTCATACAACCTTATTTACATTTTGAATCAATTAAATTTCATTTGATGTATACAAATTTAGTTATTTGTGCATCGTAGAATAGTTTTTTTTAAGTTAACGCCAGGTTTATGCTTTTATTTTCGCGATTTGTACGGACGATTCGTTGTCGAGCAAAGTTTTGCTTTTGGTCAGTTAACGTAAATTAAATTATTGATTCTTATTGAGTATTAATTGTGGTTTTCGTATACGATTTACCCTGTCATACGTTAGCCATTGCATTGCACTATTTATGTGCCTCGCTATTCATTATCCCTCTTGTTTATTTGTTTGTGTTGTTACAGATCTGTAATAGATAAGGCAGAAAAGCGACCTTCTGAGCTCAAAAAGCCGTTACAACAAAAATAGCTCAGTTGTTTTTTGTGGAAGCCTGTTTTGATTTGAATAATTTTTCAGACTACTAGTTGATCCCTTTTTGCTCAAAATTTAGTTAAATTTACACATTGACCTTTCAGATAGCTTCCTATGTGTAATATTTTGAGATCATTTATTCAATCACAACAATTCTTGTTTATGTCCTACCCTGTCAATAATTTTATTTCTTTAGCTTATCAAGACCAGAACAGGGATCACTTAGTCTTTCTTTGTTTTTTACAGTTTTGAATCGTGGCGTTGGTAGTTGCTTTTCTAATTCGAACCATTCCGATGGACGTGAAAACGTAACGGTGTATAAAGTTAACAATGATTTCCTACCTTTAAATATATTATAATTTTATGTTGTAGGCTTCAAGTATTAAATGTGTTCTGCTTGATACTTATTCCATACGGAATGAAACACAACGTAACGAAACGTGTTAAATTTTACAAGCCGGAATTATATACTTAAATGACATTAAGTATTGCCAAATATTCGGGGACCAACTTTCTGACAATTAATTTACATAGTCACATAGGGTGTTACCTATACCACAAGTTTAACTGAAACATGAAGGATCGGCCCTAATGATATTACTTAGTCAGTCCTCTCTACATGAGTATTATGTATTTTGGGAGCTCCCGACAGTTTCATCTACGTAAATCCATGAATTGGAGAACATAATATTATATATTAAAAAATTGAAATACGAAATATTACTCTGATAAAAAAATACGTTCGTCCGAAATTAAATTATCTCATCTCTGAATTCGTAATGACGCGAATCGCAGAAATATTCTGCGGCACTTTCAAACAGTTGCCCAAGAACGGCTTCATTAATATTCCTTCTAAATATAGACCACGATTTGTTCTATCATTACGCTTACTTCATTTTTAATTAGTTCGTTTTCGAATAGGAATTAGGCTTACATGCGATGGCATTAGACAGTAACCGAACACTCAATTGCTTATGTAATTATGAATTAGTCTCCGAGCTTGTATGGTATCTTGAATAGTAATTATCATCGTGCCGTCTCTTTTAAAAATAGGCATAGGGCGAGGAACGCTTTCACTCAATCATTTTGAAGCCCTATAAACGGAAACAATGTAAAATAAATCTAGTTGGTCCGGTTATTGCGCAAACGGCCGTATGGATTAGTAAAGTCTAAATATACAGCCGTATCCGAATCTACACCAATCGAAATGAAGTAATTGTTATTATTGTTTTATTGTAATTTTTGAGCCTACACATATAAATTACCTATTTAGGTATGAAAATGTAATCTAAACTTAGAGGATTTATGGAAACATAAAAAGCTTCGCCGTAAACAATTTCTGATATAAAATGTAATCGAATCCTTTGGCAACCTTCGAAAATCTAATTACGTTCGGATTTGTATTCTGATATACAACAAACACGAACAGAAGTCCGCGTAAAATTCGTCTAATGAAATTGGAAAAAAAAGGTAGCCATTCGACTGCAATGAATTTTTTTTCGCATACTACGCAAGTTGCATCATCCAAAGCGAAAACTCTACAACCTCCCACCCCCTAACAGATTGCTCCGGCAACATGAATAAGTATCCATATCATTTTTCCATCAAAGTTCGTGCGGTAGGATCTAATGGATTTTATAAAAATATATAGCTCTAGAAATGTGTACCCACTAGAACTTTAAGAACAAAAACGCTTCAGGGAACATAATTGACCTTGTCCAGGCTGTCCTTTGTATACTTACATGTACTATTATGTACATTGTAGGTTGTATCGATTCTGACCTCATTTTCATTTTATTAATACCTCAATTTATTGACTAGAAATTTATAAAAATGTAATATTAGATTTTACCCGCATATAAGTATTCAACATCGCAACGTATCATTACACATATTATATCATCGAAATTTACGTATAGCGTGCCGCCACGCGATTGAATAATTATCTGCTTGAATTTCCAATATTTATGGATTTAGCAAAATTTTATTCGTCAATAATAAAGGCCATAATTTTTATCATAATTAACAAAGAAGGAAGCTCCGCATACCACTAACGCATGCATTGTCCCCGATCTCCCAGGAACATGACAATACCTATGTTATTTTATTAGACGCAGATCAAAGAGGATTTATACGGAAATTGCGGGTCTCATCTTATGCATATATTCCGTTGAAAATACCTACGCATATCTCTCGTGTAAAATAAAAAGTAAAGTTTTGATTCGAAAGCATAATTTTATTCATGTGATATTTCGGCCTATAAATCAATTCTTTACGTTTAGAATGCGTGCGTTCCCAACCGTGGCGTTGTTCAAACGATGAGTGCAATTATATGCCAGAAAAGCGCTTATTACTGTCGAATGTTTCAGAAGCCTGTTGTTAAAGGTAATAAATCATAGGATAAGGTGCTGTATAATGACATAGAAATTGCGACATCAATACGAACGGTTTTGTATGGAACCTGGCGTTCTAATCCTTCGCTGGGGCAAGGCTGACTACAATTTAATCAATGCTTTAGTAGGAATTGTTGCATTTTATCCGAAGTCCCATTTCAATTGAATTGTGCGGAACATGGCTGTTTTACTTTTGGTCTTTCTGTCAAAACAGAAATCTCTGCCTCATTATCTATATGTAAGGGAAAGTTCATTTCACAATGTTCCTTACTGAATCACTTGAAAAAAGCACGAGAAACGTTAATCCGTCTACTTATTACACTAAAAATTAATATCATATTTACGTTTAAAGTGCGTGTCCTTAATTGGAAGAAAACGGAATACGTGCTTATTCGCTTTTAATGAGGGAATCGAGCACTATGGATAATCATCAATTAGGAAGTTTAGATAGAATAAACCCGTAAAGTAGATCTAAAAAAGCGGCAAAGAACCTCGGTGTGACACTACGGGGTCATTGGATTTGACCCATTTTCAATAGCCTTATTACATGTGGTGTATATGTCAATTATACAATGTATGAATCGAACGGTCAAAGCGTTTGACAGTTATCGTGTCCACGGACGAACAGACGGGCACCATCGATTCCCATATAAAACTTGCATCGCTTTGCTCTGCCGCTTAATAACTTTGTAAAAATCCCACAGAATATCGATTGCAGCAGGCTGCGTATCCCGTACCGTTCATCGGCTCAATTTCTGATTGACGTCATGATATTTGCAACTCGATAATGCAGATCCCTTATCAAACTCACCAATAAAAAATTGGGGGTCCAACAAAGTGATTTAAAAAAGGTCTGTTATGTGTGTATGTGCGTGCGGCATGATTCTTGTAAACAAGGTTCAGCCGAAACTACAACACCTATTTGGTTAAAATTTAAAACAAATGTTCCCTTCAATGCTCTTGAAAGCTGAACAGCTTTTGGAAGAGATTCCACAATGGCAAATGCCATTTTGGCAGCAAAATCGATACGCAAACGTGCCTGCTTTCGCTGTTGTTCCTGGAGTGATTGATTCCAAGGTAGAGTGGTCCTTTCCGGTCATTTCTGGCTGGAACAACTGTCCTTCAAGTGGAAGTATTGCCTTCTGCGCAGAATCTGGATGGCAAATAGGTTCCTTCTAGCGCGGGAAGCGTCGTTCCTATAAGGTAGCTACCTGGGCATTGGATGCTAGACACCTTGGCTTTTTTCGATATCAGCTCTTTGTCTCTTCTACATTTCCCATCTCCCAATCGTCTCCAAAATCTTCTCTTAAAGGAACATCTTTTTCAAATTTCAATCAAATCGTTCGGGTATAATGACCTGTTACTACTCACAGTAATTGTCAAAATCTTTAAACTTCAAAAGTGTTAATGGAAAGTCAATTTAACAGGTACCTATAGGTAAATTAAGAGACCCAACACATAATGACAGATAAGATTTATAGGTGTTAGAGAAGAAAGGAAACTTAAACGAAATAGTTCTATGAGGAAATTTAAAAATATCGGTGTACCCATATCACTGATATACGTAAAGTTTTCTATATAGAAACTATTTGAAAAAAGGTTAAACTTCCGGAACAGTTGTACGTAAGTTGTTCCGTAAGTGTTCATTTTTCTCTGACAGACGATTCATATCGATATGTTATAAACGAGAACGGACGTTCAAGCTCGATATTTCAGAATTGTGACTCATATAGATGTTCAATACGGAAAACTCATTTATTATTTCGATATTCACATTTTGTATATCCAACTGTACGATCTTTATGCTAAAATGTCTGACGTAGGTAGGTATTTGAAGTTAACATGCTTTCAGCAACTAACAAGTGTAAATAAACGTTGACGGATAAGAAGTATTCAGCACTACTCTGTACATAAACGTTTAAGTGAAGTTTTCTATTCGCTGTTATGGATTCCGGAACACATCCTCAGAGAGCTCTAAGGCTGTAACTGGAGTATAAAATTCGCAATAAAGGCGCAAACCGAAACCTACGAGGTTCTTTATTTCGCTTACATTGTGCACAATTTAGTGATTTGAAATCTCCAACGGTTACTTTCGATAGCAATAGCGAGAAAATCGAGATTTTTTTGGTGCCGTAGAACTGCGACCGCGAATTTCGAATGCAAATGTCCGCATTGTTCATTCGTACATTAAGTTGCTTTTTGAAAAATTCAATTGTAGGAAACGGCATCAAAATAAATTGGAAACGAAAACTCAGTTTCGTAGTAATTTAAGTTGGATTGTTGTTGGTATTGAAAAATGCTATTAAATGTAATTTTCGTCCGTACAACTGAACTTTCCAACATTTTTGCTTTCAAAATTGCGTGTAAAGCATATCCGGTGTGTTCATTTAGTTGATGTGTCAACAATAAATGAAATTCTGTTACTACTCGTATTTCCATTGACTGTGCTTTACGTTGTACCATTTGTACATTTATATAGGAACGATCTTTGTAAAAGTCTACAAAGATCCAAGAAGATTGAGAACCGTTACCAATAAACGTAATTTTACTATCAATTTTTTGTTTCTTCTTTTAAAGGATGATGTGTTGGTTTTTTTAAAATAAAATGAACGTGTGGCAATTAAGTATGTCAAAAAATGACTTCAATTTGGGGAATATATTCGCACTTAATTTCTAAATTATAGTGCTATATGCCCCACGTTGGGCGTCAAATCAAGATACGTGCAATGCCTTAATTAAGTACAGGTACTAACAAAACCTTTAAAAGAAGTAATTATAATTATTGTTCTTAGGTACAAGCACAAAGCCCTAGGTGATTTGCTTCGAAACTTCCTTTTTATCTACGGCCCGAGAAAAACATGAGATAAACTTTAACAAATGCCACCCAATTAATTAATTAATTCCTAACTGAATTAGCTTTTTAACAGGAAATTTAAATTTACAATTTGCAAAACAAAATATACAAAACAATGACCTTGAATTCCACCAATATGATTGAGTAATGTGTTCAACCTCAAATTAAACCAGCATTTAACGTCCAAAATGATCAAAATTCACACACAGGGTGTCCTATCGTATGTGCCGAAAACAAACAAAACGCCCGCTTTGCGTATTGCACACAACAATACTTAATCAAGTATCGGGAGCCCATTTTTTATTCTTTTACTTTAAATTCTCTTCCTTATTATTGTCGATTTTGGCTTCTATTGGGTTGGTCGTAAGTTGTTCAAACTTTCCAGGAAATTATAATGTGTAAATCGTTGCCCGCAAAATACATTTATTCTCATGGAAACGACGGTATAATCGAGAAAACGACATGGGAACTGTACAATCGAAGAGATTTTTGTTCTTTTTGGATATCTTTAATTTAAAAAAATTAGACGCAATTGAACGTTTTCGAATATCATCATCACAACTGAATTACGAATTTTTTTTATATAGGTAAACAATACTTATTTTTCAAATGTGGAGTAATGTAATAAATAATAAAAAGGAACGATATTTCAAGAGCTATTCCCGTGCAATGGAGGTAAATGGAATTGAGAAATATCCCCGTATTTTGGGTATTTCGAAGAGCACTTCAAACAACTTTTAATATTTCAGGGTATCTTGTGAATTCCAACAATTTTTTGTTGCGTACATTCTTTGGTTCCTATTTAGGACAGTTTGTCATATATTTTCCGTAACAAACCGACATCATCTCTCAGAATGAGATGGACTCTTTTTTCCCTAGGGATTTGTCATGTTCGTTGCAACCCAGTTATACCCCTACTAAATAGCGTCACATTGCAGTTGAGAAGCCCATCAAAAAGTTAATTTTCGTAGTGCTAATCTTTTCTGTTCTGTTAATAACTGCATAGTATTAGTTCACTAAATTAAAAATAAAAAGATAAATATTACACGAACTGAAGCATTTCATTGCTGTAGTGCTTCCATTCCTTTATATACACCTACCGGCATATGAATTTAAAATTTAATCAAGTAACGGTAACGTAAAAAAATATTGAGCACTTGTAGGAGTTTTATGAGGATTACTTCGGGAAAATAACCTACTTTGAAATGCACAGAAACTACGACGTTTCCAACTCGTAGCCGCCCTTTTTAGGACAGGTATCAGCTTCAAAGGCGAAATATAGTTATTTATTTATATTTGCGCATATCTAACGTATTATTTCAGCGTATAAATCCCAATACTAAAAATTTGTAGTTGACTTTTGCGATTTCAGTCTATCGTATATGGCTTTAAAATTCAACTTCTGATTATAAATAAAACCGCTTTTGAATATGAATTGAGAAAAGCACTTTATATCGCCGCTTTTATTCATAGTTTCCCATATAAAATTAGCTGTGATGACTCAGAAAATTGTGGATACATTTTATCTTAGTTGAAAGAAATTTTATGCTACAAACACCTTATGGACGAGAGTCTCGTTTGGGATTCGAATCCCTGTTGAATAGAGAACTTTTGACACCAGAACGTGTAGGTGAGAACCCCAGAGAAAAATGATGTTCCAAAAGGTCTCAACTTCTTGCAAGAAGGTTAAAATGGGTAGAGACTTTCTTTGTATAGTAATCTGGTTCGTATATGAACCGTACAAAAATCATAGGTAAATTAAAATAACACAGAACATGACATTCCCTATAAAAATATATCCATTTCGTAGGCACTAGCTGACGACCAACGAAATGACAAAAAAGGGCGAGGGCAGGGGCTTTGAGTCTTTTTATCACACACACCAAATATGATATTCAAAGCGTAAATGCAACCACAGAACAGAAGGTACATGGATCACGTCCTGGGCCTCGACCAAATGGTTAGTTCTTTTTCTAACGTTACAAATTTGATTGTTTTCCCAAACTAGAATTATTATCCTTTAGTTATTCCTTTGAAAGTTCCTTCAAAGAAATTATCCTAGCATACCCTGTTTATAACTATTTCGCCTGTCCCTGTATACATTCCCACTTCTTATGTGCGGCGCATGAGTCGACAAAGTTAGAATTAGCCTGCACTGAATATGCGCATTCGTCGAATAACAATCGAACAAGACAAAATGTCGCCGAACAACCATCAATAATAATGAGCGTGTTTGTTAAGAAGCAGCACCCCATTTTTCGTCGAATTTATTTGTACCACACCGTGAAGGCTTCGTCGATGCGTTGTTTAACCAGCCCCTATCTACGATGTTGCTACCAAAAAAAAAGCAAACAACGCCCACCGTTCAAAGGCCCCTTCTTTTTCCCGCAGTGCATTATAGGAAAAAATGCGAGCGCTGTAACGAGATTTCCCTGTACAAGACTTTTTAAATAGGTAGGAATGCGTAAGCTATATTTAAGTATGAATGAAATCGAGAGCGTAAGCGAATATACAGTGAGCGGCTAAAATATGGAACAAGTTCATTTAAAAATGCATCATAATTTTACCATTGGAAATGCCTATGGTTTTTGTATAGGTATGAAGTTACCAGTTTCGTCAAGCAGAAAAGAAGACAGTGGTGTGGTGTCAAGTATTACTTAATAGGGCGCAATTGTTTTATTAATTCCAATCTAAAATTCTCGCACATAACCTTTAATAGGATTACGAACATGTTATGATGAGGATTATTATTCAGAAAGTGTGCAGAAAGTGATCCCGGATGAATAAGGTTTATTTGTGTTTTACATTGGCGTTATACGGTTATCATTTACAATGTTTCTGATGGTTGCATGGATTGCGAAATCTGTAAACTTTCTTCTTGTGCATTTGTTGCACTAAAGAGAAAACATACAGGGTTCGTCAAAGAGTAGATTTTGATACCAAAGTTGATTTTTCTAAATGGAACAATATTTTTTTAATACATTTTTGAACTATTTCATTATGGGTAGAATTTGACACAGAATTCGAAAATGTATTTTAAAAAATACTGTTCCATTAAAAAAAAACAACATTCTTATCAAAATCTACTTTTTGACGCGCCCTGTACATCTTAAGGCAAAAAATGCGCATGGAAAAATTATGATAGACGTGTGCGAGCATTTTTTAAACCCAACACCTGTTTTTTAAATGAATGCCTTCCATATTCTGGTCGCTCACTGTATGTTTTTGCATTGCAAGGAAATATAATATGTATCAATTATAACTCCCCACTTGGTATATTATTTAACAGTGAGGACGCGAAAATGGAATTAGCAATATAAAGTAATAATCGCGATTAGAAATGCAATTTCATTTCACATGTAAATAAATAAGAACATAAATACAGCTTTACGTACGTACATTCGGAATGAAATAATTGAAATGTGAGTCATTGTCACTAAATAACGCAAGGAGAGTTCGTTTAAATACGTCTATTCAGTACCAAAGTCGTATTGACAAAAGGTAAACGAGGTGCGCAGACCTCATAAACGTTTCGTTATAGTGAGATAAGCGAAACTTTATTACAGTAGATACTAACAGAAGGGATATAAATATAAGTGAATTCGGGTGAGAAACTAAGTGATTCCACGGGCAGCTTCAGACACCGAATGTGCGCCAGTTGTTTACTGGTTCGCGGCGATAACAGCACCCGGACGAAAATTCCAGCATCATTTTTGGAAACGAGATACTTAAGAATTTCCTCATCAGAAAACCGCCCGTCTATTCTGTGACCGGTCTGTGCAAAGCCCACTTGGGGAGCCAATTTCATTCCGACATCGAAACAACGAGAAGCCAGTTTTCGACTCATGTCTGAACATTCTTAACCTTTAACGCAGAGCTCTCCTTCAGCTCGCGCGGCATTACTCGATGCGTGGCGCGTGACACGGGAGGAATGAGATGATTTTACACCCATGCAAAACATACAGTGCATACCGACTGATAAGAAGTAGCCACTTGCACATAATACCGTATCTAAATAAACAAGAGAAACAAAAACAAAATTTTAGAGAATTCTTAATGGGCGTTTCCCAACGAAACATTCGCTATCCTCAGTTTGTTGAAAGAACTATTTGTTTTGCTCCCATTCGTCGCTCTAGTTTTGTTGGTCACATTTTAAATATAAAACCCTGTATGCGTTTCTAAATTATCGTGATATCAAACCTTCAGTTTTTCTTTGATTAAACGAACGTAGGCACTAGGCAATTGTTTCGAGTGTTCTTACAGTCTGCGTGCCTTACACTAATAGCACAACCTCTTCATCTATCCGTAAGCGCTGACCATCGGTAATGACATCACCGACCTCCACCTTTTGGATCCGGTAAGTGTGGAGTCGGATGTGGTCCGATATACCCACTTTTTTTTCTTCGACTGAGACATTAACTTTTGGTCTACTACGCGCGCACGGAAACGTGGGTTGAAATGGTCTGCGGTTTTACAGATCTAAAGTTTAAGGTCCAGTTTTGGTCTCACTGAAAGCTGCAGTAAAAGTGGTATGTGGTTTACAGTAGTAAAATTTAACGCTAAACTCTGATCGTACTACCAAAGACTCACAAGCTGCTCGTATATTTGGGCAGACTTAATTACAGTTACAAATAAATAATTAATATTAGCCAGTCGCATAATTGAGAGATGCGTTTATTTCAAGTTTCAGGACTACACGCAAATTTTGTGAAATACAAAATCTATTTGCAATAATAATTACGTATTCAATATTCAATTATTGAATACTAAATCAAAATAAATTACGGTGAAGTGCTCCTACGATAAATTTGCACTTAATAAGATCTTAGTGTATTTCAATCTTGCCTAGAGTTTCCTTCCAATTCCCTGCAACTTCATCTTAGATTTTTAAGTTCTCATGAAATTTCCTAAAACTAATTGTACCCTCTAAACGTTTCTGAAGCTCTCCTCAAATTTCACAATCCCACTAAGGTGCAACTGACAAATGACACTAACCTATACTTTCTGATACACATTTGACATTTATATTTATTATAATTTATTGTAATCAAAGCTTTCTCAACGATAGAGATAGAGATAGAGAATATATTATCAGTTGAACAGGGGTAGGTACCTTCCGCCATCTTGAACTTTGGGCCAAGGTCGTCGTCTTGGTTTGGGTAAAACTGTCGATTAATGTACCACGCCCACATTTCTCTGGTCCATCACCACTGCTTTTTATCTGATCACACCAGATTTTCGTCGTCTATAGCAGATGAAAAATTCACGGCACCACTAATCCGTCACAGCGTGGAATAGCGCTTTGCAGATTGAATTGAGCGAAATAAATACTCTAATAAATAATAAATAAAATACTCGTAATAAAACAAAATTGTATGTTAATTGGACTAGATCCTTTCAGAAGGCCAACTTTAGTGTATCGAGGGTAGTATTGTATCTTAATTGTTTACTTGTTCATTATTGTGCAAATTAGCTTCGTATCGAGATAAATTTATCCCAACGTTGGGTATATTTTAGCCCTTGAGGTAGTCGAAATTAACAATAAGATGAACAAAAAGCTTAGGAGCGTATCGTAACATCCTTTTGAATGTGAAATCAAGATATGCCTTAAAAGACATTAGATAGGATTGTAGAATTGTGACGAAGAAATCGATGAGGAAACGCGAAGTTTGCTGCTGCATTGGAGTGAAACCTGTAATGTTTTTATTTACTTTAAATTTAAATAATGTTTGAGGAAAATGTTTGTGCATTATTCATAAAGGGTATAGCAGAATGTATTCAACCCTTTCTAACTTTGGCAAATTGTAAATTCCTATGACAGGTTGGAATCAATGATTATCTTCGATGCTTTCAGTTCAGCTTTTAGAGTGGTTCAAAGCTTTTAACTGAAGTAAAGCTTATAAAGCGAAACCATTTACGGCATTATTTAGTTATATACTCGAATCGCGTATTGTAGCAAATAAAAGTGGTAGTTCTAATATCCTTTGTTTTGAGTTTAAAAGTCGTTTGTCGACGCAGTCACGCACCTAAGACTATTTGTTTTGACGAATCAGCGGAGCCAATAACAAAATCGGATACCATAATAAAATTTCTCCCTCAACGGTAAGCCGAATCCTGCTTGAGATTGTGCTTTTGTGTGCTCTTCATCGGCAGAGAAGTACTAATTGTGTGTTCTACTCATACCTTTTGCACATTGAATTTATTATTAATCAACTAAGAAGTTTCCATAATGGGTTGGCAGGTAGATAAAGCCAAATTAACTGAAGTGGTATGATTAAACGTGAAGAATCCCCTTATATTGAACCCCTAAAACGAATCAAATTGAAATAGCGCATTGAACTAATTATGCAAAAACGTAGCAGAAATTCGGTTTAGTAAGTAACAAATTCCAAACTAAACAGAGAGAACTAATTTCATCAATTTTGCACGCCGAACGTTGTGGGGTTAAATTACACACAGACGATCTAAGTTAATACCATTTCCATTCGCTTACGGTTATACTCGTATGTACCCTTTTGGTTACTGTCGCAATAAAATTAGCCACCGATAAGTTCGTTTAATCCGGCAAAATGTAACTGACAAACTCGAAAATCTCGTTTGGTAATCGCGTGTGTGCACTTTGTTGGTTTAGGTGGGATTCTCGAGCATTCAGAAGGATACTACGGAATTTATACGTATACTTAGTCTTGTATGCAGTAAACCCAAACACTTTAAGCAAATATTGGATAAGCTTCAAAAACTTTTCAGGTCTCCGATCGAAAGTGGTCGGTTTCCCAAAGAGGCTATTTATATACGAAGAGGAAAAGTAAAGGAAGGGGTTCAAGTTAGGTTTGGGGGTCTAAAAAATCATAAAAACTGTAACTTTTGAACGCAACAAATTTACGATTGGACGCGTGATACTTTTAACTAGAGCAATATACGAGTACCTAAGTCTAAAAATTACAGACGTTTGTTAATGATAATGTATTAATTTTCAATTTTATGCTACCGAAGCAACAAACTTTCAAGGCTACTTGCTATGAACGTATCCCCTGTAATGGGCTTTGCATATTAAAAAGGGTTGAACTTTTTAGTTTTCTCAACTTTCGACGTCGGACCTGAATTTTTTTCTAATTAAAATAATTAATTTAATTTCCGTCTAGCATTAGATGAAATGCTATTATATAACTAAACACTGTTATTGAAGAAACGGCTCCTTTCCCATTTTTATGGACACATTTCTTTAACTATGGATCACTCTATATATGCGTTTAATTTGATATATTTTTAATCGTATATGTGGGCGTTAATTTGAGATTGGGCACAATTTCGATCATGGTATTTGAATTTGACACCAATGTGATTGCGTTTAAGAATTATTTAATGTTGTTAATTTTGTTTAAATAATCGCTTGATTTTGTTTATTTAGTTATAAAGAAATTGCCTGTTAAAAATTTATTGTTTTGTAAAAGTTGTTATCTCTGGTCGTTGCGATAAGAAATTCCGCTATCGTTGCCTAAACGCCAATTAAATGTAGATAAGCAGATATTTTTTGTCGTCGTTCAAACACAATGTGCAGTTAATCGTGCAACGGTGCTTCAATTTGTTAAGGTAGGTGGGAGGAGAGAAAAAACAAGTTAAAAACGTGGTCACTCGCGACCGATGAAAGCGCATTTTCCCTGCACAGAATCCATAATAACTCGGGTGACCAATTCAAATAATCTTTTGTCGTTCTGGACTCGGAGAAAGTTTCAATATCTAAACGAGCTTCTGCAGGAGCTCTAATCGTTGAATATCCAGCAAATGTAAGTACAATGCGATTGTATCGAATACCAGAGCGTTATATCAAGGAGTCGCAACGGCCTTGTTGAGCTCAAGAAACACGCTTTTTGCCAATGTGTAACAGTCACAATACAACAAACCAATAAAAGGGGTAGTAACCAGGAACATAAAATATTGCGTAAGCAATGCTAAAGTCTGACGCTCAAAAGCAATCGTATACTAAAACCGAAATTAATACCCAATATGAATCAATAATTCGAATGGCTTTACACTAGCAAAAGCAAAATTTTGATCAACTACGAATTATCTATACAACATCGGATATGAAAGCATAAACGTGACGCTAATTTCAAGAAAAGTACTTTACGACACACAAATAACTAAATTTCTATTCAATAGCAATGCAATTTAATTAATTCAAAATGCAAATCAGATAACATGAACAAATTCTTCGGAGTAAAACAAGTAACGTAACTAGAATCGTTGATATAGGTCTCGGACCAAGTCTCGGTAACTTCAAAAACTAATTTACAACGCAACGGTAGCTGACATCGGTATAACAAAGCTAATCTGAAGGATACAAAAGATTCAAATTAACAGAAATAATCTTCGTAGCAATGTGAAAGTATCGTAGACAATTATTATATGCCGATGGATTCACTGACATCTGCCGGTAAGGTAGAAACGTCCATCGCGTGGCGTTTTCGAATTGATAATATGGCGGTGGAACTTCTCAAATGAATTTTTTTTTCGCAATATTGAGAAAATCTAAAATTGTGCGGTATCCACTCAGTAATATCGACGTAGAAAGCTACAATCAAACAGGTAATAATGAAGAAAAGAGTAATCCAGAAGTAAGAACCTGAAAAATGATTATTCTAAGGCAAGGGTAATGCGTAAAAATGGCTTTGAACTTCCAAAATATATCCGCAAATGCGTCTGCGTAGTATCAAAAGCAAAATAACAAGAGAAAAACTTTTACATCCATAATATATCCCAAAAGGTAGACAAACATTGGCGAGTAACAACTAGGGCGTATACGTTTTTCTACAAGTAATCGTTGAATGTGGTTTTGTACAAAGAAGTGAGTTCGCCGAGAGAAATTAAAGAAAATTCTGCACGACCTCGGGCGGAAAAACAAAGAATTATTGTAATAGAAAATCTATACTCTCGAAGATAATAACTACTACATGACGAACTTATATTGTAAGGGACCTGTAAGGGTGAATCTAATCAATTCCATTTAGAGGAATTTTAATTTATTACCAACAGGTGGTGCTAGTGTTTAATCCTTATATCAGTTACCGCACATTCTATGTACGCAGGCAGCCCTTCCAATTCCACCTCCAGGTCTAGGTGGAAATAAAAGGCGGATTCTCCAGAGGAGACGGATTTGATCCTCATGCGCTTCACGATTGTCATTAGCTGTCAAACGTCACTTCTCATTTCTACTGTTGTTCACAAGGTTCTGCAGAAATCGATGGTTTTAACATTGGTTGGCGAAAATCGGCTCGTATTAAAACGACCTACAATTTAAAAGGCAGGGAAAATAGGCGTAAGCCAGTGTTGTACCTGGAGGGTTGAAGTAGTTCAGGCTGGTGAAAACCGGACTGCAACTCCTCCGCATTCCTTTGCAATTGTAGTCAGCTTGTATGTGACTTTGGAGCAAGTATAAACGATTGTGACCACCCATTTGTTTATTACAAACGTTATCAATAGCACCACGTGTTTCCTTCCATAATTATGTTAAAACACCATACCATTAACCACTTAATTACAGAGAGCACTATAAACGATTGCGTCAAGTCCAGGGTCAACTACCACGGCGACAGCGCAGTATTACCACAGAATACACGCGACCACCTCTATTAGGCCGCGTTCAAGGAAACACGTTTTATTATATTTATATAAGGAGTCAAATACCTTTGTTTATAATTGTTACAAACAATAGTAAATCCTGTTAGCTGTGATATCATCCTTTGAAATTCTGACAAACTGCGACCCCTGGCATTTTCCTCCGTGGGCAAACGGGTACAGTTATTGGCCATTTTTGTTCCGAAGCCATTCAGGGACAAAGGGCCTACAATATTTTTAAACTAGTAGATTATAAAGTAAATACCTAGGTGACGTAAGAATATTGAATAACAAGAGTAAGAATTCAAATAAGAGCACAAATCAAAGGTTAGTTAAACGGTATTTAAATCGGGAATTTCAATCAAAGGAAAATAACGTTACAGGTTATCGAAGTTACCTGTTAAAGGGGTCTTTTTTCCCACCATCATAGAGCTAACATTACAGATATAAAGCAAACGACGCCAGTGTTTTCCAAATCGAGTTCAATTGAGTGCAATTGAAGTGAAGAAGTGAAAATTTTATATTTGTGCATTCTGTTTGTTGATGTTTCCTATTGGTAACACGCGAAGGTAAATAAATTTCTTTGATTGTTTCACTCGATCGCTTTTTGCATGGTATGTGTATTCTGGCCCTGAGTGTCCATTTTTGGTTCAGCCTTATTTCATTGATTTTGTCTGATAAATTTGTTTGATCTATAACATTCTCCTGTGTTGTGTTTAATCGAGCTCCAATTCCAACCTACAGAGAGTTTTAATGCTAAATTTTTTTGTTGGTATTCAAGGTGTTTATATAAAAATTTGTAATATAATCCTTTTGAGCTATGGAGTTGATCAGGAGTGCTGAGTTTTCTCAAATGAATAACATTCAGGGCTTATCGAGATTTTTTGTGGAAGCGGATGATGGACGTGGGGTAGGAAAATTGTAATCATTACGTACTTTTATTTAATTGAGCTAGCTGGACAGATGCTTGTGGGTGGTTTGGTTTAGTGACCGTTTATCGTTGCACATAGCAATGAGTACGAAATACTTGCAATAAATCTACACAAATTGGCTGTGTTTAATAATTCGTAAGGTTTTGCAATTATCAAATAATGAAAATCCCTTCTCTTATAATTTACATAATTAGACGAATCCAACTAGAAACAATTTAGTTTCTACAGTGATGCTTGTTGATCTTTTCCGACGCATACAATAATTGACTCGGATTCTTCCTCGGATGCTTCTGTACAATGGATACAGCTTAAGTTACCCTAGATTTACTGGAAAGTGGATGTGGTTTCTTGGCCGTCGGATGTTTCAGAAGTGCCTCTAAAATGGAAACGACGTGGAGTTTTTCTGAATAATGACTCGTTGGGGAACTTGTTTAGTGTCTATTATACTATAGCTAAGCAAATTTTGACACTTTATACTATATTATGTAGATATAATCAGGAAATACAGGGCTACTCAAAACGTGTAACTATGTGCACTTTACATGTTATTTAACCTATGTCTCATTTATCAGGAATTCTAGGTGGCGTATGCATATGAATTTATGTAATATGAATTGAATTTAATCGTAGAATTGAAATGTGAAACGTGGATGCACAATTGCAGCCGTTGGGGAAGTGGTCCGAAAACATCCTTAATTACTTTGAACGTTGTCGAAATTTTATGCATTACACTTAATTATGATTAATTAAAGTTTTCCCCTTGTGAAACTAGGCGTTCGGCCGTCAATTATTTGTAATTGGAATTAGGTTCACCAATTACGCAAGCTACTAGTAAATTATAGTAAAAATAGCTGAAAGGATCATTTTATTGCTTCTCTTATAATTGACCTATACTTTAATTTTATCGCTTCATGAATACGCAATGAAGTGTTCCAAGGAAAGTTCTACTGGTTTATGTTGGTTTTGGAATATTTACTGCGGCTGACAGACCGCTGGACATTTCGGCCCTAATACCAGTCCGCGGTTCCGTGGCTAATAGGTGCCGAGTACTGCCATTTATGCGCGTGCTCGTAAGTAGATCGAAAATAAGAGTTAGTAATACGTAACTTTGAGTTAATAAAAAAGTTTTTTAAATGACAAAAGCTTGAAGTTATTCTTCAATGCATTGTGTTGATATAAAATCCAATTGAACTACTCTGGAATGCCCGTGCGCGTTGTAATTTCCAACACAGATTCTCTTCCTCGATGCACAAATACTCGTAGTAAAAGGTTTGTGAGGATTTTAAATGAAAGGAGTTAATTGCCAAAATGTGAATTAAGGAATAATAACACTATGGTACGCTACTTCAAATAAACGAATTGGCGGACGACGATCTTTAACATTGTAACGTAAAATCATACGAGAGTTACAGATGGAGTGGGCTGGAGCAAGGGAATGCAAAGATTTTTTATTCAAATTTGAGACCAATGGATACCGGAAGTTGTGAAGCAGTCGTTGCTTTAAAAGCATCGGTTTCTTAAAAAATGGCCACTAGGGTGAATAAATCAGTTTCACTTGGTATGAAACTTTAAACATCGCTGCCACAATGTGGAATAATGAATATTGAACCAAGTACAGACAATCCACCGTTTATGTTTAGTGATTAAAGCTCCACAATTTTATAGGAAGTGTGCGTTCATTCAGAGTTTGTATATTTTGCCTGTTATTTAACTGCAAACCAAATAATTTCCGCCAGGAATTGTGAGGATTGAATTTTTCCCCCGTCCCAATTTTATACTAAAGCATCTGTCGGGGAAATCCTTCTGATCCTACGGCGAAATTTGAATTTCCGCTATTCCTTGCATCAGAAATATCGACGAGTTCACCCGTTACGTTGAACTGACAATCAAAAATAGCACGATCACGAAATTATTAATCCCGTATATTGATTACTTGCACTAATTCAATGTCCGGTTTATGAACTGGTTGCAAAAACATGAGTGTAAATTTTCAGCAATTCATTCTTGAGCATTAATTTAATCTTCACGCCATATACGAGTAGGTGGTTTCCCTTACTTGCGGCTGAAATACGTACCGAATTACGAAGATCGTCATAAATTCAAATGAGAAATGCGGAAAGATGACAAGATGACAAGTTCACGGTTAGAGTGATTTGATTTATATAGGAATCGCGCACATTGATATGCGTTTCTCGAGCTTCATAGCGTCGATATAATGGCTTTCAGATTTATGATGCTCGTGCTTGACACTTTTAATTGTTAGGTACACATCCGTCGGTACAATATCATTCTATTTCACTTAGTTACAAAGAGAGGCACAGATTTTCGCGATTTCGTCATTGCCTTTAACTACGGTTTACTGTCAGTGCAGAAACGAAATAGTTCAATAATCTGATAGTATACTTTGAACCCCTTTCAACGGTTTATTCTTATAAAGTTGGCTAGTTTGGTACCGTTGGGGTTGGACGTTGTGTTCTCGAATAAAGTGTTATGGAGTTGTGGCTCTGGGTATAGATGTGGAAAATTTGAGCTTGAGCGTTTACCTTATAAAGAAAACCGAATTTGGTAGAAGTGGAACAGGGAAAATCCAACTCGTCGCACATTCAACACGAAATCGAAACCAATCAATTTGATTTCGTCCGACTACTCGTTTGAAGTGAATTTTGAAAGATGGTTAGAAAACTTGTTTTTATTATAAATTTAAGCGCTCCAAGTATAAACGCAATCAAGGTTGTGTACCTTTGACCCCAATACTTTCGTGGTAAAATTCATTTAAGTGCAATCAAATGATCAACACGAAAATGTGCACTATATTCACGGTTAAAAATAAATTAGTCAACCTGTCGATTCCTCTATACAACGAAGTGTTCCTTTTGCATAGTAAATCCTCTTTATATTATATTTACGGGTAATAGAAACCCCCAAAAGATTTAAAAGCACACACGACAATCATTTCGTTGAATTGCGGGCACAGTTACGATTTCGCGGATGTTAAATCTTCCGTATAATTCGATTATATTCATCTTGAAAATATATGTTACGCAATCTAAAATGCACGATTGACATACTACATAGGTTCGCTTTGAAGAGACCGCGAAGAATATCTGTCTCCCACCCAATTCTTCCTGATATAGTCGCCAAGTCAAAAAACCGAAACGGACCCAACGAGAACTAAACTTCGTTCACGTTCTTTATATATGTAAATCTGTAAATCTGTCCCTCATGCTCCATAAGAACGATCTTTAGAATCGGCAACACTGTGGCATTTTGAGTCTTATCGGCTTGCACACTCGCTTCCTATCTGAAAGCGCTTGATTCTCACGCATTTGAGTTCTATTCTTTTTCACTATGAATGTATGAAACGCTACATGGATAAAATTTCCTATACTTACTGGTCAATTTCTCAAGCCACCACCTGTTACAATTTATTGCTCGGGTTCGTTTGTGTCGTGTGGGGTTGTATAGTGGGTAGTGGTAACCACGGTAAAGATTGTTGTATCTAATTGGTGGAATGGAATGGTGCTTTTTAGCATGGGGGATTCCTAAGGAACGTAAGCGCATGGAGATTGCGAGTGGCGAGCAATTGAGTCATTGATTAGTATGCTGTAGGGGCGAAAGTAGTGTGCGGTGGGATATTCGGTAAGGAATGTGGGAGCTGCATGAACAGAATTCATAGCGATTCATGGCGAAAATCTTACTTTGACAAAATGGAGTTTGAAGAGTTTTAAAATAGCGGGCGGTGTGCCACACACTCCAGAGGCAAATCGGGTTATAATTAAGTTTTATGTGGTTCCACTGCCTGTTTACTGTGATCTCAGCGGGGCAGACATACAAACTGCATGATTTTATCTAATTGAGAGAAAATGTATCTGGATTTTAGTGCACGTGATAAAAAAGGTAGCTATAGTTAAGTTCAATAAAATTTGTCAGCTCTTAAACTGGAAGCGTAATCCGTTACTGCTATAAAATGCACAAAATTATTCAATTTATAGCTCTGGTTAGATACCAAACTTTTAATTTTCATTGTTCTTCCACAAGGAATTGCAATTTTTTTTACTCATAAACAGACAGCACCAGGTTGAATAACTTTGTTTAATAAACAAACAAAGACCTTTATTTTTATTTATTTTTTTTTTTTTGGACAGGTGGGGAAATGCATTACGCACACTCCAGATGGAGGTCTGGAGTAGTGTGGGACTCTCCCATTATTTGGGCATACCCACTAAAACCCCACCTGAGGCTTCGGCTTCTAAGGCCATTTGCCGATCTATTTCCTACTTATAGCAGCTAAGATATCACAGTTTTAAAATGCATACCTACTAGTTACATATATATCACAGATTTTCAGCTCAAACGTACAGTCATAGGACATATTACAAACATTTTATCACAGTTTACTTATCACATTTATGGTGCTTAGAAATCGCAGTACTTCTGAGCATTTATGTACAGTGCTAAAATTTTCTTCCCATATGTCACTTATTTGATAGAAGTTACGCGCATCTTGGTATTCTGGACAAACACAAACTATATGCTCCGGTGTTAGGTTTACATCACACCCTTACGCAATGAGGACGATCTTCACCGGCCAACAAAAAACCATGTGTCAAGGCAGTATGGCCAAGCCGGAGTCTATATAGTTTTATCAAAGCGGAACGATTCGTATTAATAAGAAACAGTGGTCCTAGGCTGGGCTTGACCCTCTTCAAGAATGTGTCAGATGCCCTCCACTGGTCACTCCAACGCTCATTTATTTGAGCTTTTACAAGCCTGCCTCGAACTATTTTAGACAAATCTGCAAAATTTGCTTCATGGAGTTCTAAGTGTCTCAGTTCTTCTCTAGCTCATTCTCCTATCGTTCTACATCTATTTAGACGAGCATTTGTGATCTCATTTGTAAGCAAGTGATGGTTCGGGTGACTGTTATCTAGTGAGACTTTAAGATAATAGTTTACCAGAATCTGCTTTCGGCGAAGAGTTAAAGGAAGAATGTTTGCTTCCACGTGAAGTGAGGCGACAGGAGTTGTTGGGTATGCTCCAAGAGAATACCTTATTGCAAGGTTCTGGATTTTATCTAGTGCTCCTAATAAAGTGTTGTTACCGCATGTGAGGTAGGCAGGGCTACCATAATCAATTTTTGATAGAATCAATGCTCTATATATGTCAAGTAGAGTCTTAGCATGCGCACCCCATTTATTATGAGCTAAAACCCTGATTATGTTCAGCAACCTCCTACTTGTGGTAACAATGTTTTGCAGGTATCTAGACCATCTTAATTCACGGTCAAATGTTAATCCCAGGAACTTGACCTCTTGGGGTACACTTATAATTCGATCATTCATAAACAGGACTGGGTCGTAGTGAGGTTTACGAAGTCGACAGAAGTGAGTGGCCTTAGTCTTCTCTTCCGACAACACAAATCCGACAGCGCTTGCATTTTCCCATATTTTATTTATTGCCATTTGTAATTTACGGGTTATGGCACCGATTGTTTTACCAGAACAGCAGATCATCAGATCGTCAACGTACAGGCATTTATCTATTTCCTCGGTGACACTCATTGCTATTTCATTAATGGCAATGCCAAATAGGGAACAGCTTAGTGTTGATCCCTGCGGCACCCCATTCTCTAACACCTGTACCTCTGAATAGGCGTCGCCCACCCTGACAACGAATGTTCTGTTTTCTAAAAAGGATTTGATAAATTTTGGTAGGTTACCGCGTATATGAGATACTTAAAGAGTTTTTGGAGTATTCCATATCTCCAAGTCATGTCAAATGCGCCTTTAATATCAAAGAATACCCCAACCAGGTGTTCGCCACTGTCAAACGCCCTTAGAATTCTGTCAGTGAGTCTGACAAGATGGTCAGTCGTTGACCGCCCCCTCCGAAAACCAGTTTGATAAGGTACGTACACATTGTAGTTTTCAAGAAGTGTTTGCAACCGCACATTAACCATTTTCTCAAGCAGTTTGCCCAAGCAAGATGTCAAACTAATAGGGCGATAACTCTGTGCCAGTAGCGGATCTTTTCCTGGTTTCGGTATAGGGACGATGACTGCCTGTTTCCATTCCGAGGGGTAAGTATGTTCAT